>NC_135232.1:220426979-220763229 GCF_051348905.1 Ranitomeya variabilis | reverse complement strand
TCTAGCCACCAAATCCCTGGTACCAAAAATTCCAGGATGACCCGCCAGCGTAGAAGAATGAACCTCCGAGATGACTCTACTGGTCCAATCATCAGGAACAAACAGTCTACCAGGTGGACAGCGATCAGGTCTATCCGCCTGAAACTCTTGCAAAGCACGTCGCAGATCTGGGGAAATAGCGGATAATATCACCCCATCCTTAAGGATACCTGTAGGTTCCGAATCACCAGGGGAATCAGGCTCAAAACTCCTAGAAAGGGCATCCGCCTTCACATTCTTAGAACCTGGTAGATATGAGACCACAAAATTAAACCGAGAGAAAAACAACGACCAGCGCGCCTGTCTAGGATTCAGGCGCCTGGCAGACTCAAGATAAATCAGATTCTTGTGATCAGTCAAAACCACCACCTGATGTCTAGCACCCTCAAGCCAATGACGCCACTCCTCAAATGCCCACTTCATGGCCAAAAGCTCCCGATTACCGACATCATAATTTCTTTCGGCGGCAGAAAATTTTCGAGAAAAGAACGCACAAGGTCTCATCACTGAGCAATCGGAACTTTTCTGCGACAAAACCGCCCCCGCTCCGATCTCGGAAGCATCGACCTCAACCTGAAAGGGGAGAGAGACATCGGGCTGGCGCAACACAGGGGCAGACGAAAAGCGGCGCTTAAGTTCCCGAAAGGCCTCCACAGCGGCAGAGGACCAATTGGCAACATCAGCACCCTTCTTAGTCAAATCCGTAAGAGGCTTAGCAACACCAGAAAAACCAGTTATAAATCGACGATAAAAATTAGCAAAGCCCAAGAACTTCTGAAGACCCTTTAGAGAAGTAGGCTGCGTCCAGTCACAAATAGCCCGAACCTTGACAGGGTCCATCTCAACAGAAGAAGGGGAAAAAATGTACCCCAAAAAGGAAATCTTTTGAACCCCAAAAACACACTTAGAACCCTTTACACACAGAGAATTCTCCCGCAAGACCTGAAAAACCCTCCTGACCTGCTGAACATGAGACTCCCAGTCCTCAGAAAAAATCAAAATATTGTCCAAATACACAATCATAAATTTATCCAGATATTCACGGAAAATATCATGCATAAAGGACTGAAAAACTGAAGGCGCATTAGAAAGGCCGAAAGGCATTACTAAATACTCAAAGTGGCCCTCAGGTGTATTAAATGCGGTTTTCCACTCATCCCCTTGCTTAATTCGCACCAAATTATACGCCCCACGGAGATCAATCTTGGAGAACCACTTAGCCCCCCTTATGCGAGCAAACAAATCAGTAAGCAGCGGCAACGGATACTGATATTTGACAGTAATTTTATTCAGGAGTCGATAATCAATACAAGGCCTCAGCGAGCATCCTTTTTAGAGACAAAGAAAAACCCAGCTCCTAAAGGTGATGAAGAAGGACGAATATGTCCCTTTTCCAGGGACTCCTTAACATATTCTCGCATGGCAGCATGCTCAGGTACAGATAGGTTAAACAAACGACCCTTTGGAAATTTACTGCCTGGAATCAGATCTATGGCGCAATCACACTCTCTGTGGGGAGGGAGAGAACCAATTTTAGGCTCTTCAAAAATATCCCCAAAATCCGACAAAAATGCAGGAATCTCAGAGGGAATAGATGACGAGATAGGAACCAAAGGTATGTCCCCATGAGCCCCCCGACATCCCCAGCTTAACACAGACATAGTTTTCCAGTCCAGTACTGGGTTATGAGATTGTAACCATGGTAATCCAAGCACTAAAACATCATGTAAATTATACAACACGAGGAAGCGAATCATCTCCTGATGGTCTGGAGTCATACGCATAGTCACTTGCGTCCAGAACTGTGGTCTATTACAAGCCAGAGGTGTAGAATCAATACCCTTCAGAGGTATAGGAACTTCCAGAGGCGCCAAATCAAACCCACAGCGCCTGGCGAAGGACCAATCCATGAGACTCAGAGCGGCGCCAGAGTCCACATAGGCATCCACGGTAATAACTGATAATGAACAAATCAGAGTTACAGACAGAAGAAATTTAGACTGTAAAGTGCCAATAGAAACAGACTTGTCAACCTTCCTAGTACGTTTAGAGCATGCTGATATAACATGCGCGGAATCACCACAGTAGAAGCACAAGCCATTTTTGCGCCTATAATTCTGCCGCTCGCTTCTTGACAGAATTCTGTCACATTGCATTTTCTCTGGCATCCCTTCAGAAGATACCGCCAAATGGTGCACGGGTTTGCGCTCCCGCAAACGCCGATCAATCTGAATCGCCATTGTCATGGACTCATTCAGACCTGTGGGCGTAGGAAACCCCACCATGACATCCTTAACGGCATCAGAAAGGCCCTCTCTGAAATTTGCCGCTAGGGCACACTCATTCCACTGAGTAAGCACAGACCATTTACGAAATTTTTGGCAGTATATCTCAGCTTCATCTTGCCCTTGAGACAGGGCTATTACAGCTTTTTCAGCTTGAATCTCCAAATTAGGTTCCTCATACAGCAACCCTAAAGCCAGAAAAAACGCATCCACATTGAGCAACGCAGGATCCCCTGGTGTCAATGAAAATGCCCAATTTTGAGGGTCACCTCGCAGCAAAGAAATCACAATCTTAACCTGCTGAACAGGATCTCCAGAGGAGTGAGGTCTGAGAGAAAGGAATAATTTACAATTACATTTGAAATTCAGAAACCGAGATCTATCTCCGGAAAATACCTCTGGTGTAGGAATCTTAGGTTCAGAAATAGGAGTACGTATAACATAATCTTGTAAATTCTGAACCTTCGTAGCAAGATTATTTAAACCTGCAGCCAAACTCTGAGGGTCCATCCTTAAACCGGAGAGATCAGAGCCATTCAAGGATTAGAAGGAGAGAAAGGCAAGGCTGTAAATAGAGCAGAAATACAACTGAGCCAACTAAGTAGCAAACATGAGAGGAAAAAAAAAAAAAAATCTACAGACTTCTTTTACTCTCCTTTCTTCTGCCAATTACTTTAACAGCGGCCGGTCATACTGTCATGATTCCCCAATGGCATGGGAACATCAGAAACACAAAAATAACAGACTAGCTCTCGGGTGATGGAAACTCAAGCTGACCGTGACCTAAATCTACCACACAACTAACAGTAGCCAGGAAGCATTCCTACGGCTGCCTAGATGCCATGCGCCAGCCGGAGAACTAACTACGCCTGGAAGAGGAAGGAACAGACCTGGCTTACCTCTAGAGAAATTCCCCAAAGATGATAGTAGCCCCCACGTATATTAACGGTGAGTTCAGAAGAAAAGACATACACAGTATGAAGGTAGATTTAGCAAAGCGAGGTCCACTTACTAGATAGAGGAAGGATACAAAAGAGGACTTCACGGTCAGCTGAAAAACCCTTTCAAAAAACCCATCCTGAAATTACTTTAAGACTCCTGTGTCAACTCATGACACAGGAGTGGCAATTTCAGTCCACAAGAGCTTCCAGTAACAGGAAATGACAAAACTGTAAACTGGACAAGAAAAACAAAACAATAAGGACAAGAGTCCACTTAGCTGATCAGCAGACTAGTAGCAGGAACATGCAACTGAATGACTCAGGTTACAATGATGACCGGCAAGGAAGTGACTGGAGAGCAAGGCTAAATAGGGAACTCCCAAAACTGATGGAAGCAGGTGAGCTGAGGCAGAAAAGCACACACAAGTCTCCAGTACCACCAGCCACCACCAGGGGAGCCAAAAAGCGGATCACAACATTGTGGTAAGTGTCTGTCAGCCTCCCATGGACTCACTGTTACCCTATCTGAGGATTATGTTTCTGTTAGGGTCCTGGGTGGCGTTAGGCATGTCCACCTATGCCACAGTAATATGCACATGCACTTTACATTAAAAGTACTGATAGGCATTGAGTGGTAGGGGGTTTGTGGAGGATCTTTACACCCTGCCGGGTGACTTTCTGCACATGTATCACTTTATTTTTCGTGTATAACTGTTTTGGTAATATATTGTTCAAGTGTTAATAAACTTTATACTATTTTTATTCCATATATACCTGGCATAACTCTCTTTTCTCTTTGCGACACTATGGTTTACATACAGTAAACCATTTCATATCCCTTCTTTTATTACATATTCCTCTTTACTAATGTAAGAAGTGTCTTTGTGTAAAATTTGGGGCTCTAGCTATTAAATTAAAGGGTTAAATCCCAGAAAAAATTGGCGTGGGCTCCCGCGCAATCTTCTCCGCCAGAGTGGGAAAGCCAGTGACTGAGGGCAGATATTAATAGCTTAGAGAGGGACCATGGTTACAGGACCCCCTGTAATGATTATAGGGGATAACTCAGGATACTCTTTGCGTGGAACAAGACAACTGCAGGACACAGTTTTATAAGTGGTAAAGTCTATATTATCACACGGTGATTCAAACAGGTGCAGAGAGAAACTCAAGTCCACAACGCTTGGTGCAAATAATAAACGCAGCTTAGCAGTCTATAGGAAACTTCAGAGGAAAATGCAATCAAGCAGAAAGTCTATGAAGCACAGTTATTCTTGAGGATACTTGACACGAATAAATCCTTGTCTTAGTCCAGGCACAGATAGATATGCTTATTGACAGTTCAAATCATATCTTAGCTCAACCAGGGAGGCCTGGTTAATAGTCTCAGGTTATTGCAAAGCAGAAACAGCTTACATGTCCAGCAAATGCAGATGGAAGTAAACACGAACAGCAGATGAAGGAGGATTACTGGAAACTTGTGTATGCAGCAGGAACTCAGAGCAGAGTAGCAGGATCACCACACAGGTTCACAGGAGCAGGTGTATAGCCAGGGAGTAATCAGAGGTCAGTAGCTGGATGCAAGGCAGAATACTCTAGCACAGACTGAAGGCTGGGGTGGAGTTTTATAGCAGGAAGACACAGTGCACATGAGACCAAAGACGCCATCTTGGAAAAGGGCAGTAATGCACAAAAGGTAAAAAATGTTCAGAGTCCTGACATTCCCCCTGGCTAAAAACATCTGACCCCCAGCCACCCCAGAAAAGGCACATCTAGAAGATGCGCCTATTCTGGCACTTAGCCTCTCTCTTCCCACTCCCCTGTAGCGGGGGATATGGGGTAATGAAGGGTTAATGTCACCTTGCTATTGTAAGGTGACATTAAGCCAGGTTAATAATGGAGAGGCGTCCATTATCACACCTATCCATTATTAATCCAATAGTACGAAATGGTTAATAAAACACACACACATTATTAAAAAGTATTTTAATGAAATAAAGACACATGGTGTTTTAATATTTTATTATACTCTTAATCCACCTGAAGACCCTTGTCACCTGAAATAAAGTTAAAAAACCAAACAACAATATTCCATACCTTCCGTCGTTACAGTCTTGTCCCACGCAGTAAATCCATCTGAAGGGGTTAAATCATTTTACACACAGGAGCTCTGCTAATGCAGCTGTGCACCTGCCTGTAAAACTTGGTGAATGAATGGAATGCAGGGGAATGTACTGTAGTTACCTCAAGTCGCGGTGATGCGCCCTCTGCTGGATGAACTCATATGAACTCGAGAGTGGGAACTTTTCATAATATTTTCCCACGCTTGATTTAACCCCTTCAGATGGATTTACAGCGTGGGACAAGACTGTAACGACGGAAGGTATGGAATATTGTTGTTTGTTTTGTTTACCTTTATTTCAGGTGACAAGGGTCTTCAGGTGGATTAAGCGTATAATAAAATATTAAAACACCATGTGCCTTTATTTCATTAAAATACTTTTTAATAATGTGTGTGTGTTTATTAACCATTTCGTACTATTGGCCATTCACATGTCTGTGACCTTTTGCGGACTGAGCAAATTCGCGAAAAGATGTCTGATTTTACTCCGAGGGTCGGATCAGAATGGGCTATGCATGTCTAAGGGTCTGTGAAAAAAAATCAGACCATACTCGGATGTCATCCAAATGCTGTCCGATTTTCACGGACTGTCAGTAGAATGTGCAGAAACTTTTTTTTTCTTCTCCACGTAAGAGAAAAATGGATGACACTCGGACCACCCTCTGATGAAACTCTGATCAGAATAATCGGTCTAATTGAGTCTTTTTTTTTTAACCATTCAATTTTTATTGAGTAAACAAAGTACACGTAAAATGCAACAAGGGAAAAAGGGGGGGAGGGGAAGAGGATAAACATAGATATAAGATATCCACGATCAAGAATGATATCAAAAAATTACAATACAAAGGAGCATACATAGTTATGGTGACAAATATTTGGGTTAACTGAGAGGAGAAGGGAGACAGTGGTTAGGGGAGGAAATGAAGGGTGAGGAGACCCAAGGGTCCCACCAAGTAAGGACCTTATTCTTTTTAGTAAGACAGTCAGCAGTAATCGACTCATAACTAAAGTGCAGATTAATTTTGGATATTAATTCAGATTTGGAGGGAATATTAGAAGACCTCCAGTGCTTTGCGATACATTGTTGGGCCGCAACAAGGATATTAGAAATAATGGGTTGAAGGGCAGGTGGGAAGTCCAAGAGAGATATACCCAATACTGCTAAAGGTCCAGTTAGGTTGATGGGAAGATGGGTCACCTCTGCAAGGATCGCTTCAACCTGACGCCAAAACATTTGCACAAGGGGGCAACTCCACCATACATGAGCTAACGAACCGGAAATATTGCAATTTTTCCAGCACAAGGGGGAAGAGGAGGGGTAAAATTTAGCTAATTTAACAGGAGTGAAATACCATAGGAGCTGAATTTTTTTGCTTTGTTCGAGGTGACCGAGGCACGAAGAGAATTTGGAAGGATGCAGCATAGCCATGCTCCAATCCTCCGGGGAGGCCCTGAATGCAAGGGCATCCTCCCAGGTGGACATAAATGGGAGTTTCTCAGAAAAATCATGGGAAAGAAGGGATTTATAAATGATGGAAATGCCATGAGCGATCCAAGTGTTTGGTCTGAAAAATCTGTGGATCGGAGTCTCCATACCCAGAGGGGACACAGCCACACCGAAGTAGTTGGAACGCTTAAGGAAGCTACGAATTTGGAAATATTGAAAAAAAGCCTTAGGAGGTAAGTTATAGCGAGCAGTGAGATCCGAAAATGATCTCGGGCCAAACTCATTATAGAGATCATTCACTCGGTGTATCCCGCAGTCCCCCCAGGCAAGGAGAGACAAACCCTCTATTGCGTACTCTAGTGCTTGAATAGAGATATAGTCAAATATAAAAGGAAGATAAGCAGGGCAAAGACTTGCCGAAACTTTAGCGGCGGAGCAAATTGTTTTAAGAGACGAGCTCCATCTGGGCAGCTGGAGCAAGCAGAGTTCCAGCAGTAATTTGAGAGAGCCCCTAGGGGCAAAGTGCGATTCAATATGAAACCACTGGAGGGAGGAATTTCCCTCCCACCAAATCTTAAGGGGTTCTAGGAGGGCAGCTTTATGGTATAGGTGGATTTTGGGGGCACCAAGGCCTCCACTGGCATATGGGAAAGCCATTAGAGAGCGTTTTATTCTATGCGGCTTATTATTCCAAATAAAACGGTCAATAAGTGCTTGAAAAGCAGAGAGGTGTTTAGAGGGGATAGCAAGGGGGAGGCATCTAAAAAGATATATAAGTTTAGGGAGAATTAACATTTTAGATGATTGTATCCTAGCCATCCAGGAAAGTTGAGAGCAGGGAAGTTGGTCAATTTCTTTTTTAATTTCGCGGAGGGTTGAGTCACAGTTAAGGCGAACAATGTTTTTAATATGGGTAATTTGAATACCTAGATATGTGAAACCAAGCAGAGACCATATGAAAGGGTAAATAGATTGGATTTGAAGTTGGAGGGAGGATGAGATAAATAGGGGAAAAATTGTGGACTTGGACAAATTTAGCTTATAATACGAGGCTTCAGTAAATTGGGTGAGAATGGAAGACACCGCAGACAGTGACTGAAGAGGAGCAGAGCAGGTCAGCACCACATCGTCAGCGTAGAGGCCAATTTTGTGCTCCTGGATTCCCACCACCACCCCCTTAATGTCAGGGCATTGCCTCACCGCAGCCGCCATGGGCTCCATGACTAAAGCAAAGATGATGGGGGAGAGGGGGCAACCCTGCCGGGTCCCATTTGAAATAGAGAATATACGGGATTTGAAGCCGGCTGAGCGAACAGAAGAACAAGGGTTGGAATACAAAGCCATAATAGCAGAAAAAATCTGGCCAGTAAGACCAAATTTGTGCAAAGTAGATGCAATATAACCCCAGTGTACCCGGTCGAACGCCTTTTCCGCGTCGAGGGACAGGAACACACTGGGGAGGCTCCCCCTCTCCACCACATCCAGCAGGTCGATCAGGCGTCTTGTACCATCTCTGTTTTGCCTACTCGGGACAAACCCAACCTGATCCGAGTGAACCAAAGATGGGAGCACCGACAATAACCTATTGGCCCAGACCTTAGCATATATCTTTACATCACAATTTAGAAGGGCAATGGGACGAAAGTTGCCAGGGGAGTTCATAGGTTTCCCAGGTTTAGGAAGGGTCGATATACAAGCCTCCAGACCCTCTTTCTCAATAAAACCCAAAGAACGCCAGTAGTTAAATAAGCGTATGAGAAAAGGAGAGAGGATAGTGAGAAAATGAGAGTAATATGAAAAGGAAAAGCCATCAGGACCCGGAGCAGAGCGTTTTTTGGCCTCTTCGATTATTTGGGAGATTTCCATTGCCTCTATGGGAGCATTAAGGAGAGACAACTGCTCCGGACTAACCGTGGGGAGGTTTGCTTTACTCAAAAAGGCGTTGATTGAATCCTGAGAAGGTTGAGAAGTATTTACATCAGAATCAAGGTTATATAATGAAGAATAATATGAAGCAAATTCTTCAGCGATATGGATTGGATTGTACATCCGAGAGCCATCCGACTTCAGAAGATAAGCAATTTTGGAGCAGGCTTCTTTTTTTTTAACGCGTTTAGCTAATAAAGCGCCTGCTCTGTCACCCATGGAGTAGAATTTGGCTTTCGATTTCCTGAGCGAATTTTCTGCTCTATGGAGGAGAAGCTGGCGAAGGTGCAGGCGTGCATCAGAAAGACTGGAAAATAATTGAGGGGAAGGGCTGGACTTGTGGAGAGACTCAAGCCGGGCCACCTCAGCCAAGGCAGATTGAAGATTTAAGTTATACTTGCGTTTAGCTGTCGCAGCCATCTTAATGAAAAGACCACGAGCCACTGCCTTGTGAGCGAACCAGAGGGAGTCCTCACGTACATCCGCTGAGTCATTAAAGGCAAAGAATTCCTGCAAAGAGTTTTCAATTAGTGTAGAGTTCGCTTGTTCAGAAAGAAGGTGTTCATTAAGGCGCCAGTGTGAAGGAGGTCTGATTGCAAGAGGGTCTTTTAGGGTGACTGACACAGGCGCATGATCAGACCAAGTGATGTTGCCTATATTTGCAGATATGCAGTGGGGAAGGGCGACGTCATCTACTAAGATGAAATCAATTCTACTGTAAGAACCGTGACGGGGGGACCAAAATGTGTAGTCTCTCTCATTACAGTGGAGATATCTCCAAATATCGTGTAAATTGCTGGTGTTAATCAGCTGGGCTGCATCACCCCTAGCCACAGTAGCCGAAGAACAATCCAGATTCTTGGATACCGGAATATTAAAGTCTCCGGCCACTAATTTATAGCCATGCTGATAGTTACCTAAGATTGAAAATAAATTATTTAGAGATTTAACCTGACCAAAGTTTGGGCCATACACAGAGGCAATGGTGTAAGGGGTATTATTGATTAAGCATAAAATTATAATGTATCTGCCCGCAGGATCGGCTATGGAATTAATTAGTTGAAAAGAGTTAGCCTTGCTGAAAAAGATTGCTACCCCAGCTTTTTTGGCCTTCCCATTCGCAAAAAATTAGTGGGGGTATAAATTCGAATACATTCTTATATTATCCCGTTCTAATAAATGAGTCTCTTGCAAACATATAATATCGTGTTTGGATTTAGCGAGCTGACGCCAGACAATCGATCTCTTACCAGGGGAGTTGAGGCCGTTAACATTAATAGAATATAAGGAAACACTCATTGTAAGATGCTATACAAATGCGGGAGAAGATATGCAAACCCATTACTATAAAGATAACGCTGACATGTCGTGGAATATCCAGCAGTATCAGATTGAAATGAGGAGTGGGGTAGAGGGAGAGAAGGGGGGAGAGGGGGGGAAGAGGGGGGGAAACAAGCATACAAAATCCAAACATTTAAACAAAGGGACATCCAAGGATATCCTGAGTCCAAGGTGAAAATAGAAAACAGTTCACCTAAGGGGCAATAGGCTGAGGGAATTCCCGCCAGGAACCAGTCTCAGCAAAAAATAAAAAAAAATAAAAATAGAACTATGCGGGAAAAGGAAAAATTAAATTCTTCCAGCCAGGAAATGTAAAATAGTGACACTTCAGGCAACCTTCCAGTCTGGAATGATACGGCGCCTCCGGGAATTGGGTCCTCCAGACTTGGGTGAAGTAGAGGCAGGAGTGGGCGCAGGCGGATCAAAGCCCCATTGGGACAGGGTCTTGGCTGCTTGCGACGGGGATAGGCATGTGGTAAACGACCCGTCTTTGCGAATGCAGAGCTTGGTGGGGAAACCCCAGCGGTATAATATACCCTTTTCCCTCAGGATTGAGGTATATGGTGCAAATGCCCTGCGGAGGGCTAGAGTTCCCGGAGACAGGTCAGGAAAAACAGTAATAACAGCAAATCGTTCAGAGAGCGAAGGCTTCGATCTCAGTGCTTGCAGGAATTCCTCTTTCATGGCAAAAAAATGGATACGAGCTAGTACATCTCTGGGGACTGCAGGGTCAAGGCCCGAGGGCTTAGGGATCTGATGAATACGGTCGATCACAATGTCATCTTTGGTATAAAGAGGGAGGACAGAAATGACAAAGTCTTGTAGAAAGGTTTTGAGATCATCAGCCCCAATTGTTTCAGCAATACCTCTGAGTTTCACATTGTTTCTCCTGGATCTGTCCTCCAAATCTAGGGTTTTTGCATGGGTTTTGGTAACAAGCAGCTGCAGGTTATCATGAGCCTCCCACAAATCATTGTGAGAAGCTACCAGTTTGGACATTTTGTTTTCAAGATGATCCGTGCGGCCTCCCTGAGTTCTGCCATCATGGAACGCATATCCTCCTGTAAAGAGGTACGGAGGTCTCCAAGCATATCCCTGAGCAGCGTAGCTGTAACTGGGGTGTCTGAAAGATCCGCCGCAGCTGAGCTTGAGGCAGAAGACTGATAGCCTCGGCGTGCAGCTCTAGAGGATCTTGGGGATAGCGGCGCCATCTTGGATCTCTGGGGCTGCTGAGGGGTTGCCGCAAAGAAATCCACAATGCGCCTGGAGGGGTCCCCTGCGCTGGCTTTAGATTTCCCCATACACTCACCGAACGGTAAAGAGTAGGTGTGGGGAGTTTTAGAGGAGAAGGCGCCGTCTGTGCGCTGCTGTGTGCCGCTTTATGAGTCCTGGGGTCGGAGCTCCCGCGTTATGCGACCTGCATCATCGGAAGTCAGGCCATGCCCCCGGTCTAATTGAGTCTTAAGACTGAATTGCAGAAAATAAAAAATAGATATCGGAGAGATACTTCCCTACAATACAAAACACTTTCCATTACATGAGGTGCACTGATGTTGGGAATAAACAAGGAAGGAATTTCAATAAATAGCTTGATATCCCTGCCATTGCGAATAATAGGAATATAAAAAAATGCTCCTCCTGAATTCAGTGTTATTTAAGTGAACAAAACCTTATGTTGCCTGTACAAGTGTGCTGTTATACCCAACATATGCTTATGTCTATATGTACATATACTACTGTTTACATAAAACATTGTATTTCTAAGTAATTAAATAATGGGTGAATAGGTACAAATTATATGTAGCTGAAAAGTATAATCTGTAGCTGAAAAGCTAAAATCAGCATGTATTCATCAGAAGCCTCATTACAATAGGCAGGAAGATGTAATGGCTACAGACAGCCCCTTCTGAATCCCTGTTTCCAACCTGTAAAATAATACCTATACTCACCTCCGGTGCCGTCCAGCGGTGTCGACACTGGATCTCCTGGGGATTGTGTAACATTATGTCATGCGATCCCTGTGGCCAATCAGCTCTGGCTTCATTGTTCCTGCCTTAAACATATTTTTTACAATTGGGTTCCATTAAAAATTTCTAGAGACTCCTTTTTTCCTTCCACATTCAACTTTGATGTGGTCATAAATCAGCTGAGAAGAACTCAGAAAAAGATAAGTTCCAAACTCTCCATTCAGACGCCTGAACAAGCTCACTGACAGAGTATCAGTTTACTCACTCCTCATCCACAAAAAGAGGCTATAGAAGTTAGACATTGCACATTTTTTAATGGAACACTTTTGCAAAAATGCTTTATATTACCCCCAAATACATGCACTTAAGGAAAAAAAAACTCCCCAAGAGGTGAATAACCATTTTAACAATAAATTTTGTGTCTTCCACTATATTTGCCCTACTGCTCTTCTATGCCTTATGGAGTTGCTGAGCTCTTTAGTGCACTCATAAGAATGCTCCACATAGTATTAAATCCATTGTACCAGTAAGCACATAGAGATTAAATTCTACGAATTCTGTCACTATCCAAATACTTTTGACCCCACTGTAACTTTTCCTGTGTTTAAAAGGTAAAAATTAGAATCCAAGCTCAACCCATTTTAGATACTTATCACACTGGTGTATCTAAGTAAAAGAATAACTGATTCCTAGAATCTGAATCTACAATAAACATATCTAGATTATTTCATTTTGGAAAATATGGTCTTATTATTACCGAGAATGCTATAATGAAATGATTTACACCTCTTAGGATGTATCTTAGCTTTTTGTCTCTCACAGCAAAAACACAGAATTCCTTTCCTCTGTGTATGATCATTTGTAAGGCGGAGTTCACATGTCCAGTCCACAAATCATGCGTTAGAACGAATTCAGCAGCAATCCGTTAATAAAAAAAAGTTGTGCAGATACTTTTTTGAATAAAAACTGATTTGAAGTGGATCCTTTTTTTTTTGAAACATTGAAGTCTATGAAAAACAGACGTCCGTTTTCATCCATCTGAAAATGACCCGTTTTTTGCTTAACCCAAACCAGAGCTGGATGTCCGAATCTTGCAGAACTGTGCGGTGTATAAAATCCAACCCAAGAAAATGAGACGTATACTATAAACAGAAAGCCGCCAGCCTATTATCAGCAGCCTTCAGGTTGACAGTAAATAGTTTTGTCAGACGAGTCATGTGTACAAAACAAAGCATAGATACAAAGGTTTGAACAGTACAACAATAAAAAACAAAAGAGCAATGCTTACTTGTCACATTCCTTTTCCTCATGTGCTGTTTTTTAATTTTAAATACATAATACATTTTTAGGCAGCCATAATGCTTGATCTGTTGCAACAAAATTTCCATTGATTTGCTTTTTAGTAGGTACATATTATCCTATTTCAGGCAGATTTAGCAATTATTTTTTAAAATCCCATTATTTCTCCATTTTTTCATTAAATGTGTAGAAATGTGTGTAGTATGGGTATATTGTTATACTCGCCTAGCGCTGTTCTCTTCGGGAGCTGCTCCAGTGTGCTTCTCAGTGAGGCCACCACTCTGCACGCTGCGCTCTGTCTGACCCAGAAGTGGCTTTTAGGGCTCATACTCACCTGCGAGAAATTCGGATGAGTCTCGCACGTCAATGCCCAGCACCCGGCACTCAGGAGCGGAGCGTGCGGCTGCATCTATTCCTATGCGGCCGCACACTCCGATCTGAGTGCCGGCAGCAGTATGAGCCCTTACAATGTAAGTCTATGGAGTGTCAGAACGAGGCTCCTTGGGCTTATATTGTAAAAAAAGACCTCCGGCTCATACATGGAGCATAGACTGATCCTGAGAGTCTGAGGAGCAGTGGCGTTAGTGAGAAGCAGAGCAGAATGGCTTACATTGAGTTGCGGTGAGGCGCCCTCTGGTGGATGAACTCATATGAACTCGAGCGTGGGAACTTTTCCAAGGCTCCAGTTCATGACCTTCATCCACCAGAGGGCGCCTCACCGCGACTCAATGTAACTACAGATCACTCAGCTTTCATTTATTCCCCGGGGGTTACAGGCATGAGCGAGTGCTTTAGCGCAGCTCCTGCCTGTAAATTGAGTTAACCCCTTCAGATGGATTACCTCGTGGGACGTGACAGGTCATCTGAGGGTATGTATATTGTGGGTTTATTATTTTGCCAAGCGAGGGTGTTCAGCTGGATTGAGAGAGCAATAAAATACTAAAACAACCTGTGTGTTTATTTCATTAAAATACTTTTTAATAATGTGTGTGTGTGTTTTTTTTTAACCCTTTCAGACAATTGGATTAATAATGGATAGGTGACATAATTGACGCCTCTCCATTATTAATCTGGCTTAATGTCACCTTACAATAGCAAGGTGGCATTAACCCTTCATTACCCCATATCCCACCGCTACAGGGAGTGGGAAGAGAGTGGCCAAGTGCCAGAATAGGCGCATCTTCCAGATGTGCCTTTTCTGGGGTGGCTGGGGGCAGATGTTTGTAGCCAGGGGGGGGGCAATAACCATGGACCCTCTCTAGGCTATTAATATCTGCCCTCAGTCACTGGCTTTACCACTCTGGCGGAGAAAATTGCGCGGGAGCCCACGCCAATTTTTTCAGCAATTTAACCCTTTATTTTCGCAGCTACAGCGCCCACATTTTGCACATACACACTACTAACATTAGTAGTGTGGAATATGCCAAAAAAAAGGGGATGTGAGATGGTTTACTGTATGTAATCATGTCTCATATCATGTCGGGTTTAGACAGGAGAAATTAAAAGCCGGCAATTGAATTACCGACTTTTCACTAACACCGCTGCGTATTTCTCGCAAGTCACACTGCTGGTCCGTGTGGAATCCGTATTTTTCTCGCCCCCATAGACTTTCATTGGCGATTTATTTGCGCAATACGCTGACAAACGCAGCATGCTGCGATTTTGTACGGCCGTAGAGGACCGTATAATACGGATGAGTAAAATAGGGCTGATAGGAGCTGGGACATAGGGAATCATTGTGCCGTGTGTTATGCGTATTTTACGGATGTATTTTCTGCGCTCATACGTCCGTAAAACTCGCCAGTGTGATGCCGGCCTTACAGAATCCATCAGCTGTGATCTCATACTGTAGGTGTTTTGGATACAGAAATTTTGGATTTTTCCATAACTGAGTCTAACCCATTTTGTCAGTGAACTTTAGGACGTGCTTATTCTCTTTCCATATCTGTATCACCAGGTAAGCCCTGAGGTGGTTTGTATGATCCTTCTAGTATCGCCCACACAGAGCTCCTATGGGCCTCCGCATTAGGTACCTTCTCATTTCCTAACCAATGCTTTCAGTAGGGCAGTTGGCCAGCTAAATAGTAAAGAAACAAGTCGGGTACCACATGCTCACCTTGGTTCTTGGGCCTTTGCAGGGTTCCAAAACTAAGTTTGGGTCTTGAAGAACCCCATATAAATCCACCATCATGCTGTGTAGTTTCTTAAAAAATATTTTAAGGATTTTAATAGAGGAATATTCCATAATATAAAGGCATTTTGGAAGGATTATCATATTAAGAAGGTTGTTTTTTCCAGGTACAGAGAGGGGGAGATGTGACCAATTCTCAAACGTTTTCTTTAGGAATGTTGGATAAGGTTATACAGAGAAGAAAATACTGTAAGTATATAATACACTGCAGATTTTGCAAGATTTCCCACCTACAGAGAATGGAGAGGTCTGCAATTTTATAGTAGGTACACTTCAACTGTGAGAGCCAGAATCTTACAAAAAAAAAAAAATCCAGAAAATCACATTGTATGACTTTTACATCATTAATTTGCATTTTATTGCACAAAATAAGTATTTAATACAATAGAAAAACAGAAGTTAATATTTGGTACAGAGACCTTTGTTGGCAATTACAGAGGTCAGATGTTTCCTGCAACATAGTAACATAGTTAGGAAGGCCGAAAAAAAAAAAACATTTGTCCATCCAGTTCAGCCTATATTCCATCAGAATAAATCCCCAGATCTACGTCCTTCTAAAGAACCTAATAGCTGTAAGATACAATATTGTTATGCTCCTGGAAGACATCCAGGCCTCTCTTCAACCCCTCGCCTGAGTTGGCCATCACCACCTTCCAGGGGCGGATTATAATAGGGTCAATCTGGGCGGTAGCCCAGGGACAGTGGTGTGGGGGGCCCTGGGCTACCGCTCAGATTGCCCGCCGCCATCAGGGCATTACTGCCCTGACTGGCGTATGGGCCCGGTGGGCAGAGGGGGCCCGCATCGGGCCCCGTCTCATCTGCTCACCGGGCCCCCCCTACAGGCGCTGCGGCAGTAAGGCTATTGACGTGCGGGTGCGGGCCCGCATGTCAATAGTTAACAGCCGCCAGCCAATCGGAGGCTGGCAACTGACTGTGCCGCAGGGCGCACGTCGCCGGCGTCTGACGTCATTGTCAGCCTCCGGCGAGTGCACGCTTCACCTGAGTGGAGGAAGGAAGCTTCACCCGCCGGCCGCCGCAGGCTTGGTAAGTAAGAACTCGTGTTTGTTTGTTTTTTAGAGCGGCGATCCCAGGGCAAAAATGCTGGACATGCTGGGGGCAGAAATGCTGGACAAGCTGGGGGCAGAAATGCTGGACAAGCTGGGGGCAGAAATGCTGGACAAGCTGGGGGCAATATGCTGGACACACTGGGGCAGATAGCTGGACACACTGGAGGCAATATGCTGGAGGCACTGGGGCAGATTGCTGGACACACTGGGGCAGATTGCTGGTCACACTGGGGCAGAATGCTGGACACACTGGGGGAAATATGCTGGATACACTGGGGGCAGGATGCTGGACACACTGGGGCAGATTGCTGGACACACTGGGGCAGATTGCTGGACACATTGGGGGCAGGATGCTGGACACACTGGGGGCAATATGTTGGAGACACTGGGGGCAGGATGCTGGAGACACTGGTGCAGATTGCTGGTCACACTGGGGCAGAATGCCGGACACACTGGGGGCAATATGCTGGAGACACTGGGGCAGATTGCTGGACACACTGGGGCAGAATGCTGGAGACACTGGAGGCAATATGCTGGACACACTGGGGCAGATTGCTGGACACACTGGGGGCAGAATGCTGGACACCCTGGGGGCAATATGCTGGAGACACTGGGGGCAATATGCTGGAGACACTGGGGGCAATATGCTGGAGACACTGGTGGCAGGATGCTGGACACACTGGGGGCAGGATGCTGGAGACACTGGGGGCAGGATGCTGGAGACACTGGGGCAGATTGCTGGACACTGGACACACTGGGGGCAGGATGCTGGACACACTGGGGGCAGGATGCTGAAGACACTGGGGCAGATTGCTGGACACTGGGGGCAATATGCTGGAGACACTGGGGCAGATTGCTGGACACACTGGGGGCAATATGCTGGAGACACTGGGGCAGATTGCTGGACACAAAGGGGCAATATGCTGGACACATTGGGGGCAGGATGCTGGACACACTGGGGGCAGAGATGCTGGACACACTGGGGGCAGAGATGCTGGACACATTGGGGCAGAGATGCTGGACACATTGGGGGCAGAGATGCTGGACACATTGGCAGCAGAGATGCTGGACACTGGGGGCAGAGATGCTGAAGACATGGGCAGAATGTAGATACGGGGCATGATTGGAGACACGGGGCAGAATGAAAGACATGGGGCAGGATTGGAGACAGATCTTGCAGGATCATGGGGCAGGATGGATACGATGGAGACTGATGGGGCAGGATGGGGAGATCATATGGGGCAGGATGGATACTCATGAGGGCAGGATGGGAGAACATATGGCTGGAGCCAGGAATGAGATACACGGGGCCAGGATGGGGGATATTATTATTACCATAAGGGCTAATTAAGGGATATTATTACTGCAGTGATGTATTTATTTTATTTTTTGAGGACACGGTTTTAAATGGGGGGCGGTCCTGTTACTGTGTAGAGTGACACTATGTCGCCTCTTTTTCTTCATGTGGTGTAATGTAGAAGTTGGGAAAAATTAAGTAATGTGTTCTGCAAGCGGAGCTCGAGCTAACTGTGTTATTTCCTGCAGAGACGAGTCCTGGCTGAATGAAGTGATGGTATTCTGTGCTGGAAGAAAGATGAAGGACTTCACCTAGAGACGTCACTGGTGAGTCAGTGTGACCTATACACTGACACTATACACTGTATACTATATACTGAACTGAAGGGTAAATTGACTAGATCAATGGATGTTTGACAGGTTATAGTTCCACACAGCAACTATTTTTCTGGAATAATCTGATTCAGGTATATGATGACCCCAGTCACATGACCGGGGGGCCCACAGTGTCTGATCAGCCCGGGGCCCTGGCTACCCTTAATCCACCCCTGCCACCTTCACAGGCAAGGAATTCCAGATTCTCACTGCCCTAACAGTAAAGAATCCTCTTCTATGTTGGTGGAAAAACCTTCTCTCCTCCAGACGCAGAGAAAGCCCCCTTGTGACTGTCACCTTCCTTGGTATAAACAGATCCTCGGAGAGAGATTTGTAGTGTCCCCTTATATACTTATACATGGTTATTAGATCGCCCCTCAGTCGTCTTTTTTTCTAGACTAAATAATCCTAATTTTGCTAATCTCTCTGGGTATTGTAGTTCCCCCATCCCCTTTATTAATTTTATTGCCCTCCTTTGTACTCTCTAGTTCCATTATATCCTTCCTGAGCACCGGTGGCCAAAACTGTACACAGTACTCCATTTGCGGTCTAACCAGGGATTTGTACAGAGGCAGTATAATGTTCTCATCATGTGTATCCAGACCTCTTTTACTGCACCCCATGATCCTGTTTGCCTTGGCACCGGCTGCCTGGCACTGGCTGCTCCAGGTAAGTTTATCATTAACTCGGATCCCCATGTCCTTCTGTGTCAGATTTACACTCTGGTTTCCCATTCAGTGTGTAATGGTGATATTGATTCCTTCTTCCCATGTGTATAACCTTACATTTATCATTGTTAAACCGCATCTGCCACCTCTCGGCCCAAGTTTCCAACTTATCCAGATCCATCTGTAGCAGAATACTATCTTCTCTTGTGAATCAAAAAGAGAAAAGTATGTACCGCACTTCTGTTACAGAACCTTTGTCCAGGTATTTAGACTGGTTATTGCATCCACTATTACCCGATATACCTTCATATGTTCAGGACACAAAAAAATTCTTACAGGTACTGGGGGATTTTGTCTGGCAGGAGGGCTTTTTTCTGACCACTATTGATATAGAGAGTCTTTATACCCGTATTCCACATGTATTGGGAGTTGAAGTGGTTGGAGAGGTTTTGCGCCATACGGACACGGATATGGGCACAAGGAGCTTCATTTGTGATGGATTAATGTTTGTTTTGAAACACAATGCCTTTAAATTTGCATCAAAGTGGTACTTACAAGTAGAAGGTACTGCCATGGGTACGCCCGTTGCATGTACCCTGGCTAACCTGTTTCTCACAGTCTTCGAAGAAAGATAGGTATACTCCAGTGGTATCCCCTTTTTTAAATACATTAACATGTATATCAGGTATGTGGACGATATTTTCATGGTGTGGGATGGCCCCCAGGAGACATTCTCTTCTTTTGTGGAGCACCTAGGAGTCTCCAACACCATGAATATGCAGTTCACATCCAATTTTGGGGGCTTGGAGTTGGAGTTTCTCGATGTCAAACTATGGGTAGAAGATGGGACCATTCACACTGAAGTGTTTCGTAAGCCCTCTGCCACTAACTCTTTATTGCACTATGATAGTGCCCATCCACAGTATGTAAAGAATTCTCTCCCCTACAGCCAGTTTTTACGGGTCAAAAGGATAAATAGTAGCCACAGTGGCTTTAAAAGACAATCTCAGGAGCTGTATGAAAGATTCGAGAACCGTGGGTATCCCCATGCGGTTTTAGACACTGCTCTAGCAAGGGCTGAGTCACAGGGTACCAATAATCCATCATTAGCAGTAGTAGGTAAGAGGACCCCCAAAAAGAGATTCACTTTTTGTTTCAAGTTTGGCCCTTAGGATAGCTTTATTAGATCAGCTATTAGGAGAAGCTGGCACATTTTGGAGAAGGATCCTGATCTAGTGGAGCTTAGTAGTAAAGGCCCCCTGTTTTCTTGTTGTCGTGGGAGAAATTTGAGGGATTTATTGGTACATAACCGCGTGAGTAATGAACGTGTCAATTGGCTAAGAGCAGGGACCCCTAAAGGTAATTTCAGGTGTGGTCACTGTAATTTCTGTTCATACCACATAGTTGATAAAACATTTAAGATTGGTTCCATTCAACATTCTGTCTGCGAATTTATTTCTTGCAGAACTACGCATGTAGTTTATGCGCTTTTCTGTCCATGCGGTTTCTTTTATATTGGAAAAACGATTTGTCCCCTTTTTGTTAGGTTTAGGGAGCACTACAGCTCCATTAGCTCTGGTAAGGGAGTCCCCCGTTTAATTAACCACATGCGGTCTTGTCATGGGGGTAATGCAGCATGTACCCCAGCAAGGGAGTGACTTGAATTTACTTTTACTCAGGAGGGAAGCCAGATGGATACTGCGCTCAAGCACAATGGGACCGTTGGGCCTCAATGAAAGGATTGACATGTCCGTATTTCTGTGAATATTTTCCATCCGGATTCTAAAAATGGTCTGAATTATGTTCGCATGCTATTGATTGTTGTTTTTAATCGTGTTTTTATTCTGATAAGTAGGTGTTTCATATACTGCGCTGATGTCAGAGGAGGTTACCTTGATGTTGTTCCTGTCAAGAGTTCCTCGCCCTCTCTCACAGCAATAGGACCCGTTGAAACGCAGGTGCGCGAAACGGCCGTCGTCCGATTGAAGTACACGTTCTCCCTTGTCTCCCTGCTGCTGACTCTTATGTCACAATAAAGGATTGAAAATTTTATGGATGGTGAGTACTCTCAACTCTCTTTGTTACTATCTTCTCTTGTATTGACTGCTTTAGATAGTTTTGTATCATCTGCAAATATCGATATTTTACTGTATAAACCTTCTACCAGATCGTTAATAAATATGTTGAATAGAACAGGTCCCAACACCGACCCCTGCGGTACCCCACTGGTCACAGCGATCCAGTTAGAGAATATACCATTTATAACCACCCTCTGTTTTCTATCACTAAAGGCCCCGTCTCACATAGCGAGATCGCTAGCGAGATCGCTGCTGAGTCACAAGTTTTGTGACGCAACAGCGACCTCCATAGCGATCTCGCTATGTGTGACACGTACCAGCGATCAGGCCCCTGCTGTGAGATCGCTGGTCGTGTCGGAATGGCCTGGACCTTTTTTTGGTCGTTGAGGCCCCGCTGACATCGCTGAATCGGTGTGTGTGACACCGATCCAGCGATGTCTTCACTGGTAACCAGGGTAAACATCGGGTTACTAAGCGCAGGGCCGCGCTTAGTAACCCGATGTTTACCCTGGTTACCAGCGTAAATGTAAAAAAAAACAAACAGTACATACTCGCCTTCTGATGTCCGTCAGGTCCCTTGCCGTCTGCTTCCTGCTCTCACTGACTCCCGGCCGTACAGTGAGAAGTGAGAGCACAGCAGTGACGTCACCGCTGCGCTCTGCTCTCACTGTACGGCCGGCAGTCAGTCAGAGCAGGAAGCAGACGGCATGGGACCTGGACACCGAAAGGCGAGTATGTACTGTTTGTTTTTTTTGGTAACCAGGGTAAACATCGGGTTACTAAGCGCGGCCCTGCACTTAGTAACCCGATGTTTACCCTGGTTACCCGGGTGCTGCAGGGGGACTTCGGGATCGTTGAAGACAGTTTCAACGATGCCAAAGTCGTTCCCCTGATCGTTGGTCGCTGGAGAGCTGTCTGTGTGACAGCTCCCCTGCGACCACACAACGACTTACCAACGATCACGGCCAGGTCATATCGCTGGTCGTGATCGTTGGTAAATCGCTTAGTGAGACGGGGCCTTAAGGCAGGCTTCACACTAGCGTTCGGCAGGGTTGCAGCCTTCTTCCTCTGTGAAGCCCCACTCATTGCCACGCCTTGACCTTCAGCTCCGCCTACATTTGCATACCCTATCTTTAACATTGGGTACGAAGGCTACAAGCCAAAATGCGCGTCGGGTTGGCACACCATCCACTGTGTGAGGGACTGCATTACGTTAGTAAGTATATTACTGGCAGTTTTGTATACTTTTACATACTTTTGAATTTTGGCTCAGTCCCCTCTTTGTCCAAACCATACTACTTTTTGCACTTGGCACTTCTTATATTTTTTACATGGATATTTGGCACTTTTTGTTGCACTAGCTTTTTTTAATCATTATTTTCACCATCACACAGTATGCATTGTAAATTTGCACATTTTTAAGTCTTTTGACCTTTTTGCTTCACTCATCCTATAGCATTTTGGTTTTGGATTATTTGTACTTACTATATGTGGATAGGTGTCCTTGCGACTTTTTTCTACTCCTTTTGGATTATTTTTATGATAACTGGTGATTATACTTGTGCATTTATGTCCCATTGTGTTTGTTCTGATTTTTAATTTTATGTAAGAAATAAAAAAATATATTTTTTTGGACTTTTTGGTCGGTTTTTCGTTTCTTTTCCGCATGCGTCGTCTTGACGCTGCGCTGACCTGCGTCAAGCGCAACATGTTAGGATTTTGTTGCGGTCGGCGCAGCTTCAAAATGACGCATGCAGAGGCATCTGCATGGCCTGCGTACCCAATGCTAAAGATAGGGTATGCAGAATGCATGCAGACCTAGGCGGAGCTGAAGGAAGAGGCGCGACAGTGGGCTTCACGGAGGAAGAAGGCAGCCATCTGCAGCCCTGCCGAACACTAGTGTGAAGCTAGCCTAAGCCAGTTACTTACCCATTTACACTGTGTTCCAAATTATTATGCACAAAGAGTTTAGGAGTGATAAGGTTAGAATTTTTTTGTTTGTCATTTAAACTCATTGATGGTGATATGTGTCAGGGCTCTTTATATCACTGAAAGCAATTGCAGATACCTGTGCAAATTAGTTTGGCAGGTGTGTCCAAATAAAGGCAAGACTACTTAAGAAGGCTGTTCCACATTATTAAGCAGCCTACATTTTTGGCCAAAATGGGAAAGAAAAAGGATGTGTCGGCTGCTGAGAAGCAACAAATTATGGAGTATTTAGGTCAAGGCATGACTACAATCAACATTGCCAAGACACTTCATCGTGATCATCGCACAATCAAGAAGTATGTAGCTGATTCCCAGCTGCGTGCTGATAAGGAAAAATTGAGGACCCTTTCCAACAGGCAATTGCGTAAGGTTAAAAGAGCAGCTGCAAAAATGCCTGGTCATAGCAGCAGACAAGTTTTTGAAGCTGCTGGTGCCTCCAACGTCCCCAGAACAACAAGATGCAGGGTCCTTCAGAGGTGCGTAAGCCATCCTGTCGACCACCTCTATCCACTGCACACAAGCAGAAACGGCTCCAGTGGGCCAAACGATACATGAAGACTGACTTCCAAACTGTTTTGTTCACCGATGAGTGCCGTGCAACGCTCGATGGTCCAGATGGATGGACTGGAGGATGGCTGGTTGATGGACACCCCATGAAAACACGGCTAAGGCACCAACAAGGAGGAGGTGGAGTAATGTTTTGGGCTGGAATCATGGGGAGAGAGATTGTCAGCCCCTTTATGAACCCTGAAGGGGTAAAGATGAACTCCATAATCTATGTGGAGTTTCTAAAAACACTTCCTGCCATGGTTCAAGAGGAAGAACTGTGCTTTCCGCAGCAAGATCATTTTCATGCATGATAATGCACCGTCTCATGCTGCAAAAAACACATCTGCATCTCTGGCTGCTATGGGCATAAAAGAGGACAAACTTATGGTGTGGCCACCATCTTCCCCTGACCTCAACCCCATTGAGAACCTCTGGAGCATCATCAAAAGGAGGGTCTATGATGGCGGGAGGCAGTTCACATCTAAGCAACAGCTCTGGAAGGGTATTCTGTCCACATGCAAAACAATTGAAGCAGAAACCATCCAAAAACTGACAAATTCAATGGACGAGAGAGTTCAGAAGCTTCTTTCGAACAAGGGGTCCTATGTGCAAATGTAATGCAGCGCCCCAGAGTCCTGGTCGTTGCAGTACTGTGGCTCCGCCACTAAGGGGAGCTATGGTACGTCTGATGGCACTGAAGGAGTTCATCTGACCAGGTATCACAGACACCAATACATTTCACAGCCGGGCCTCCAGGGGGAGCTAAGGGTTCTATTCATTAGGCCACTCCTCACATACTGGTAAAACTGGGGGTCAGGCAGGAAGTTAGACAGAAAGCTGACTGGGTTGGAACCAGGCAACACCTTGTGGCAGAGGGTGTTGTGGGGGGAAAGATTCGGTAGGGTCTCTGTCAGGGGTGGGATCCTGACAGAGGCTTGGCAACTTGAGCGAACGTAACGGGACCGTGCCTGCTCAGCATAGCGGCGGTGCCCAAGTAAGGATTGGAAGCGAGATAGATTGTGCTGAGTGAGAAACGAGATCAAAGCAACGAGGAGAATTCCAGTAGGAGTCGTGCTGAAAGACCGAGGCAACATCCTACTGAGGCGCACAACCGGCGGCTGGAACGCCGAGGGAGTATTATAATATTCAGCTTCAAGCAATACTCTAAACAGCGGCAGGACAGTCAGTCTAAGGCGGGCTGTCTCACTTAAATCACCTATGCAGTCTTGGGGGTCAACTGGTGGAGAGGGGCGACTCTAGGGTCCCGGAAGAGCTCCGAGCCTACCCGTCAAATGGGTGCCGTCCCAACCGTAACATCAGGGAGGGACGGAGGATTAGCAGAACATCATCTAATCGAGTTGTGAGGGAACTTAAGAAACAGACACAACAGTTGTGGGGACTTTCCGTAAGCACAGCAGGGAAGGACCGCAACACATAGCGCTAGAAGGAAGGCACAGATTTCCACCTGCTAAGAGAACTCCAGAGGTGCCACTGGACCGGCCGGACTTGCGCAGCCTGGTTATCCAGATTCCGGACTGAGGACCCAGAGATCTTCAGTAAAGAGGTAAAGAGACTGCAACCTGGTGTCCTCGTTATTTACTGCACCGCACCACTACAGCCTCACCACCACCATCATCCGTCATACCTATCACTGTACGCCCCTCGGCAGGGTCACGGACCGGGCCTAGCCACCGTGACAACCCCAGAGCAGAGACTCAGAGGCCCGGTACCGGGTACTCCTCGGCCCTGCGGCGGTGGGGGCGCTACAAACTTGGCGTCACAAACAGGATCTACTTAAGCCTGAAGAATCAGGTCATGTGTGCCTTGGAACTGTGATTTATTGTGCTTAGAACTGTACTTTATTGCAAAGACTGTGCTGTGCCACTTGCCGCCAAAATCCGCCGCCATTACAGCGCTGAGGAGAGCGCAGGAAGAGAAGAGGGGCGTGGAGTAGGCGTAGACAAGCTGAAGAGCGCGAAAGACAATGGCCGCCCAGTCTAAATATTTCTGTGTCCTGAGGACGTGTCCGTCGACAGCCGAGGTCCGCCTCCTGATCTTGTTTGGAGGATGGAGACCATGGAGACGGGGCCGCCCACGAAAGAGACCGCGGGAAGAGGACACTGGAGAAGAAGCGAAAATGGCGACACCAGGAACACCGCATGGGAATGACCAGATTCGGCGAGAGGCTGTACAACCTGATGCAGCCCAGGATACGCCGTCACTACGGGAGCTGACCCTTGCAGAGCCAACGATGGGCCGACCTCCCCGGCCGCCGTCCGAGGAGTGCGTGGCCGCAGCTGAAGCCCGGTGGATAGCCTACCGCTTGGAAGCCGATGCCCGCGTGATCGCTCGGCTGGGCCAGCCTACGGAGGTCCGCCTGTCTCCAGTGTCCCCTGCCTCCTCCATCCAGGCCGCGGCAGAGTGTGAGCTGCGCGCATCGGGCCTGAGGATCCTGCCGGAGGCCGAACATCTGCGGCGCCTCATGGCAGCCTGGCGGAACAGACCTCAGCCTGCCGCTCAGGTTGATCTAACCAGTGTGGAAGAAACCCCACCGTCCCACTGGGGTGTGGTGGTCTCCTTTAACTCCCGACATGGGAAGGGAGTTATCCAAGAGATCGGGGAGCCACTGCAGGTCCGCGTTGACCGTGAAGAAGTCGAGCCCTGTGGAGGAAGGTATGACGCCGACCTGGAACCTGGCGATGCCGTGACCTACACCCGGTGGAAGAGGGAAGCGGGTGGAACAGGTTGGATAGCTCGGGGTGTCCAGCGGTGCATCGCCCTGGAGGCTGCTACCAGAACGATGGAAGATGAGCCTTCTGCAGAGAAGCCGGAACCAGCCCCCGAGGAATCTCAGGAGGTCCGGGTCCACCGCGTGCCTCTGGGTCGCGCTCGCCCACAAGCAAGGAGGGCATCCCGGCGTGGGATCCTGTCGCTGCTGGAGCCAGGACCGGCCCTTGTTACCCCAAGGCGACCCGTTGGCCGGGTGAGGCCTGGAAGGAGGCCGTTCCCTGCACAAGAAGACTGAGTAAGCATGAATGCTTTATAAATGTAAATAGTTACTGTTCTACTGTTTTGCTGCTAAACCCGTTCAGGGTAAACTCTTAAAGGGATCCCTTTGTTGACCCGGGATCCCTACTGTTTTGTTTATTTTTCTAAGTTTTTGCACGTTTCCAGAACTGCCGCAATCATGAACAGTGCATGATACAAACTTTTTGTAAATAGTTTGCACCTTATTAAAGGTGCTCCCTACTGGTTTTACTTCAAAAAGGACTCTTTGTGAAGATACCACACTGGAACCTTTGCTGAGTATGGACTGGTAGCTTGAGAAGATATGCTACCTCATAGAGAATTGGTCCCCTCTTAAAGGGGATGTTCATTTGTTGCACTTAAATGGTGATATTGCTTTAAGACAGGTGGCAATAATGTTTTGACGAAAGAAAGTGATGATAATGTTTACATGAGAAAGTTATATGTATCCAACTAGTTAATTGTAAAGAAATGCTGATGATGTTCCCTGAAAGAAAGTGAAAGCTAGAAGAAGGATGCAGTGGGCCCGTAGGGGTAGACGTAGTGCCCAGCATACATGTCAGTAAGAAAAATAATGAGAAGGTTTAATGTTCTATAGAAAATGCTTGATAATGTTGATAGACAACGAGGACAGAAGGTGAACCCTGAGTCCTCCTAGGAGTCATGTAGAGATGGCTCGGTGCTCTTAAACTGAAAGTAATGTTATGTTCTATACTGTGTATAGTAGTTGAAAAGACAGAAGGCTCGGGCTGAAAGGAGCGGCCCTGTAAGAAAGGAGAGGCAGTAGGTCTGGTGCCGTTAGGACAGGCGGTCCTGCAGATTTAAAGAAGGAGAATGTAAAAGTTAAATTGCCTTATAATGTGATTATAAGAAGGTCTTTAGTGGATTCAGAGTGTACATCCTTAAAGGCAATGTTAAGTTATTGTTCAAAAGTTTGTACTAGTAGAATACCCGGTTGGGTAAGAAAAGTTATTTCTAGCATGTTGCTATGGTATTTAACCATGTTTGTAACGTTCAAGTGTCCTCACCTCCCATAAAGGGAAGCTCTGTTTAAATATACTTATTGTTATTGCACTCAACAAAACTGTATGTCTTTTTGCTAACTTGTATTGTTGTTTTCTTCTCAGTCCCGGAGTACTGTGTTTAACCAGGGGGGAGTGCAGCGCCCCAGAGTCCTGGTCGTTGCAGTACTGTGGCTCCGCCACTAAGGGGAGCTATGGTACGTCTGATGGCGCTGAAGGAGTTCATCTGACCAGGTATCACAGACACCAATACATTTCACAGCCGGGCCTCCAGGGGGAGCTAAGGGTTCTATTCATTAGGCCACTCCTCACATACTGGTAAAACTGGGGGTCAGGCAGGAAGTTAGACAGAAAGCTGACTAGGTTGGAACCAGGCAACACCTTGTGGCAGAGGGTGTTGTGGGGGGAAAGATTCGGTAGGGTCTCTGTCAGGGGTGGGATCCTGACAGAGGCTTGGCAACTTGAGCGAACGTAACGGGACCGTGCCTGCTCAGCATAGCGGCGGTGCCCAAGTAAGGATTGGAAGCTAGATAGATTGTGCTGAGTGAGAAACGAGATCAAAGCAACGAGGAGAATTCCAGTAGGAGTCGTGCTGAAAGACCGAGGCAACATCCTACTGAGGTGCACAACCGGCGGCCGGAACGCCGAGGGAGTATTATAATATTCAGCTTCAAGCAATACTCTAAACAGCGGCAGGACAGTCAGTCTAAGGCGGGCTGTCTCACTTAAATCACCTATGCAGTCTTGGGGGGCAACTGGTGGAGAGGGGCGACTCTAGGGTCCCGGAAGAGCTCCGAGCCTACCCGTTAAACGGGTGCCGTCCCAACCGTAACATCAGGGAGGGACGGAGGATTAGCAGAACATCATCTAATCGAGTTGTGAGGGAACTTAAGAAACGGACACAACAGTTGTGGGGACTTTCCGTAAGCACAGCAGGGAAGGACCGCAACACATAGCGCTAGAAGGAAGGCACAGATTTCCACCTGCTAAGAGAACTCCAGAGGTGCCACTGGACCGGCCGGACTTGCGCAGCCTGGTTATCCAGATTCCGGACTGAGGACCCAGAGATCTTCAGTAAAGAGGTAAAGAGACTGCAACCTGGTGTCCTCGTTATTTACTGCACCGCACCACTACAGCCTCACCACCACCATCATCCGTCATACCTATCACTGTACGCCCCTCGGCAGGGTCACGGACCGGGCCTAGCCACCGTGACAACCCCAGAGCAGAGACTCAGAGGCCCGGTACCGGGTACTCCTCGGCCCTGCGGCGGTGGGGGCGCTACAGTAACATCACCTAGAATAAAGTTTTCACTTGAAAACTGTTTGATTCCATTTTGTAATAAGCTGATAATGCTTATAACTTTATAACTTCACAACTGACCATTTTTTTGTTCAAAATAAAATAAAAAAGGTTGAAAACTCTGCTGTGCATAGTAATTTGGAACATGCATTTTGAGTGTTTATTTTTTTTAAAAAGATACTGTTTTCATACTCAGTTTGTTCCAAAACATTGCAATTATACTAGAATAGTAGATGACTGGAAAATAACAATGACTGCAATTCAGATAGGTAATTTAGAGAAAATATGAGGAAATATTATTTGCATAATAATTTGGAACACAGTGTACCCACATTTTCCCCCAGACCCAGCATTCTCATTTTGTGTACCAACCTCTTGTGTGGCACGGTATCAAATGCTTTGGAAAAATCAAGATACACCACATGCAAGTTTGCACACACTGCAGCAGGGATTTTGGCATATTCCTTCATACAGATCTTCTCCAAATCTTTCAGGTTTCGGGACTGTTGCTGGGAAACATTGAGTTTTGGCTCACTCCAAAGATTTTCCATTGGGTTCAGGTCTGGAGACTGGCTAAGCCACTCCAGGATAGAGATAGGCAAACCCAAACAGTAAAGTTCTCCAGAACGTCTGTGTTACTATTTGGGTTTGGCACCCCGAACATCTAAAAAGATTACCTCCATTCACTACTCCCATCCAGGGCTATATTTGCCACTAGGCACTTGAGGGCACGTGCCTAGGGCACCAGGATGCGGGGGGGGGGGGGGGGGGCACCTGAGCAAGTTTTTTTTTTTTTTTTTTTTAAATTAAAGTCTGGGGTCACCGCCCACCCACCCATACCGGGGGAGCAGAGCCATACATACATACATACATACAAGATGGGACCGGGGGAGCCGAGCCATACATACAAGATGGGACCGGGGGAGCCGAGCCATACATACAAGATGGGACCGGGGGAGCAGAGCCATACATACAAGATGGGACCGGGGGAGCAGAGCCATACATACAAGATGGGACCGGGGGAGCAGAGCCATACATACAAGATGGGACCGGGGGAGCAGAGCCATACATACAAGATGGGACCGGGGGAGCAGAGCCATACATACAAGATGGGACCAGGGGAGCAGAGCCATACATACAAGATGGGACCAGGGGAGCAGAGCCATACATACAAGATGGGACCGGGGGAGCCGAGCCATACATACAAGATGGGACCGGGGGAGCAGAGCCATACATACAAGATGGGACCGGGGGAGCAGAGCCATACATACAAGATGGGACCAGGGGAGCAGAGCCATACATACAAGATGGGACCAGGGGAGCAGAGCCATACATACAAGATGGGACCGGGGGAGCAGAGCCATACATACAAGATGGGATGGGGGAGCAGAGCCATACATACAAGATGGGACCAGGGGAGCAGAGCCATACATACAAGATGGGACCGGGGGAGCAGAGCCATACATACAAGATGGGACCAGGGGAGCAGAGCCATACATACAAGATGGGACCAGGGGAGCAGAGCCATACATACAAAATGGGACCGGGGGAGCAGAGCCATACATACAAGATGGGACCAGGGGAGCAGAGCCATACATACAAGATGTGATGGGGGAGCAGAGCCATACATACAAGATGGGACCGGGGGAGCCGAGCCATACATACAAGATGGGACAGGGGGGAGCAGAGCATACATACAAAGATGGGACGGGGGTGCAGAGCCATACATACAAGGATGGGACGGGGGAGCAGAGCCATACATACAAGATGGGACGGGGGAGCAGAGCCATGCATACAAGATGGGAGGGGGAGAGCAGAGCCATGCATACAAGATTGGACAGGGGGAGCAGAGCTATGCATACAAGAAGGGACGGGCGACCAGAGCCATGCGTAAGTGCCAGATCGGCTCGACATTCAGACTTCTGAATTCTCACAGTGCACACTGCACGCTATCAGGATTCCCTCATGCTGGCGATTTACATACATGCAGTCACATGCTGACTAGACATATGTGGCCTCCGTCTATGAAAATGAACTGAGCGAGATCAGGCACGTATAGTCGGAATGTGGTCAGAAATATACAAATCGTATGCTTGTGCTGACATGACTGTCCACCGGCAAGGGAGAATCCTAAAAGTGTGCATTGCATTCGTTGTGATAATTCAGTAGCCTGCGATGTCAGGATTCAGCTCTGCAGATTCAAGTAGTCGTCACGCGGACACTCCACTCATATGCGATTTTCATACTTGTGGTCCTGTGACAACGAGCTTCTCTTCCCGCTTCTCTCAGTTTTTCACTGAACATTGAGAGAATTAGGGAGAGCAGCTCGTACATGACTAAGTGTGCAAATCACATATGTCCTTGGCGGGGAGGGGTGGCACCAAAATGAATTCTTGCCCCAGGTGCCAGAAAACCTAGATACATCTCTGCCGGTATGCTACTGCGAGCGGTGATTACCGGGTCCAGTGGAGGGATGTCTGTGCACAGACAGTGAGGCAGGGACTGAGGGTGTGCACAGAGAGAGAATGAAGACCCGGAGACTGCCCATCCCAGTCTACGCCGTAGCCTGGAGCCCTCATTATCATAGGAATATGTCAGTTAATAAATTGTCTAAAGCTTTATACACTGTGTGCAGAATCATTAGGCAAGTTGTATTTTAGAGGATTATTTTTATTATTGATCAACAACTATGTTCTCAATCAATCCAAAGGACTCATAAATATCAAAGCTTATTATTTTTGGAAGTTGGAGTGGGTTTTTTTAGATTTGGCTATCTTAGGAGGATATCTGTTTGTGCAGGTAACTATTACTGTGCAGAATTATTAGGCAACTTAATAAAAACCAAATATATTCCCATCTCACTTGTTTATTTTCACCAGGTAAACCAATAAAACTGCACAAAATTTAGAAATAAACATTTGTGACATGCAAAAACAAAACCCCAAAAAATTAGTGACCAATATAGCCCCCTTTCTTTGTGATGACACTAAACAGCCTTCCATCCATAGATTCTGTCAGTTGCTTGATCTGTTTACGATCAACATTGCGTGCAGCAGCCACCACAGCCTCCCAGGCACTGTTCCGAGAGGTCTACTGTTTTCCCTCCCTGTAGATCTCACATTTTATAAGGGACCACAGGTTCTCTATGGGGTTCAGATCAGGTGAACAAGGGGGCCATGTCATTATTTTTTCTTCTTTGAGACCTTTACTGGCCAGCCACGCTGTGGAATAGGTTGGAGGCATGTGATGGAGCATTGTCCTGCATGAAAATCATGTTTTTCTTGAATGATACCGACTTCTTCCTGTACCACTGCTTGAAGAAGTTGTCTTCCAGAAACTGGCAGTAGGTCTGGGAGTTGAGCTACACTCCATCCTCCACCTGAAAAGGTCCCACAAGTTCATCTTTGATAATACCAGCCCATACCAGTACCCCACCTCTACCTTGCTGGCGTCTGAGTCGGAGTGGAGCTCTTTGCCCTTTACTTTTCCAGCCTCTGGCCCATCAAGAGTCACTCTCATTTCATCAGTCCATAAAACCTTTGAAAAGTCCGTCTTAAGATATTTCTTGGCCCAGTCTTGACATTTTATCTTATGTTTCTTGTTCAAAGGTGGTCGTTTTTCAGCCTTCCTTACCTTGGCCATGTCCCTGAGTATCACACACCTTGTGCTTTTTGTTACTCCAGTAATGTTGCAGCTCTGAAATATGGCAAAACTGGTGGCAAATAGCATCTTGGCAGCTTCACGCTTGATTTTCCTCAATTCACGGGCAGTTATTTTGCGCCTTTTTTGCCCAACACGCTTCTTGCGACCCTGTTGGCTATTTGCCATGAAACACTTGATTGTTCGGTGATCACGCTCCAAAAGTGTGGCAATTTCATGACGTCTGGGGTACACTTGACTCACCAGCGCCTCCGATACTATCCTCTTATTCCCAAATTCTTATCCATACCGCCCCCACCCTATAGTAACATCAGTTGTAATACCCAAAAAGAATGACATTACACCTGTTTTGGATTAAATGGCCACAGCAGCCTTTTATTAACAAACAATTACACAATTAAATAAAAAACCCAAACTAGGAAGAGGTGGTCCTCGAAGCCACAAAATTAAGGATTTTCAATGTTCCTATTTTATATATTCCTTTTGGCCTCCAGGCTTAGTCTTGCCCCCAGCCGCAAAGCACCAGCTCGGAGGCAGCTAATGACCAGCCCGGCCAAAACCAACCAATACCAATTCCCAAAAATTATCCATTCCACCGACTGATCGACCACATTTCCTCGTAAACTACTCCGGGGGAGTCCAGGACCAATAGAGAACCCCCCTGCAATCCGCCATCGCCCTTTCCACCAACTTCGAGGACCTCCCTCCCCCGCCTTACTGCTATGACAGAAAATTAACACTCACTATTTAACATAAGCATAAATACCGTTAACAAACTTAACAAATCAAATCCCGATTTCGAAAATTAAGGGAGGGTGGGTGGGAGCTTCGCTTGCTGGCAGACCGCAGGTAATTACGTGCTCCAGCTGAATGCTGACTCGTCCTTGGCAGTTTTCCAATAACTGCCCTGCAGTCTTTCAGCCCAAAGCCCCTTCATTCCACCCCTCTGGGTCCCTCCCCCCTCACCAATTCAAATAACTCCCCGCAGCCCACTTAACCCTGTAACTGCTCATTAACCCCTTGTGGCCCTGATTTTGCATGTGACCCCGTCATGTCGGCCTCCCCTGATGGCCCTAGGGGCCAGTACGGCCTTTCTAGACTGCTGCATCCCTCTGCAAGACATCTCACAATTTTGGAATTTTCAGAGCCCATTAAATCTCTCTTCTGACCCATTTTACCAAATGAAAGGAAGTTGCCTAATAATTAAGCACACCTTATATAGGGTTTTGATGTCATTAGACAACACCCTTCCTCATTACAGAGATGCACATCACCTGATTTACTTAATTGGTAGTTGGCTCTCAAGCCTGAACAGCTTGGAGTAGGACATGTATAAAAAGTATCATGTGATCAAAATAAGACTTGCCTAATAATTATGCACACAGTGTAGTGTAGTTTTAAGTCAGGGAGGGATGGTTAGGGATGATCCAGGCAAGGTAGAGGGACAGGTAGTGATGGCTACTTGCGGACATGTGCGGCACTTGCGGTGATACAAAAAAAACACTGCTAGCAGCGTTTTTTTCCATTGCTGCAAGTACCGCATTTGCCGGATCGCAGCAAAACCGCAAGTGCCGCACATGTCCGCAAGTCCCACAGGGAATGAATGAGGCTGAACTCAGTGTTGCCGTAAGTGATCCGTTACGCGGCAGATGCGGGAAAACTGCCGGATCTGCTGCAAAAGGCTACTTTTACATCAGTGATTTTTGCCAAAGTCACTGCCGATTGTGTCATACTCACCAATGGGGGAGGCAGCACTAAAAGTGCCTAGGGCAGCAGAAACTCTAAATACGGCCCTGCTCCAATCATCCTATGCCAGCAGGCACTTTTGAAGGGAGTATTCATCAGTGCCTGTGCTATAAATATATATATATATATTTTTTTATAAAAAATGACGTGGGGTCTCTTCTAGTTTTGATAACCAGTGAAGTTAAAACTGACACCTGTGGGCTGGAAACCTCAGCTGTCGGCTTTATCATGGCTGATTAGCAAGAATAGAGGGGTCCCCACTCAATTTTTTCAAATTATTTAAATAAATAATAAAAAAAAAAACAATGTGTGGTCCCCCCATTTTTGACAACCAGTCAAGCTAAAACAGACAGCTGGGGGCTGGTATGGGGCCATAGATATTGCACCCCTACAGGCTAAAAATAGCAGTCTGCAGCCGCCTCAGAAAAGATGTGCCAATTCTGGCGCTTTGCCAGCCTCATTCCATTTGCCCTGGTGTGGCGGCAAGTGGGCTAATAGTTGAGGGGTTGATGTCAGCTCTTTTATGGCCGCTGACATCGATTCCACAGGCTAGTAATGGAGAAGTTCGTTTCTATAAGACTCCCCCATTTCTAACCACATAGTTAGGTTATGAAAAGAATTAAATCCTTTATTTGAAAGAAAGACAGACACCTTTATTTGAAATTTAAAAAAATAAAAAATAAAAAATTACAGTTTGACTAACTTTATGCCTATTTCATTGAAGTCCTTGACACCTGTAAAAAAAAAAAAATGGAAATAATCAATCATGATACTCACCTTACGCCTAATCCACCAATGCCCATGTCCCCTGTGGAAAAAAAATAAAAATAAACAACCATATCTCTCACCTGTCCGATATGAAGATAATCCATACTGTCCCACGACAATTCAGATGATTTGGAGAGAAGTCACATCATATTACCACCCTTGCCACAGCCACAGGGCAAATGGGAAAAACGAGGCTAAGCGCCAGATTTTGCGTATCTTATCAATGTGCCATTTCTCAGGTGGCTGAGAGCTGATGTTCATAGCCTGTAGGGAGGGCCAGTTCTCTGGCTATTAATATCAGTCAACAGCTGTGTGTTTAACCTTTGCTGGTTTGAAATTATGGGGGGGACTCTATGTCATTTTTGTTTCTGGGGTTCTCCCATAAAATAACCAGTAAAGGCTAACCAAACGTCTGTGAGATTATATTAATAGCCTGGGAACCTTTAGGGATATTGCACTCCTTCCCAGAATGTTAGCATCAGCCCTCAGCCATTGACTTTCCCTTCGATGCCTATAAATATTATCAGTAAAATACACATCCAAGATACCCTTAGTTCACAGCCACAAGGTGTTCCAGCAGCTGTAAACTCCAGTAACTTAAAATGTCCCTCAAGGTTTCCAGTCCTCGCAGCTGCTGGGAGACCTGGTGGCTGTGAACTCTGGAAAGGTTACCTGAGTTCAAGCCACCAGGTCTCACGATAGCTCCAGTGCCGGACTGTTGAATGCCGGAGTGCTGGACCCACTGGTGTTCATCAGTCCGACACTGGCACTTGCAGAGCAACATAAACAATTGCTATGATGTGACATTACTGTTCTTGTTAATAAATTAAACAAAATAAAAAAAAAAAAAAGTGTGGGGGTCCCCGGTAACTTTCATAAGCAGCAGAGGGAAAGCCGCCAATGGCTGATGTTAACCCCTTCCCAACATTTTCAGTATATATACATCATGGTTGGTAAGTACTAACGTCATGGTGATCTCCCATGCTCAGAAGGCTGTGCGTGGGCGATCTCTGGGTGTCAGCTGACATCCGACACTCAGTGCCAGGAAGGGTGCCAGCACGGCCCCCAGCACTTTATCCAGCTGAATGCTGTGATCGATATAAATTGCGACATTTAGCAGGCATGCACCCTCTGCTCTCCAATCGGCAACCCCATGATGTCATCGCTAGGGGTGGATCATTGCCATGGTGACCTGATGTCATCATCATGACGACATCTGGCTCACCAGAGCTACCAAATTTTCTAGATCATGCTTAGAGCATGATTGCAAGAAGTTTGTCTGTCAGTGCAGTGCTGCATAGCATAGGGATGCTCCTGCACTACACGCTTTACGAGTGATCAAACTGCAAAGAGTGAAAGTCCCATAGTGAGACAAAGTAAAACAGAAAGGTGAATAAAAATTGTTAAAATATTTTAAAAAATATCACCACAAGACACAAGATAATTGTAAAATATATATACAGTGGATACGGAAAGTATTCAGACCCCTTTAAATTTTTCACTCTTTGTTTCATTGCAGCCACTTGGTAAATTCAAAAAAGTTCATTTTTTATCTCATTAATGTACACTCTGCACCTCATCTTGACTGAAAAAAAAAACCCAGAAATGTAGTAATTTTTGCAAATTTATTAAAAAAGAGAAACTGAAATATCACATGGTCATACACAGAGGTGTCAAACTGCATTCCTCGAGGGCCGCCAACAGGTCATGTTTTCAGGATTTCCTTAGCATTCCACAAGGTGCTGGAATCATTCTGTGCAGGTGATTAAATTATCACCTATGCAATACAAGGAAATCCTGAAAACATGACCTGTTGGCGGCCCTTGAGGAATGCAGTTTGACACCTCTGGTCATACATATTCAGACCCTTTGCTCAGCATTGAGTAGAAGCACCTTTTGAGCTAGTACATCCATGAGTCTTCTTGGGAATGATGCAACAAGTTTTTCACATCTGGATTTGGGTATCCTGTGCCATTCTTCCTTGCAGATCCTCTCCAGTTCCGTCAGGTTGGATGGTGAACCTTGGTGGACAGCCATTTTCAGGTCTCTCCAGAGATGCTCAATTGGGTTTAGGTCAGGGCTCTGGCTGGGCCAGTCAAGAATGGTCACAGAGTTTATCTGAAGCCACTCCTTTGTTATTTTAGCAGTGTGATTAGGGTAATTGTCTTGTTGAAAGGTGAACCTTCAGCCAAGTCTGAGGTCCAGAGCACTCTGGAAGAGGTTTTCATCCAGGATATCTTTGTACTTGGCCACATTCATGTTTCCTTCAATGACAGTCGTCCTGTCCTTGAATCAGAAAAACACCCCCATAGCATGATTCTGCCACCGCCATGTTTCACTGATGGGATTGTATTGGGCAGGTGATGAACAGTGCCTGTTTTTCTCCACACATACCGCTTAGAATTATCACCAAAAAGTCTATCTTCGTCTCATCAGACCTGAGAATCTTATTTCTCATAGTCTGGGAGTCCTTCATGTGTTTTTTAGCAAATTCTATGTGGGCTTTCATATGTCTTGCACTGAGGAGACACTTCCGTCGGGCTACTCTGCCATAAAGGCCAGACTGGTGGAGGGCTGCAGGGATAGTTGACTTTGTGGAACTTTCTCCCATCCCCCTACTGCATCTCTGGAGCTCAGCCACAGTGATCTTGGGGTTCTTCTTTACCTCTCTCACCAAGGCTCTTCTCCCAAGATTGCTCAGTTTGGCTGGACGGCCAGGTCTAGGAAGCCTTCTGGTGGTCCCAAACTTCTTCCATTTAAGGATTATGGAAGCCACTGTGCTCTTAGGAACCTTGAGTACTGCAGAAATTCTTTTGTAACCTTGGCCAGATCTGTGCCTTGCCACAATTCTGTCTCTGAGCTCCTTGGCCAGTTCCTTTGACCTCATGATTCTCATTTGGTCTGACATGCACTGTGAGCTGTGAGGTCTTATATAGACAGATGTGTGCCTTTCCAAATCAAGTCCTATCAGTTTAATTAAACTCAGCTGAACTCCAATCAAGGAGTAAAACCATCTCAAGGAGGTTCACAAGGAAATGGACAGCAAGTGACTTAAATATGATTGACTGAGCAAAGGGTCTGAATACTTACAACCATGTGATATTTCAGTTTTTCTTTTTTATTACATTTGCAAAAAATTTCTACATTTCTGTGTTTTTTTCAGTCAAGATGGGGTGCAGAGTGTACATTAATGTGAAAAGAAAATGAGCTTTTTTGAATTTACCAAATGGCTGCAATGAAACAAAGAGTGAAAAATTTAAAGGGGTCTGAATACTTTCCGTACCCACTGTATATTGTACCCAGAAAAATATTTTTATGAAAATAACAAAACCAAAAAAAGCACATATTTGGTATCGCTGTGCCTGGAACGACACGACCTATAAAACTATCCCACTAGTTAACTCTTTTAGTGAACACTGTAAGAAAAATAAAAAAACTAGGCAAAAAAGATGCTTTATCATCATACCTCCTAACAAAATGTGGAATAAAATGCAATCAAAAAGACGAATGTAAATAAATATGGCATCTCTGAAAATTATATATTGTCCCGCAAAAATACAGAACTGAATGGTTGCTTATCTGTGGAAAAAAAAAAAAAAAAAAAAAATGATAGCTGTTAGAACAAAGCGATGCTAAAATAATTATTTTTCTCAATAAAATACAGTAGTTTTTGTGATTTCCATGTTACTTGTAGCAGAAAGGCTCTGGAAAAGTGAAATTATTATTGCGCCATTTATTCCATGGCGCTTTACATGTGAAAACAGGTATGCATAATAAAAATGAGTACAGTAATTTTAAACAATAGAACAGGAGGTACAGGAGGAGAGGGGACTGCCTGCAAAGGCTCAGTCTGCAAGGGATGGGTGAAGAAATAGTAGGTGAGGGTAGAGCTGGTTGTGCAGTGGTTTGGTGAAACTAGGGTTACTGCAGGTTGTAGGCGTGTTGGAAAAGGTAGGTCTTCAGGTTCCTTTTGAAGGTTTCCATGGTAGGTGAGAGTCTGATATGTTGGGGTAGAGAGTTCCAGAGTAGGGGGAATGCGCGGGAGAAATCTTGTATACGATTGTAGGCAGAGGAGATAAGAGGGGAGTAGAGAAGGAGATCTTGTGAGGATCGGATGTTGCGTGCAGATATGTACCGGGAGACGAGGTCACAGAAGTATGGAGGAGACTTGTGGATGGCTTTGTATACCATTGTTAGGATTTTGAACTGGAATCTCTGGACATTGGGTAGCTAGTGAAGGGACTGACAGAGGGAAGAGGCTAGGGAATAGCAGGGGGGACAGGTGGATTAGTCGGGCAGCAGAGTTTAGGATAGATTGGAGGGGTGTGAGAGTGTTAAAAGGGAGGCCGCAAAACAGGAGGTTGCAGTAGTCGAGGTGGGAGATGATTTAGTGAATGGACTAGGGTTTTTGCAGATTCTTGATTAAGGAATGTACTGGTTCAGGAAATATTTTTGAGTTTGAGTCAGCATGAACTGGAAAGGGTTTAGAAATGTGATTTAAAGGAGAGGTCAGAGTCCAGGTTTATCCCGAGGCAGCTAGCTTGCAGGACTGGGAAGAGTGAGCAGCCATTTGGAAATGGCTCCTCATCCCCCCAAACAAATTCTGCGCTCCCAAATCCAAATTCACCATCCCTTCTGAGCCCCACAGTATGCCTAAACTGCAGTTAACGGCCACATGTTTGGTATTTCTGTAGCGATGAGAGCCCACCTAATTTACAGGTGCATGACATGGGCACAGTGTATGATCACTGCAACAGACTGGTCACTACAACCTACTGGTCACTACGGCAGTTTGCAATTTTCACTCAGCAACATCCACTGCTGCTTGTTTCTGGAAAACTCCGATGTAGTCAAAATTGTCTCGACACCTGTAGATAAATTCCTAAAAGTGCATAATTTCCAAAATGGGGTCACTTGAGGGTGAGCCTGCTCTTCTAGTACTTGGGGCTCTGTCATGATTCCCAATGGCAGGGAAACATCAAAACACAAAGATAACGGACGAGCTCTGGGTGATGGAATCCCGAGCTGACCGTGAGCTAAATCTACCACACAACTAATAGTAGCCAGGGAGCATACCTGATTAACCCTAGATGCCACGCGCCAGCCGGAGGACTAACTACCCCTGGTAGAGGAAGGAACAGACCTGGCTTACCTCTAGGGAAATACCCCAAAAGATGATAGCAGCCCCCCACATGTAATGACGGTGAGTTTAGAGGAAAAGACATACACAGTATGAAGGTAGATTTAGCAAAGAGAGGTCCACTTACTAGATAGCAGAAGGATACAAAAGAGGACTTCACGGTCAACTGAAAACCCTATCAAAAAACCATCCTGAAATTACTTTAAGACTCCTGTGTCAACTCATGACACAGGAGTGGCAATTTCAGCCCACAAGAGCTTCCAGCTACAGAGAATAACAAAACTGCAAACTGGACAAAAGATACAAAACAAAAGGACAAAGTCCACTTAGCTGATCAGCAGACTAGTAGCAGGAACATGCAACCGAAGGCTCTGGTTACAATGATGACCGGCAAGGAAATGACTGGAGAGCAAGGCTAAATAGGAAACTCCCAAACACTGATGGGAGCAGGTGAACTGAGACAGCAAAGACACACAAGTCACCAGTACCACCAGCAACCACCAGGGGAGCCCAAAAGCGGATTCACAACAGTACCCCCCCCTTAAGGAGGGGGCACCGAACCCTCACGAGAACCACCAGGACGATCTGGATGAGCCCTATGAAAGGCACGAACCAAATCCGAGGCATGAACATCAGAGGCAGTTACCCAAGAATTATCTTCTTGACCATAGCCTTCCATTTAACCAGATACTGAAGTCTCCGTCTGGAAATACGGGAGTCCAGGATCTTCTCCACAACGTACTCCAATTCACCCCCTACCAGCACAGGAGCAGGAGGTTCAGTGGAAGGAACCACCGGTACCTCATACCTCCGCAACAACGACCGATGGAATACATTATGGATAGCGAAAGATGCCGGGAGGTCCAAACGAAAGGACACAGAGTTAAGAATCTCCAAAATCCTATAAGGACCGACGAACCGGGGCTTAAACTTAGGAGAAGAAACCCTCATAGGGACAAAACGGGAAGACAACCACACCAAGTCCCCAACACGAAGGCGAGGACCAACACGACGCCGGCGGTTAGCAAACTGCTGAGTCCTCTCCTGGGACAACTTCAAATTGTCCACCACTTGTCCCCAAATCCGATGCAACCGATCCACCACAGCATCAACTCCCGGACAATCCGAAGATTCCACCTGACCAGATGAAAAACGAGGGTGAAACCCTGAATTGCAAAAGAAAGGGGAAACCAAAGTGGCAGAACTAGCCCGATTATTAAGAGCAAACTCTGCCAACGGCAAAAAGGCAACCCAGTCATCCTGATCCGCAGACACAAAACACCTCAAATAAGTCTCCAAAGTTTGATTAGCTCGCTCCGTCTGGCCATTAGTCTGAGGATGGAATGCAGACGAAAAAGACGAATCAATTCCCAACCTGGAACAGAATGTCCGCCAAAATCTAGACACGAACTGGGTTCCCCTGTCAGAAACGATGTGTTCCGGAATCCCATGCAGGCGAACCACATTTTGAAAAAACAGAGGGACCAATTCAGATGAGGAAGGCAACTTAGGCAATGGCACCAAATGGACCATTTTAGAAAAACGGTCACACACCACCCAGATGACAGACATCTTCTGAGAAACAGGGAGATCAGAAATAAAGTCCATAGAGATGTGCGTCCAAGGCCTCTTCGGAATAGGCAAGGGCAACAATAACCCACTAGCCCTAGAACAACAAGGCTTGGCCCGAGCACAAACATCACAAGACTGCACAAAAACACGCACATCTCGAGACAGGGAAGGCCACCAGAAGGACCTAGCCACCAAATCTCTAGTACCAAAAATTCCAGGATGACCTGCCAGAGTAGAAGAATGAACTTCCGAGATGACTCTACTGGTCCAATCATCAGGAACAAACAGTCTACCAGGTGGACAACGATCAGGTCTATCTGCCTGAAATTCTTGCAAAGCACGTCGCAAGTCTGGGGAGACAGCAGACAAAACCACCCCATCCTTAAGGATACCAGCAGGTTCAGAATCCCCAGGAGAGTCAGGCTCAAAACTCCTAGAAAGAGCATCTGCCTTCACATTTTTAGAACCCGGTAAGTATGAGACCACAAAATTAAACCGAGAAAAAAACAACGACCAGCGTGCCTGTCTAGGATTCAGGCGCCTGGCAGACTCCAGATAAATCAGATTCTTGTGATCAGTCAAAACCACCACCTGATGTCTGGCACCCTCAAGCCAATGACGCCACTCCTCAAACGCCCACTTCATGGCCAAAAGCTCCCGATTACCAACATCATAGTTTCGCTCGGCGGCCGAAAATTTACGAGAAAAGAACGCACAAGGTCTCATCACTGAGCAATCGGAACTTTTCTGCGACAAAACCGCCCCTGCTCCGATCTCGGAAGCATCGACCTCAACCTGAAAGGGAAGAGAAACATCAGGCTGGCGCAACACAGGAGCAGATGAAAAGCGGCGCTTAAGCTCCCGAAAGGCCTCCACAGCAGCAGGGGACCAATCGGCAACATCAGCACCCTTTCTAGTCAAATCAGTCAAAGGTTTAGCAACGCCAGAAAACCCAGTTATAAATCGACGATAGAAATTAGCAAAGCCCAAGAATTTCTGAAGACTCTTAAGAGAAGTAGGCTGCGTCCAGTCACAAATAGCCCGAACCTTAACAGGGTCCATCTCAACAGAAGAAGGGGAAAAAATGTACCCCAAAAAAGAAATATTTTGAACCCCAAAAACACACTTTGAACCCTTTACACACAAAGAACTAGTCCGCAAAACCTGAAAAACCCTCCTGACCTGTTGAACATGAGACTCCCAGTCATCAGAAAAAATCAAAATATCGTCCAAATACACAATCATAAATTTATCCAAATATTCACGGAAAATATCATGCATAAAGGACTGAAAGACCGAAGGTGCATTTGAAAGGCCGAAAGGCATTACTAAATACTCAAAATGGCCCTCAGGCGTATTAAATGCGGTTTTCCACTCATCCCCCTGCTTAATTCGCACCAAATTATACGCCCCACGAAGATCAATCTTAGAGAACCACTTAGCCCCTCTTATGCGAGCAAACAAATCAGTCAACAAAGGCAACGGATACTGATATTTGACTGTAATTTTATTCAGGAGTCGATAATCAATACAAGGCCTCAGAGAGCCATCCTTCTTAGACACAAAGAAAAAACCAGCTCCTAAAGGAGATGAAGAAGGACGAATATGTCCCTTTTCCAGGGACTCCTTAATATACTCTCGCATAGCAGCATGTTCAGTCACAGATAAATTAAACAAACGACCCTTTGGAAATTTACTGCCAGGAATCAGATCTATGGCGCAATCACAATCTCTGTGGGGAGGGAGTGAACCAATCTTAGGCTCTTCAAAAACATCACGATAATCAGACAAAAATGCTGGAATCTCAGAGGGAGTAGATGACGAAATGGAAACCAAAGGTACATCCCCATGAGCCCCCCGACATCCCCAGCTTATCACAGACATTGTTTTCCAGTCAAGGACTGGGTTATGAGATTGTAACCATGGTAATCCAAGCACTAAAACATCATGTAAATTGTACAACACAAGGAAGCGAATCACCTCCTGATGGTCTGGAGTCATACGCATAGTCACTTGCGTCCAGAATTGTGGTTTATTACTAGCCAAAGGGGTAGAATCAATACCCTTCAGAGGTATAGGGACTTCCAGTGGCTCTAAATCAAACCCACAGCGCCTGGCAAAGGACCAATCCATAAGACTCAGGGCGGCGCCAGAGTCCACATAGGCATCCACAGTAATAACTGATAATGAACAAATCAAGGTTACAGACAGAATAAATTTAGACTGTAAAGTGCAAATAGACTTGTCAGCCTTCTTTGTGCGTTTAGAGCATGCTGATATAACATGAGCAGAATCACCACAATAGAAACATAACCCATTTTTATGCCTGTAATTCTGCCGCTCACTTCTGGACAGAGTTCTGTCACATTGCATATTCTCTGGCGACTTTTCAGAAGATACCGCCAAATGGTGCACAGGCTTGCGCTCCCGCAAACGCCGATCAATCTGAATAGCCATTGTCATGGACTCATTCAGACCTGTAGGCGCAGGGAACCCGACCATAACATCCTTAACGGCATCAGAGAGGCCCTCTCTGAAATTTGCCACTAGGGCGCACTCATTCCACTGAGTAAGCACAGACCATTTACGAAATTTTTGGCAGTATATCTCAGCTTCATCTTGCCCTTGAGATAGGGCTATCAAAGCTTTTTCAGCTTGAATCTCCAAATTAGGTTCCTCATAAAGCAAGCCTAAAGCCAGAAAAAAGGCATCCACATTGAGCAACGCAGGATCCCCTGGTGTCAATGAAAATGCCCAGTTTTGAGGGTCACCTCGCAGCAAAGAAATCACAATCTTAACCTGCTGGACAGGATCTCCAGAGGAGTGAGGTCTGAGAGAAAGGAATAATTTACAATTATATTTGAAATTCAGAAACCGAGATCTATCTCCGGAAAACACCTCTGGTGTAGGAATCTTAGGTTCAGACATCGGAGTATGTATAACAAATTCTTGTAAATTTTGAACCTTAGTAGCAAGATTATTTAAACCTGCAGCCAAGCTCTGAGGATCCATCTTTAAACAGGTGAGATCAGAGCCATTCAAGGATTAGAAGGAGAGAAAGGCAAAGGCTGTAATTAGAGCTGAAATACAACTGATCCAACTATGGAGCAAACATAGGAAAAAAAACTCTACAGACTTCTTTTTCTTTCCTTTCTTCTGCCAGTAACTTTAACACGGGCCGGTCATACTGTCATGATTCCCAATGGCAGGGAAACATCAAAACACAAAGATAACGGACGAGCTCTGGGTGATGGAATCCCGAGCTGACCGTGAGCTAAATCTACCACACAACTAATAGTAGCCAGGGAGCATACCTGATTAACCCTAGATGCCACGCGCCAGCCGGAGGACTAACTACCCCTGGTAGAGGAAGGAACAGACCTGGCTTACCTCTAGGGAAATACCCCAAAAGATGATAGCAGCCCCCCACATGTAATGACGGTGAGTTTAGAGGAAAAGACATACACAGTATGAAGGTAGATTTAGCAAAGAGAGGTCCACTTACTAGATAGCAGAAGGATACAAAAGAGGACTTCACGGTCAACTGAAAACCCTATCAAAAAACCATCCTGAAATTACTTTAAGACTCCTGTGTCAACTCATGACACAGGAGTGGCAATTTCAGCCCACAAGAGCTTCCAGCTACAGAGAATAACAAAACTGCAAACTGGACAAAAGATACAAAACAAAAGGACAAAGTCCACTTAGCTGATCAGCAGACTAGTAGCAGGAACATGCAACCGAAGGCTCTGGTTACAATGATGACCGGCAAGGAAATGACTGGAGAGCAAGGCTAAATAGGAAACTCCCAAACACTGATGGGAGCAGGTGAACTGAGACAGCAAAGACACACAAGTCACCAGTACCACCAGCAACCACCAGGGGAGCCCAAAAGCAGATTCACAACAGGGCTCTATATATGGAGTCCGCAAACTATTCTAGGAAAAATTGAATTATTCTTACCGTTAATTCGGTTTCTAGGAACCTTCCACGACGGCATATGGAGGTTGTCTCTTTGCCCTAATGGGGAACAGGAAACAGAGAGGTTAAAAGGACCTCCCACCTCCCAGTAACTTACAACTGAGACCATAGCACCGGTTTACCTTCTGAATCCCAGAATTAATCCAGGAATATATAGAGGGCGGGAATTAGCGCCGTCGTGGAAGGTTCCTAGAAACCGAATTAACGGTAAGAATAATTCCATTTTCTCTAGTCACCTTCCACGACGGCATATGGAGGAATACCAACTAATTTGATACTAGGGAGGGACAACGGCCTGAAGAACCTTGCGGCCGAAGACCAAATCCTTATTGGATAACACATCCAACCTATAATGTTTGGAGAAGGTGTGAAGTGAGGACCACGTAGCTGCCCTGCAGATCTGCTCCGGAGATGTGCCTGCTCTTTCTGCCCAGGAAACTGACGTAGATCTGGTTGAGTGGGCCTTGATCCCTACCGGAGGTATTTTATTTTGAGCAAGGTAGGATTCTGTTATGGCTTTTTTAATCCATGTAGCAATGGTATTTTTGGCTACCTTTTTCCCCTTATTTTGCCCCGAGGAATGGACAAAAAGGTTATGATCAATTCTAAGATCTCGAGTTTGATCCAGGTAATGAAGCAGGATACGACGAACGTCCAGAGTGTTAAATTTCCTTTCCTCTGAGTTTGCAGGTTTGTTGCAAAAGGTAGGTAGAACGATTTCTTGAGAACGATGAAATTCAGAGACCACTTTAGGAAGGAAAGAGGGATCCAGACGGAGTACTATTGAGTCATCTCTAACCAGTAAATAAGGTTCTCTTATTGATAAGGCCTGTAATTCACCCACTCTTCTGGCTGAAGTTATAGCCACCAAAAAAACAGTTTTGTAAGCAAGATTTTGTGGGGAGCAGGAAGACAGAGGTTCAAAGGGTGGACCCGTAAGACCTTGAAGTACAATGTTAAGATCCCATGGAGGAACTATGATTTGTTGCCTAGGGTTTATTCTGATTGCTGAGGTCATGAATCTTTTGATCCAGCGATGGCCTGCTAGATCTTGATCGAACATAGAACTGAGCGCAGAAATCTGGACCTTCAGAGTACTGGGTTTCAGGCCCATTTCCAAGCCTTTCTGTAAGAAATCTAATATCTTAGGTATATCCGGCCTGAGAGGGTCTGGAAGAATAGGTAGGCAAAAGATGAAAACTTTTTCCAAATTGTATTGTAAATGGCGTTTGTTACTGGCTTCCTGGATTTTTGTAAGGTGGCTATGACAGGGATTGATAGCCCTTTTGCTCTCAAAACCTGGGCTTCAGAAACCACGCCGCTAAATTCCATTTCTGAGGGTCTGAGTGGAGAACTGGCCCCTGAGAGAGGAGATTGTCTTTTATTGGTAACATAACCGGCCCGTCCACTTGTAGTTGGATGATCAAGTTGAACCAACTTCTTTTGGGCCAAAAAGGAGCAATCAGAATAGTTGGAGTCCCTTCCATCCGAATTTTCCTCAGCACCCTTGCAAGGATTGGGATTGGTGGGAATGCGTAGGCCAGATGAAAGTGCCAATCTTGAACTAGAGCATCCACTGCTCTGGGATTGCCTGTTGGGTTCAGGGAAAAAAAATGTTTCGACTTTTGCATTTTGATGGGAGGCAAAGAGGTTGACATCCGGGAGACCCCACCTGCTTACTAAAAGATTGAACATTTGAGGATCCAGACTCCATTCGCCCGGGTGGATATCTCGCCGGCTCAGATAATCTGCCTGAATATTGGCAGTACCTTTCAGGTGAGTTGCCGTCAGAGACAGCAAGTGATTTTCGGCCCAAGCAAAGATTCGGGCAGAGATCTTCTTTAGGCTGGCGAATTTTGTGCTGCCCTGGTGTTTGATATGAGCCACCGTGGTCATGTTGTCTGAGTGTATCAGAACATGTTGGCCAAAAATCTGACGATCTGCTGCTAAGAGGGCTTCTTCCACCGCTTTGAGTTCCCGGAAATTCGAAGATCTCCCTCTGATCGTCTGGTCCCAGAGACCCTGATAGGGAACATGATTTATCATGGCTCCCCAGCCCCTCTTGCTGGCATCTGTCTTGATTGTAGTTATTGGGGACTGAACCCAACTCACACCTCTGAGAAGATTTTTCGATCTCATCCACCATGTTAAGGATGCTTTCACCCGACCTGGTGTGCGAATCCTTTTGGTCAGTGAGCTGGGACGACCATCCCAATTGTCTAAGACATGGGTTTGAAGAATTCTTGAGTGGGCTTGAGCCCAAGCCACTGACTGAATGCAGGCTGTCATGGAGCCTAACAGCGACATTCCGTCTCGGAGTGTAGGAGATCTCATCTCCTTGTATTTTCGGATCTTTACTACTAATGGTAGTCTGTGATCGTCTGGAAGAAAGGACATTTGTTTTACCGATTCCAGAACCACTCCTAAAAACTTTCTGGTTTTTGAGGGTTGAAGCTGAGATTTCTTCATATTCGGAATCCAACCCAGAGATTTCAGTATCTCTAATGTTGCTGACACATGGGACATCAGGGTTGCCTCGGTGGGAGCTACTATCAGCAGATCGTCCAAATAGGGCACTATACAAACCCCTTGTCTCCGGATAAAGGACACTGCCTCTGCCATCACTTTGGAGAACACCCTCGGGGCTGATGAAATGCTGAATGGGAGGACTCCAAACTGATAGTGCTCCACCTGGTGATTTCCCTGTATCGCAAACCTGAGATATTTTCTGTGTCTCGGGTGGATAGGAATGTGGAAATACGCATCCTTTAGATCGATAGTTGCCATAAAGGAGTGTTGATTTATTAAAGGGATGGCTGATTTTACAGACTCCATCTTGAATCTTCGATATTTCACGTACTGATTCAGACCCTTTAAATTTATAATAACCCGAACTTCCCCCGATGGTTTGGGTACCAGGAATAATCGGGAATAATGTCCCAGACCTTGTTCTGACTGTGGAACCGGGGAAATCACGTTTGATTTCAGAAGATCTCTGAGACCCAACATTAACAAATTGTGATGTCTTGCCGGAAGGGAAGTAATTTTTAGACCCTGAGGGGGGGGGGGAGAAATTAACTCGATCAAAAGGCCCTGCTTGATAACATTGAGGACCCAGTGGGAACTGGTGATGTTTTCCCACTGATCCACATATTTTGAGAGTCTTCCCCCCACCGGGTCGGAGTCATTGTTTATCTTGTTGGGATGACTGCTGCTGCTGTTGTTGTTTAGGGACAAAAATATTTTTCCCTCTCCCTTTTGCATAGCTCCACCTGCCGGTCTTGCCTTTACCCCTCGGTTGAGAGGGCTGCGACATTGGGGCACGAAAAAAACTTTTTTTCGGTTGCTTTTGCTCCGGGAGCGCCTTTTTCTTGTCAGTCGCTTTGTCAAGAATGTCGTCTAATGCTGGGCCAAACACATAGTCTCCTTTAAAGGGAATGGCGCACAATTTAGCTTTAGAGGTGATATCGCCACTCCATAGTTTGAGCCAGAGAGCCCTTCTGGCAGAGTTGGAGAGTACTAGAGACCTGGCAGCAATCCTAACGGATTCCAGGGAAGCGTCCGCCAGAAAACCAGTAGCTCTAAGTAGTATAGGAAGTGAATCTAACATTTCACCTCTAGGGGTACCCTGCGATATGTGAGACTCCAGTTTTTCTAGCCAACAGGAGAGGGCCCTGGCTACGCAGGTAGAGGCGATATTAGCCTTCAGGACAGACGTAGAGGATTCCCAAGACTTCTTCAGGAGACTCTCAATCTTCCTGTCCATAGGATCTCTCAATTGCGAAGAGTCCTCAAAAGGGAGTGCCGTTTTTTTGGCGACTCTGGCTACCTGCACGTCAACTTTGGGAATGTCAAGTTTGGCAAAATCACCTTCTAGAGAAAATCTATGTTTCATCTCTGAAGACATGCTAAAGCGCTTTTCAGGGAGTTCCCATTCCTGCTCAATCATGTTAACCACATTAGCGTGAACGGGAAACCCTGTTTTCTTCTCCGATCTGAGCCCACCGAACATATGATCCTGTATGGACTGAGGTACAGGTTCCTCTTCAAGTCCCATCGTGTTACGTACAGCAGAGACTAGGTCCTCAATATACTCTGAGGAAAAGAGGTATTTCCTGACCTCAGCTTTAGGGGATGCAGGATCTTCCCAGCCAACAGATGAAGTTTGAGAGTGGTCTGAATCAGAGTCCGATTCAATGACCTGTATCTTCCTTTTCTTAGCTGGGGAGTGTGGTGGCGGAGGTGGAGGTGTGAAAGCTGCCAAGGAAGATTGTACCTCCTGTTTAACAAGAGAGCGAATCTCATCTAGTAGCGATGGTTGCTCAGCTTTAATTATCTTGTCAGTGCATGGCTGACAGAGCTTTTTATCCCAGTTAGGAGGGAATTTAGCAGCACAGACCGGGCACTTCTTCCTATAGTTAGCTTTAGGGGTAGACCTTTCTCCCTGAAATAAAGAGGGAGAGAGGAGTGAGGAGCTAAACCCCCTAAGGGAACTACCTCCCGGATCCCGTCCCTGCGTACTCACAGTAGCAGGGGCAGCGCTGGGCTCTGCAGACGCAGGGCATAAGGAACTGTCCATACTGAAGAATTTGGTCTTACCTCAGTGGTGGTTCAGCAGGCTTTTATGGAGAACATTCCCAGCACCTGCCTCCAGCGGCCGAATCTCCCCCTCCCCCTCCGGTATCCATGTGTGGGACGCCATTGCTCCGACAACGCCGGCCGGCGAAACCCGGAAGTACCGGCTTCAGGGAGCATATGAAAACCGGAAGTGACGCGCGCACGACCGCTGACGTCACTTCCGGAATGCCGAGCCGAGCCGCATGGAGGGGAAGAAGCCGGGAAGCTCAAAGAGGATCCCGGCTGGGGATCCAGGCCTGCTTTACCCTCGTGGGGGCGCAGGAAGGCCTGGAGGGGGTCCCGAGGTACCTGGAGTACAGGACGACGGGAGCAGCATAAGGGGAGGCACGGAGCGACACCAGCTGCCCGGCTAAGCAGGTAAAACCTGCTAAAAACAACTGCAGTTCACCGGCCACTACAGCATATGAAAACAACCTCTCCTTGTCCCAAGGGGAACAGGAAAGACACTGGCAAGTGGGAGGTGGGAGGTCCTTTTAACCTCTCTGTTTCCTGTTCCCCATTAGGGCAAAGAGACAACCTCCATATGCCGTCGTGGAAGGTGACTAGAGAAATCTGCGCTCCAGGAGGCAAATAGTGCTCAGTCCTTCCAAGTCTCCTTATGACTAAGCAGTACTGTACAGCTGTATATAGGGTATTTCTACATTCAGCAGAAATTGTGGGACACAATTTGGTGCCATTTTTACCCATTTCTTAGTGATAAAATGTAAACCTGGGGCTAAAACAAAATTATGGTGGTAAAAATGTAATAATGTTTTTCTTCACTGCACAATGGTATAAAATTCTGTGACCCACCTATAGTGTCAATAAGATCACTGCACCCCTAGATGAATTAATTGAGAGGTGTAGTTTGTAAATGGTGTCTCTTATGCCCCTTATGCTTTCCTGGCTCCTCAGGGGCTCTACCATTGTGACATGGCACCCTTACCCAAACCAGCCCAGCAAAATCGGAACTCCAATATGGAGCGTCTTCACTTCTGAGCTTTGCACTATGCTTCAAAAGTAGTTTTTGACAACATGTGGGGTATCAGCCTACTCGGGATAAACTGCGCAACAAATTGTACGGTGCAGTTTCTCCAGTTACCCTTATGAAAGTGCAACATTTTAAGCTAAATAACATTTTTAACCATAAACTGCTAAATAACATTTTTGTGAGAAATATGTGATTTTTTTTTTTATTTTCACGGCTCAATGTTATAAACTTCTGTGAAGCACCTGGGAGTTCAAGGTGCTCATTACACCTCTAGATATGTTCACTGAGGGGTCTAGTTTGAATAATCGTGTCACTTATGGGGGGGTTTCCACTGTTTAGGCACATCAGGGGCTCTCCAAACGCGAAATGGCATCTGCTAATTATTCCAGCATATTTTGCATTCAAAAAGTCAAATGGCACTCCTTTCCTTCCAAGGAGTGCCATGCGCCCAAACAGTGGTTTTGCCCCGCATGTGGGGTATCGACATGCTCAGGGGAAATTGTACAATATATTTTGGGGTCCATTTTTTTTCCTGTTACCCTTGTGAAAATAAAAAAATTGGGTCTAAAGTACTTTTTTGTGAAAAAAAAAAAAAAGTTAAATGCTCATTTTTACTTCCACATTCTAAAAATTCCAGTGAAGTGTATTATTGCCCATGTGCAGCACTTTTATTATTTTGCAAAACGCCTGACAGCCGATACCCATCATTCACGGGCAGCATGTATCCGGGACCAGCTGTATAATCTCAGCCAGGTATATGTGACTCTGAAACTCTGCCACATTTCGGAGAACATACTTTAAATAAGCTGTTAGGAATGGAGCTCTACAGTGGATAAATTGGACATACGTGACCCGACGGCTTCTGCCACCAGCTGCCAGTGATTGACAAGTCTACAGTATTCCTGCATGCGTGATTAGAGAGAGACCTGTCAGTCACTAGCAGCGGGTGGGAGACGCCACAGGATCACGCCTGTCCAACTAGTCCACCATGCGGCTCGTTCCACTGCGGCTTCTAAAGTGTGTTTTCATCTGAAACTCTGCGGTGTTTCAGAGAAACACTCCTGGCTGAGATTGAGCAGCATGTATCAGCTGTCGGGGGTCACTTTAGGCAGCACTCTATAGCACAGGTGGGTACAGGACAGGGACAGAATCACCAGAGGAAATTCAACAGAATCAGCCGCACCATAGCCATCATTAAAGTATTTTTTTCACCTATATACTCATAAGTGGCACTTCAGCCCCACCACACGGGGTCTTTCTCAAACTTGTAATGGAGCTGAAATGCCACATAAGAACCCATGAGAATACATGGATGTACCCACTGATACACATGTGCCTCACATACAAATATGTACACAGATACATAGACATGACATATTACCAACATATTAGACATACATATATACCCGCACATTACACATGGACAGTACGTCCATCTTCTCTGTGGTGCAGCCTCCCCTCCTCCTGGGGCCTGACTGCTGAGCGCTCTCCTCTCTTACTATAATTACAGGACAGAAAGGGGAGAGCGGCGCTCTAATACACAGCAGGTGAGGCAGGGAGAGCAGTGACCAGTGGCGTAACTACAAAGTTATGGGCCCCGGTGCGAACTTCCAAATGGGGCCCCCCCCTACCCCCCCCCCTACCCCACCCCCTACCCCCCCCCACCTTCCCCCGCCCCCACAACCCCCCCACCTTCCCCCGCCCCGCTTCCCCTAGATACGCCTCGGACTGTTGCAGGAATCTCCTGCACTGCAACATGGTGTTGGGTGCCAGCACAGCCCACACAGTGGTATATCCAGCACAGCCCGCACAGTGGTATATCCAGCACAGCCCGCACAGTGGTATATCCAGCACAGACCGCACAGTGGTATATCCAGCACAGACCGCACAGTGGTATATCCAGCACAGACCGCACAGTGGTATATCCAGCACAGCCCGCACAGTGGTATATCCAGCACAGACCGCACAGTGGTATATCCAGCACAGCCCGCACAGTGGTATATCCAGCACAGCCCGCACAGTGGTATATACAGCACAGCCCGCACAGTGGTATATACAGCAGAGCCCGCACAGGGATATATAGAGCACAGCCCGCACAGTGGTATATCCAGCAGAGCCCGCACAGTGGTATATACAGCACAGCCCGCACAGTGGTATATACAGCACAGCCCGCACAGTGGTATATACAGCACAGCCCGCACAGTGGTATATACAGCAGAGCCCGCACAGTGGTATATACAGCACAGACCGCACAGTGGTATATAGAGCACAGCCCGCAGTGGTATATAGAGCACAGCCCGCACAGTGGTATATAGAGCACAGCCCGCACAGTGGTATATAGAGCACAGCCCGCACAGTGGTATATAGAGCACAGCCCGCACAGTGGTATATAGAGCACAGCCCGCACAGTGTTATATACAGCAGAGCCCGCACAGTGGTATATACAGCAGAGCCCGCACAGTGGTATATACAGCAGAGCCCGCACAGTGTTATATACAGCAGAGCCCGCACAGTGGTATATAGAGCACAGCCCGCACAGTGTTATATACAGCAGAGCCCGCACAGTGGTATATACAGCAGAGCCCGCACAGTGGTATATACAGCAGAGCCCGCACAGTGGTATATACAGCAGAGCCCGCACAGTGGTATATACAGCACAGCCCGCACAGTGGTATATACAGCACAGCCCGCACAGTGGTATATACAGCACAGCCCGCACAGTGGTATATACAGCACAGCCCGCACAGTGGTATATACAGCAGAGCCCGCACAGTGGTATATAGAGCACAGCCCGCACAGTGTTATATAGAGCACAGCCCGCACAGTGGTATATAGAGCACAGCCCGCACAGTGGTATATAGAGCACAGCCCGCACAGTGTTATATACAGCAGAGCCCGCACAGTGGTATATACAGCAGAGCCCGCACAGTGGTATATAGAGCACAGCCCGCACAGTGTTATATACAGCAGAGCCCGCACAGTGGTATATACAGCAGAGCCCGCACAGTGGTATATACAGCACAGCCCGCACAGTGGTATATACAGCACAGCCCGCACAGTGGTATATACAGCACAGCCCGCACAGTGTTATATACAGCAGAGCCCGCACAGTGGTATATAGAGCACAGCCCGCACAGTGTTATATACAGCAGAGCCCGCACAGTGGTATATACAGCAGAGCCCGCACAGTGGTATATACAGCAGAGCCCGCACAGTGGTATATACAGCAGAGCCCGCACAGTGGTATATACAGCAGAGCCCGCACAGGGATATATACAGCAGAGCCCGCACAGGGATATATACAGCAGAGTCCCCACAGGGGTATATACAGCAGAGCCCGCACAGGGATATATAGAGCACAGCCCACATCTCATCTCATCCCCCCCGATAATGGCCCCACAGTCCGGTTAAAAAGAAAAAAAAAAAAAACTCTCCTCACCTTTCCTTTTGCCCGCGCTGCTCCTGGCGGCTGAAGTCTGCCCAGGACACTGCAGGTGCGCGATGATATGACGTCATCGCGCACCCGCAGTGTACTGTCAGAGGCAGAGCGGGGAATGATGGGAGAGGAAGCGTCAGGTGACGCTCTCTCCTCCCATCATTGCATTGAACTATACCGGTGTCATAGACGCCGGTATAGTTAAATGCGGCGGCGGCGGCGGCACTGGGGGGGGGTTCCGGGGGAGGAACAGTGCAGCGGCCCACTACTGGCATCGGCTCTTCTGGCATTTGCCAGAAGTGCCCGATGGCCAGCCTGGCCCTGCTCAGACCTGCCGGCCCGGGGCCCCTGACCTGCGGGGCCCGGTCGCAATGGCGACCGCTGCGACCGCGGTAGTTACGCCCCTGGCAGTGACCATGGTGTAAGCAGCCACTGTGCTCTGACGAAGACTGGAGCAGTTGGGCGGAGCCTCCTCTCATCTATAATATAACGCTGGGAGCGTCACTCTGTCCGAAGCCTTTATAGACTGCGCAAGCGCCGGCACAGTCTGGACCCCACAGAGTGACGCTCCCAGGAGAAGGAGATCGCGGTATGCGTAAGCAGTGAACGCACACCGCGATCTCCAACGGAGAAGCAGGGATGAGCCAGGAGGGTGAGTATGTGATATTTACCTGTCCCCGTTCCAGTGATGCGCGCTGCTCCATCCTCCGCCTGCGACTGTTCAGTCAGAGGGCGGCGCGCATTAACGCGTCATCGCGCCCTCTGAACTGAACGGTTCAGAGGGCGCGATGACGCGCTTAATGCGCGCCGCCCTCTGACTGAACAGGCAGAGGACCCGGAAGATGGAGCGGCGCGTAGCAGTGGAACGTTGGACAGGTAAATATAGCAAGTGCCGGGGGCCTGAGCTAGCGGCGACTCCGGCACCTGACCCCCCCCAGCGCGCCGGTGTCCCCGCCTGCTCAGGCCGCCAGCACTTGGCGCCCAGCACAGCTGCCCACACTCACCAGAGCCACGCACAGCCGCCCGCACTCACCAGAGCCACGCACAGCCGCCCGCACTCACCAGAGCCACGCACAGCCGCCCGCACTCACCAGAGCCACGCACAGCCGCCCGCACTCACCACCGCCGCGCACAGCCGCCCGCACTCACCACCGCCGCCCGCACTCGCCACCGCCGCGCACAGCCGCCCGCACTCTGCACAGCCGCCCGCACTCTGCACAGCCGCCCGCACTCTGCACAGCCGCCCGCACTCTGCACAGCCGCCCGCACTCTGCACAGCCGCCCGCACTCTGCACAGCCGCCCGCACTCTGCACAGCCGCCCGCACTCTGCACAGCCGCCCGCACTCTGCACAGCCGCCCGCACTCTGCACAGCCGCCCGCACTCTGCACAGCCGCCCGCACTCTGCACAGCCGCCCGCACTCTGCACAGCCGCCCGCACTCTGCACAGCCGCCCGCACTCTGCACAGCCGCCCGCACTCTGCACATGATAGGATGGGGACGCAGGATGGAACAGCACATGACAGGATGGGGACGCAGGATGGAGCACCACATGACAGGATGGGGACGCAGGATGGGAGCACATGACAGGATGGAGACGCAGGATGGAGCAGCACATGACAGGATGGGGCAGCACATGACAGGATGAGAGAACAAGATGGGAGCAGCACATACCAGGATGGAGACCATATACCAATATAAATGCTCGCCACCCGGGCGTAGAACGGGTTCAATAGCTAGTATGCTATAACAGAGCAGTGAGTTATCCTCTGTGCTGCACAACACACAACTTTTTCAGAAGTGGGTCCTTCTCCTGACTTCCAGGCCCCTTTCTCTCAGGGGCCCTATAGCAGCAGCATGGTCTGGTACTTTATGCCTAATCCACCGATGCCCATGTCCCCTGTAAAAAAAAAAAAAAAATGAATAAACAATCATATCCCTCACCTCTCCCCAGGGCTGGCTCCAGGATTTCGTTGGCCCTGGGCCAGTGAGCCCCTTTAACACATGCCACGATTCATGATGCACAAACACGGCAGAGAAATATAGGTATAATACATCACATGATTGATTTCTTTTGTAAATTCTACAATAGTTCATAAACTGGTTAATCCTCGCAGCGCACAGCGTGTGCCTTGGGAGAATTCAAAAGTTTTTAATTTAAACCGTACAGAATAGTCCTCCATACGGTAATAGAGGCACAACAGAGTGCTCCATGCAGTATTAAGGAAACCACATAGTCCTCCACAGAGTATTATGGGCACCACATAGTCTTCCATTAGGTATAATGAGCCCATATGTTGCTCCATACAGTATAATGAGCCCCATATATTACTCCATACAGTATGAGATCCATATATTGCTCCATATAGAATAATGGACCCCATACAATGCTCCATACAGTATGAGCCACATATATTGCTCCATACAGTACAGTGAGCCCCATACAGAATAATGAGCCCCATATATTGCTCCATACAGAATAATGAGCCCCATATATTGCTCCATATGGAATAATGGACCCCATATAATGCTCCAAACAGTATAATGAGCCACATGTGTTGCTCCATACAGTATATAATAGGCCCCATATATTGCTTCATTCATAATGGGTCCTATATAATGTTGAATACAGTATATGATTGGCTCCTTATAATGCTCCAGAATACGATGGGCCCCATATATTGCTCCGTATGTAATAGGCACCATATAATGCACCATGCAGTATAGGATGGGCCCCATAGAGTATGAGCCCCATATTTTGCTCCATACAGTATAATGAGTCCCATATATTGCTCCATACAGAATAATGGACCCCATATAATGCTCCATACAGTATGAGCCACAAATATTGCTCCATAGAATATAATGAGCCCCATATTTTGCACCACACAATATGAGTCCCATATAATGCCTCTCTCGGTGGTGGATAGCGGTGTCGCCTGCCTAGTGGAAACGCAATAGAGGCAAACACACTATTGGTCCATTACATGGACCAGAGCAGTGCATAGGATAACACAGGGTCCCTATTTTTCACAGACATATGAAGTCAATTTGCCTGCAACAGACTAATATGGAACCGAATCATCACATATTTTAGAGGATTTAGACGGGACCAACACGTTATTCTCTCATGACCAACATTAAGCAATAGGATCCATCCTATTTTGGCGTGAGCCACATATATATATTTTTTTTCCTGTACAGCAGTGAGTGTACTGAGGAAGGTCAGTGATATTGACCGAAACGTTTATATACCAGTGACTGCCAATAAAACTGTCACGGGGCAGAAACAGGACAACAGAAGATGAGGAATCTGGGCCCCTGAACTGCCCCTCAGGCTAAGGGAAGCCCTGTCTTTCCTTAACTTGGGGGTACCCTTGAAGGTAGGGAGGCCCGACTCACCAACCTGTCCCTGTCTCCTAATAAACCCTGAACTAAACCCCCACCCCAGAAGGTGAACAGTGTAAACAGCACCACAAAGCAATAAACAATATGAGAGTGAGGGGGAACACAATACAAAAAGGTAAATGCACAAACTACAAAGTAACAAAACTCAGAACTTAGCTTGTGCACGCCGCTGCAGACTCCACAACACAGAAAGTACAGCAACTGAGCTCCAAACACCAGACTTTTCTGACACCAGGGAGCTGCTACTGCGAGGTTGATCTCCAGAAGGACCTGTACAACCAACAGTCAGCTGATGCACCAGGTGACCTTATAAAGGATGAGGGGAGTGGTCACAAACATCAGCTGACCCAGCAGTAATGCAATGCAACAACACCAGTGGCCACCGGGGGGAGAACTGCATTAACCCCCGATGACCAGAAAGGAAAAAAGGTTTAAATCAGATCTGCCACAGATCCAAACATGGATCGTGACAGTCCCCCCTTTCAATGAGTGGCCTCTGGACAATCAACATCAGACCTCACCAAACCTACCTACGGTGAGGATGCCTCGATCCACCAGAGTTCACCTCAGCAGTCACCTGACTCTCACGTTTATGGCAAACGCAGCCTGATGAAAATGCCAGCTCCGGAGGAGCCACAAATCTCAAGAGCGCCGACCTGGGGAATGAGTTGTGTACATGCATAACTGGGGGTAACTCCAACTGAAAAGTCCCTGGGCTGAGAATGGCCACACCCGATATGGCCCAATAACCCTGGAACTCCAGGTCCCAGTTGCACACTTCCACCTGATGTTTTTGGTGGACACCCATACGTACTCATTCACACACAGGTCTGGACAAGAATGTTTATTTTCACGCATGCGTCTGCCACAAGATGGTGAACTCTTTACAGAACCGACAACAGAGGTGTCCCCCTGTGTCGCCAAACTCACTCCCCCCCCCCCCCACTATGCATCGAGGGAACCACCACCCTCCCCTGACCCCTCCTCCTAAGAGGTCTCTGACATACCGGGTTAGAATGTAGTGAGGGTAGAGTCTTGCCCCTACTCCCTTCAAGCACCTCTACTGCCCCCACTGGAGAAGAAGGGATAGGTTGTAGAAGGACGGCAGAGATCGTAGTTCCCGGGCAGCAGTCCTCACACGATTGACCCCAGCTGACTACTGCTCTGGACCGCCAGTCTATGACCGGGTTGTGTTTTTTCAACCAAGGTAGACCCAAGACCATGGGAGTTGGTATGCCCTCCAAGACGCAGCATGACAGGGACTGTTCATGACAAGCCCCTATACGCAGATGTATATTGTCTACGACTTGGGTAATGCTCCCCTGGCTGAGCGGGGCAGAGTCAATGGCCTGGACACTTAGAGGCCTAGCTAGCGACCTGCTCTTCAGACCATGGGTCTGGACAAAATGAGCATCCACCAAATTGACTCCTGCTCCACTGTGCACAAGCACTGGAACATTTTCAGTTACCCCACCAATAACCACTTCAGCAGGTAAAGTACACTGAGACGAAAAAAATGGAGGAAATATACACACCCTGGTCGCCTCCCTCCACACGACCAGGGGGACGCGGCTCTTTAGATAGTGCAGGTACTTTGGCACGCACTGGGCAGACATTGATAAAATGACCGGTCTGCCCACAGTAGAAACATGCCCCCACTCCATGGTGAACCACAGGCAACCCAGTTTGGGAACCAACTCCTCCCACCAGCATGGGTTCGTCCACCTGCCCAGGTGTGTCCTCCTCCCTAGCAAGGACTACAGGGGGCACATTTGGTGTATGCCTCTCCCTCAAGCGTCTATCCACCCGGATGGCAAGGGACATGGCGGTCTCCAATGACCTAGGGGCTGCGTACTGCACCATAGTATCTTGCAACCTAGGGGACAGACCCTGCACAAAATGGCTCCTAAGGGCAGGGTCATTCCACTGTGTGTCTGTGGCCCACCTCCTGAACTCTGAACAGTACTCCTCAGCTGGCCAACTCCCCTGCTTGATCTTACGGAGTCGGGATTTCGCCAGAGAGACGCCATCTGGATCACCATACACCAGAGCCAGAGCTGTAGAAAACTTGTCCACCGACTGTAGGGATGGTGAACCGGTCGGCAGGGAGAAGGCCCAGGATTGGGGCTCACCCTTAAGAAGGGAAACGATGATTCCCACCCATTGTTCCTCACTCCCTGATGAACGAGGGCGGAGCCTGAAGTACAACTTGCAGGCCTTCTTAAAAACCAAAAATGTATCTCTCCCTCCAGAGAACCTGTCTGGAAGAGATATCTTGGGGTCTGGTTGAGCCTGTACCTGAGCCGAGGCTCAAAACCCCAACAATTGCTGCAGCTGCTGCACCACCTCACCACCTTACACTCCTCGGTGAGAGTCTGTAGCAATTGGGCAAAGGCCTGCATTTGGGCCATGGCTCACCAGAAAAAAAAAAGGAACGGTTGGTTATAATGTCACGAGGCAGAAACAGGACAACAGAAGATGAGGAATCTGGGCCCCTGAATTGCCCCTCAGGCTAAGGGAAGCCCTGTCTTTCCTTAACTTGGGGGTACCCTTGAAGGTAGGGAGGCCCAACTCACCAACCTGTCCCTGTCTCCTAATAAACCCTGAACTAAACCCCCACCCCAGGAGGTGAACAGTGTAAACAGCACCACAAAGCAATAAACAGGAATAAACAATATGAGAGTGAGGGGAACACAATACAAAAAGGTGAATGCACAAACTACAAAGTAACAAAACTCAGAACTTAGCTTGTGCACGCCGCTGCAGACTCCACACCACAGATAGTACAGCAACTGAGCTCCAAACACCAGACTTGGCTGACACCAGGGAGCTGATACTGCGAGGTTGATCTCCAGAAGGACCTGTATAACCAACAGTCAGCTGATGCACCAGGTGACCTTATAAAGGATGAGGGGAGTGGTCACAAACATCAGCAGACCCAGCAGTAATGCAATGCTATAACACCAGTGGCCACCGGGGGGAGAACTGCATTAACCCCCGATGACCAGAAAGGAAAAAAGGTTTAAATCAGATCTGCCACAGATCCAAACATGGATTGTGACAAAAACCTTTTCATTCTAACGTTGAGTGCCAAAAATGTATTATATTCAGTGTATAATGGGTCCCATATACGATGTTCCAGTGTATAATGGGCCCCCATGTATGATGCTTCAGTGTATGATGGGCCCATATATTATGATCCAGTGTATGATGGGCTCATATATGATGTTCCAGTGTATAATGTGCCCCGTATATGATGCTCCAGTGCATGATGGGCCCATATATGATGCTCCAGTGTATAATGGGCCCCATATATGATGCTCCAGTGTATGATGGGCCCATATTTAATGCTCCAGTGTATAATGGGCTCATATAGAATGCTTCAGTTAATAATGGGCCCCATATACGATGCTCCAGTGTATAATGGACCCATATATGGTGCTCCAGTGTATAATGGGCCCATATATGGTGCTCCAGTGTATAATGGGCTCATATATGGTGCTCCAGTTTATAATGGGCCCCATATACGATGCTCTAGTGTATGATGGGCCCATATATGATGCTTCAGTGTATAATGGGCTCCATATACAATGCTACAGTGTATAATGGGCCCCATATATGATGCTCCAGTGTATGAAGGACCAATATATGATGCTCCAGTGTATATTGGGCCATATATGATGCACCAGTGTATAATGGGCCTCATATATAATGCTCCAGTATATGATGTGCCACATAAGATGCTCCAAATATTAAAAAAAATGAAATACCTCTCCACGCTGGCCGCTGCTCTGCTTCGGACTCCTCAGCGTTGCCGTCTTCCAGCTCTCTGCACTGTGACTGTTCAGGCAGCGGTTGCATAAATGTGATGTCATCGTGCCCTCTGACCTGAGCATCACAGTCAGAAAATGCGTAAGACGCCACAGCAGTAAAGCGGGGAGAGGTATTTATCGCAAGTGCCAGGGCACTGGCAAGGCACTGGGCCCCCATAGCGCGCCAGTGTCCCCATTCATTGAGTGGGCCCCCCGCTTGCTCAGAGCCTGACACTTGCCCAGGTGCTGATGCCTGTCCTGCTGCCCGCTATTAAAGTGAAATGAATATTCACTGCACTCCATGAACATGGGCATGGGGAGCAGTGAATATTCATGTCTCTTTAGCAGTGGGGACAGGCTTTAGCCACAGCAGCCGACTCCTGCCTCCTGTCACCCAGTGTTCTGCCGCTGTTGCTCTGCTGGCGCCGGGCGGGCCCCCTTGACTCACGGGTCCCATAGAAGCTGCGTAGTGTGCTTCTATTAGTGATACGTCACTGGCTGGGGGCCCCTTGGGCAGTGGGGGCCCTAGGCAGCTGCCGTCCCTGTATGCCAGCAGTTGTCAGTGCCTGGGCCCACCGGAGAATCCTCCGGTTCTCTGGTGGGCCTGTCCAACCCTGAATCTAGATGTTGGTAATGCAGCTAATGTGATTTATCTGGATTTTGCAAAGGCATTTGATACTGTACCACATAACAGCATTATACTGAAGATACAGAAGTAAGGGGAAACTATATTCAGATGGGTAAGGAACTGGCTAAATGAGAGGAAACAAAGTAATCATAAGAGGTACATTCTCTAAATGGGATATAGTCAGCAGTGGGGTACCACATGGATCTGTGCTAGGACCGATTCTTTTTAACCTCTTTATTAATGACCTAGTGAATGAGATTAAGAGGAAAGTGTCAGTCTTTGCTGATGACACCAAACTATGTAGGATATTAAAATCTGACCTTGACATTACAATATTGCAAAACGATCTGGATAAGATGACTGAATGGGCAAACACTAGTCATTTCATGTGCCCATTTGATCAACCCCTCAGATTGCGGACTGTGAAAGGTTTTCTTCTGAACATCAACTAATATTTTTTTATTAACTGTTAATTTTCATAAATAGTTTTTACATTTTTTTTTTACAATATGAGAAGAAATATTTTAATATGACAACTACTTAATGATTTCTGCACTCATTTGTGGTCTAGTCTGGGCTTCTGTTGATGGGATGCACTTTTGTTATTCGGCACGAGCATCAAGTATTCGCAAGAACTTCCACATCAATGACCCAAAAAATCCAACATGTCAGATTAATTTTAGACACATTTCTGTTTTCAATCAGCATCAGGCATACTTAGTCATGACATGCAAAGTGTTCCGTAGAAAAATAACCAGACTGATTTAAATCAGCTTTTCAGTTGTCTAAAATCTCCAGTGTTATGCTAGCATCAGAGTATATCTACAGAGATGACGGTCTTGGGGGCCGGGATTACAAGACTCTATTGTCAGCCCTGCAGAATGAGTAGTACATGTTCACACTGCAGTTTATGCCAGGTATGTAACCCCTCTGGAAGCATATAATAAATGCCATTGTATGCTGTTCATTAAATATCACTAAGTATTAAAAGAAAATCTATATGCAGTATTAATTTTTTAATGCATCTGTATTGAATATCAGTCATAAATTATTTTCACATGGCAACTACTTTCATATTTCATTCCTCTTTAAGGAAGGGAGTTGAACATTTCTGATCTAGACGGGGTAATCTACCGTAATTTTTCTCATACATAGGAGGGGAATGGTTAGCAATAGAAGGAGGAATTTTTATCATACTTTTCTTTCTAGCACAGCCCAGCCAACATGTAAATCCCATTCTTTCAATAGACAATGTAGTAGATTATGTATCTCATCAGCCGCTTGGCTGAACCCCTTGGGTAGTATCTTAATTATTGCAGCAGCAGAGGCTGTAATGTATATTACGTATATAATAGATCAGTTCCATTATAGCCGACATGTTACAACCTGCCTTGTTTGCTGTACTTACATCTTCACATTCCCTAACATTAAATACATTGGCAACACCCATGTTTCTGTGCAGCATTTAGGTTATGTCCTGTGTGAGTATTGGTAGATCAGCCAATGCAGTCACCTCCACTTACAAGCACATGAAGTGAGATCCCTCTGTACCCCTCCAGTATGAAATCCTTTTTTCCCCAATCTCTTCTGACGGTTTCACTTGACTCTGCAAATATTTAGTTTCTAACACGTTTACATCTCTGAAAGGCATCGGCAGCGAGAGTAAAACAAAAACCTAAGCAAATCTTCCTTATTTGGTGCGCAATAGCTTTATAGATGTCCATGCATGCTTCGGAGGATCATACCGACGAAAAGCGCATATAAACGGCCAGGAATTCATATACATTGCAGGGAGCAGGCTTCATTACACTACAAGCAGAGTCGGTGCTTACCACACTGGTGTAACAGCTCGTCGTGATATCTATCGGGTAATGCTGGATACAGTTATACATATATATATATATATATATATATATATATATATATATATATATATACATATATACATCGTTCCTTATAAATGGATCTACAGTATTCTGATAGTAATTATCTACTCTTTCAGGTGTCATATATACTTGTATATAAATATATCTTTCATAAGCCATGCCTAAAATGTGCTAGTGACTTTGTGTTACAAATATTATTTATCAATGTATTTCTACCAGTTTTCTACCCTAATTAATAATATGGCAATTAAAGGGAATCTGAAAGTAGGTTCAGCCCTCCTAAACCATCTATATGGGCAGGCATGTAGGTCATAGGAAGCTGAATGAAATGATACCTTGATATCTGCAATCCGATGTCTTATTCCAGAAAAATCTACTTAATCTGTAAATGAGCTGCTAAGATCTATGGGTGGGATATAGATCTTCCGAAAATCTGCCTCCAGAAATTATTTTAAATGGAAAAGAAAGCTACCAGTGTGAGACAAGTCGATCAGGAGAGTAGACTGTCAGTCATTACATGTCTCACACTGGTAATCTCTCCTTCATTTAAAATAAGCTCTGCAGGGAGATTCTCAGGAAGCTGTATGTCCTGCAAATGGATCATTTAAGATTAAGTAAAACGTGGATTTCTACTGAATAAAACATTGGTTGACAGACATCAAGGTATCATGTTATTCATCTTTCTGTGACCTACATGACCTATAGATGACTTAATGGCTTAGAAGGGTTGATCCTACTGACAGATTCCCTTTAAACCACTTTTACAATATGCATAGTTTTCTTGAGAAAACTGGATGAGGCTTCAGAATCACTCACTTTGCAGCCAGTCATTGAGCTTAACTCACTTTGTCTGGTCTAGAGTTCTGATTTACCACCCAGAATACCAGCTCGGCTCAGGATTTGCTTACATGTCCTGGTTGCCACAGCTTTTATTAAAGGGAACCTGTCACCCCCAAATTCAAAGGTGAGCTTAGCCCACCGGCATCAGGGGCTTATCTACAGCATTCTGTAATGCTGTAGATAAGCCCCCGATGTATACTGAAATATGAGAAAAAGAGGTTAGATTATACTCACCCAGGGGCAGTCCCGCTGCAGTCCGGTCTGATGGGTGTCGTGGTCCGGGGCCTCCCATCTTCTTACGATGACGACCTCTTCCTGTCTTCACGCTGCGGCTCTGGCGCAGGCGTACTTTGTCTGCCCTGTTGAGGGCAGAGAAAAAGTACTGCAGTGCGCAGGCGCCGGGAAAGGTCAGAGAGGCCCGGAGCCACAGCGTGAAGACAAGAAGAGGACGTCATCTTATGAAGATGGGAGGCGCCGGAGCAGACCGCAACACCCATCGGATCGGACCGCCCGCCCAGGTGAGTATAATGTAACCTCTTTTTCTCATCTTTCAGGATACATCGGGGGCTTATCTACAGCATTACAGAATGCTGTAGATAAGCCCCTGATGCCGGTGGGCTTAGCTCACCTTCGATTTTGGGGGTGACAGGTTCCCTTTAAGTCCTGGCAGCCACAGACACAGAAATCTGCAATGCTACATTTTTCTGCTGCACAAATCACACACTTGACCTATTTCTGATGTACTTCTAACTTATTGTGTCCCCCTATTTCCTTATAGATTGGAACCTTGCAAACAGGGCCCTGACGCCTCCTGTAACTGTTATTCAGCAATGCCTATCTTCTCAGTATGTGATCCCGCTTAATTGTAAGGTGCTGTGGAATATGTCGGCGCTATATGAATAAATGAATAAAATTATTATTATTAGGCATAGGTTGGCTTGGTAAATTGGAGTAACAAATAAAACAAAATCTGACTGTGCAGCACTCTTACCTTGCTAAATTATCCATTGTTGGTAAAAAACAGAATAGCGCCTTGGTAGTAACTCTAGCCTGGTGTGACCTCTCATTTTTGCCTTAAGAGAGATTAGACAAGAGAGGGAGGAGAGTTTGGAGCACCTTCATTTGCCAAACGAGTATTGATAAATGTCCCTCATTGTCACATGTCGGCTTTACCTTTTTTTGCCTTGGAAGAATAAAGGCTGTACTATAGTTGCTGGCAAGTTTATGTCAGTTTTGATAAATGTGGCTAATTGCTTCCAAGGTCAAATAGGTCCACTGGAGGACCCTGTTTTTTGAATGATAATAGATCCTATTTGGCTGTTATGACCTGCTACAAACATGATACATAGCCAGACACCAGCTTCTGGCAGCATTCCTGAGAAATCTTAGCTCACATCTCATGGGCAATGGCCTACACTTCACAAATATTCTTTTGTTTGTATGCTGCGCCTGCAACCATGCTCTTCAAATGCCACTAAAGATTGTCTATGGGGTTCAAGTCAGGCAACTGTAATGGTCACTCCAGGATCTTCCAGGGTTTCTTAAACCAAGCCTTGGTAGACTTAGTAATAGGCTCCTAGTAGAAAAGGGCCACAAAGGTCCAGCATAAGACAGAGTTAAGGGTCACATTGCGTTATGTGACCGCGTTTAACGGACTACGTTACACCGCGGCATAACGTGGTGTTAACGTAGTCCGTTAACGCCGCCATAGCCTGTAATGGTGAACGCGTCGCTAGCGCCCGCCCACATTGGGCGTGCGCTAGCGATGTGCCGTCATTTGAGCGACGGACCTCAGACGCTGCTTGCAGCGTCCGCGGCGCGCCTGAGGTCCGTTCCTTGCTAGTGCAGATCGGGGATCTGCGCTAGCGGGGACGCCGAACGCGGACCCTAGAGAAGCATTGCGTTAGCGCAATCCGCTAGCGCTATGCGCTTAACGGACTGCCCTAACGCAATGTGACCCTAGCAGACCCTAAGACTGATAATTCAGAAATATCGATAAATATATTTAGGCTTTGAGGCAAAATCTATACCTAAACCAACCACTCAACAGGTGACAACTTAGTGCACCACAATGAGTGATTAAATAAAACACAAACATTATGTATTCAGTCAATGTATAACAATGACATCGCTATTGGCACTTGGTTAGCTCCATTTTCAGAGCAAGCAGCAGTATTGTATGTGTGTGATCGACAATCAGTGGTTTGAATGTCCGCATAAAAGATGTGATCAAAATACAAACAAGCGTTTGCCTATGCAAAATTTGATCAGCGGACATGTTTACATGGAACAATGGATGTCTGATCATCAGCCCGTGTAATAGGCTGCTAAGAAAAACAAAATGCATATGACTCATCCTTTGATGTCAATTTTGCAAGTTTTTTCATACTTTAAATCCCTTGCTTTTTATCTTTTCTTTGTCAGACAATAGAAGCAATCTTGTTCCTGTTCAGATACTGCTCTGATGAAAAACATAGTTACAATCTAAAATATTTAAGCGTTTAACAAATTAGGTTTATTAGCAAAATTTGCAAATAGCTCTACTACTAATATAATAAGTGGTTTCTGCAAATTCAACATAAAATGCCAATTTTAATGACTACTGCAGTCTCTGAATTTTTCAACCCTTTCATGACAAGCTTCTTTATTATGTACTCGAGCCACTTTGGCTGTTATGACCTGCTACACAGGTGATGCATAGCCAGATATCAGCTTCTGGCAGCTATCCTGAGGAATTTTAGCCTATTCCTTATGGGCAATGGCTACCAGGTCTCTAATATTCTTCGGTTTGTGTGCTGCAAACACCTTCTTTAATCCCACCAATGATTTCCTATGGGTTCAAATCAAGTGATTGTGACAGTCACTCCAGAATCTTCCAGGGCTTCTGACACCAAGCCTTGGTCAACAGTGAAGCATTATTTGGATCATTGTCTTGTTGGAACATCCAAGCTTCAGCCAAGCCACAGCCATGCTTCACATGCTTCTTCCTTCAGACAAACAGTTGAACTATAGGCCTAAAAAGTGAAAGTTTTGTTTCATTGCTCCGCAGGACACAATTACAAAACTTCTGTGACTTATTTATATGGATTTGAGAATATTGGAGTCAACTTTTCTCTTGCATTTGGGTCAGTAAAGGCATACATATTGGAGTTTGGGCTGGAGATTAGGCCCATAGTTTGCCAATCTTAGTGATGGGTGTGCAGGAATAAGATGCACCTCATTCATTAAAGGGACTCTGTCACCTGAATTTGGCGGGCCCTGTTTACGGTTCGATGGGCGGTGTTTTCTGTTCTTTCATTCACCCCTTCCTTTCCCGCATTAGTGCGCATGCGCCGGTGCACTATGTCCCGGAAGTATTTAGTTGTGTTCCGGGACATAGTGCGCCGGCGCATGCGCACTAATGCTTTTCGGCTTTGCCCGCAGTTGGGCAAAGCATACTGCGCGTGTGCAAGGCAAGATGCATTGCGCACGTGTGTTCTACAGAGGAAACCTAATCAAATTCAAGACAATATTGCGGCCAGCAGGAAAGGAAGGTGTGAATGAAAGAACAGAAAACACCGCCCATCGGACCGTAAACAGGGCCCGCCAAATTCAGGTGACAGAGTCCCTTTAAGAAGCACTTGCCACTTAATGAATTAGGAGCATTTGATCAGTAGCATGCAACTCCAGAGACTGGAGTAACATTTCTGGCATAAGGCCATCTACATGGGCAGAGCCTCTGGGCCCAGTCATTGGCTTCAGCACTGTAGACATGATGTCACCGTTGAGGCCTGTACACAATCACTGGAGCTGCAGTTGGAATACAGTGCTGGACTCGGGGAAGTTAATTAATTATTATTTTCAAAACTTGTGAAGAATTTGAATCGAATAGGAGCTGATTGGACGTTCTCAGCTACGGCCACTACACAGTGCATGAAGCTGGGCTGTTCCATTTCCATTTACATCTGGCCATCCCCGGAGCTGAAAACAGCTGATCAGGGAAGGTGCCGAGTCTTGAACTCACATTGATCTAATACGACCTATCCTAAGGATTGGTCATCAGTAACATATGCCAGGACAAGCCCTTTAAACTTTTCTATGTCTGAACAATGAAATTCATTGACGCACAGGGATTGTATCATCTTACTGTTCTTGAAGCTAAAGAGGTTATTAGGCTTAATTATCATTTTTTTCTATTATAATTAGAAATGCTTTTGGGACTGATATTAAAACTATTAATATAATTTCAAGGTTACCTACATTTTCAGTTACATGTTGTGATTTACTGATAGAAAACTTAGCGTGATTGTCTCTTGTAACACAAGATAGACAAGAGAGTAGTAGAATTCTGTATTTCAAATTTATGTCTGTGGAGGTTTATTATGTTTTGATTGCACTTTTTACATATCTACATGCTGAATACATAAACACAATTTTACTTGAAAAATGTAGGATGTGAAATAAAATATTACAATGTATTATTTTAGTTTTGTGAATACACCATAATTGCCGAATATTTGAGCAGCACATCAGGGCAATTTTGAGAACTGGTGTGATAAGCATCATGCTTTGGAAGGAATGAAAATTGTTTTGGTTTTTTTAAAAACTTCATTGAATATATATTTTTGTATTGTATGTAACACATCGTCAGTCTCATAGGCAGAACTTGTTCTTCTGTTTTAAAATTTAACAGCAATGGGACCCCTAAGCTTCAGTTTGACCCAGGAATGCACAGGATGCTAAATGTGTTTATCTGTTCTAAATGGAGCAGACAAACAGAAAAAATAAATGGACATGTAAACCAACTTGGGACAAAAATTGAATAAATGATCAATCCCAAGCATATTAGTCTCTCCCCAGGCCATCCTATTGAATCTACCAATGGTAGTTTATGTGACATTCCCTGTTTTAATCTGCTACCCAAGGTGACGTGAGATCCCAACCCCTCATCCTCCAGGCTATTCTACTGTATTTAGCAATGCAAATTTATGTGATCTGCTTTGCGAGTATACTATTGATTGAATCACTGCCCCCCTTTTTAAAAGACAGCAGTGATGTTTTAAATAAAGTGGACAACATTTAACTGGTAGAGGATATATGGTTAGCCAACATAGCTGTAGAGGCATTATCCGTACACTTTACTCAAATGTCTTGATGGCCTAGAATCAACAACAATATTTATATCTATGGGCATGTTTCTGATCAGATCTGATTAATTTTTACTTTTCAAGGAGACCCGCTACTGAAAGCACCAAGGAACTGCTATGGGAGCCACTTTTGCAACCTCATACACCAATTTGTTCTTAGGGCTGTTGAAAATGGAATCCTTCTTTATCAACCCTATCAAACAAACTGTTGAAAGTTTCCAGCTTTGGTCAAGATTTACTGACAACATTTTATTGATTTAGTAGGATACTGAGGATGACTTGAAGGAATTAGTCGACTTGCAGAATTAAAATGACCATAATAGACAAGCTGACTTCAATGTTCCATCAAATTTTGGGATATCCAGACCTATAAACATAAGTTTAGCTTCCTACAAACAAACGTATTTTGAAATGATAGTGTGGTGAATTCCCTGTTTCATGCCTCCTCTGTACACCCCAAACCTCTAAAGGCAGGTATACCAAAAAGACACTTCCTCTGAAGGAGAATAAACTGTTCTAATGACATGATTTTTGTTTAAGCGAGCTTGTGAATTGTCTACTAAATTCCAGGAGAGGAAGAAAGAAAAGGACACAAGAAGGGAAGAAATTCTTATGGCTAGAAGTAAATACACTTTGGAATACCAAATATAGTTCATTTCCCAATACAATAAATGTTGGCAGGAAATGAGAGAGAGGTTACAGAGATATACAGTAGGTCCATCCTATTAGCCTTATATTGAATAAACGAGTCACAAAAGAAACCATAAAAAAAATAATAATTGTGACCAGCTCCTCCGAAGAGAATAAAGCTAGTGTGAACAGGTGCAAGCTGTTATGTACAAACAAAAGAATTCAGAAGCACTCTGTAAATGCTAAGATGTATTCAAACACTGAATACATTAAATTTGGGCTTCATTACTGCTATATAGAATATATATATGAGCCAACCACCCGCGACTAGGTGTACCTTTCCTTGATGGGACCCTAACCCATTATTTTACACAAAGTAACTATTGATGATCACTATTGATCACTTACAAATGGACTAAGAATTTAAAAGACATACTGGTACACAGTCACTTCCAAGGCACTACTGTCAAGAAGACAACTTCTTCCCAAGTGGCAACTATCGAGCCTGACTGAACATGCAAAAAGTCTTGACATTCAAATCTAGTGATGGGCAGAAAGAATTAAAAATCTCTAAAAATATTATATGCAGTACAGAGGGTGTAATGTATTATGCCAAATTTACATAAACTGATGAGCAAAATGGTAACAATGTTTTGAACTTTTGATGTTTAGACTTTATACCTCAGCATCCACTACTGCTCCTGGTGGTGGAAAAAACTTTTTCTTCCTGTATAGTACAAATCACAACCTGTTTTCACATGCCATAATCACTCAGCGGGTTATTAGGTTGATTCTGAAGTAAAAGGCCGCAGGTTCTAGTTGAGAAGCCGCCATGAAGAAGATTTTTCAAGAAAAGAGAAACAGCATCATCCAGCTCAGCGATATCGGTCTCTCGGCCAAGAAAATTGCCAAATTGCATAATTTTAGAGCCATGACAGTTGAATGAATATGAAATGAAGTCCTTCCATCCATTCAGAATCCAAGAGTTAGACATTCATTCAAAATATCGAAGTCAACAAGTCGGTTCATCACAAGGTCTATCAGTTCTGGTGCAACAAACACAGCAGTGGAAGTGGCTCGTATGCTTGGTAATAGTGAGATCACAGATGTCTATGCAAGCACTATGAGATGTACGTTACACAAGTCTGGAATGGGGTCCTGAAAAAAGGTGAAGAAACCTTGACTTCAGTATCATTATAAGAAGCTTCAGCTCGAGTTTGCAAAAAAGTACAAAAAGTGGACAGCAGAAGACTGGGTGATTTGGAGTGATGAGATGAAAGTCAATAGACTAGGCTCTGATGGGTGCAAATAGGTCTAGAAGAAACAAGGTAAAAAGGGGCTAACGGATTGAGCAATTTAAGGAAGCCTGATGATATGAGGTTGTTTCACAGCCAAAGGCGTTTAAGCCTCTGTGTGTTTTCTAGTACTCTGAGAAATAAATAATTGGCATCAACCAATCTGTGATATTTCTAGGCCCCAAAAATATTTTTTTGTGACTGGTGTGTGTTTTTTAGTTGTCTGGGGAAAAAATAATTGGCATCAGCCATCTAGCTGCCATTTCTAGGCCCCACAAATATTTTTTTTGGACTCGTGTGTGTTTTTTATTCAATTTATCCAATGGTGTCCATATATAAAGCAAGCTATGGCACTTCACATGATTTTCTCTACATCAAAAACTTGGCCTGTCCGGATGGTCACATACAAACGGACATCTTCAGGAAACCTACTGCTACCAATTCCTTCCTCAAAGCCGATTCATCTCATCCTAGTTCTACCATACGTGGAATCCCCATAGGCCAATTTCTCCGAGCCAAAATAATTTGTTCCATTAAGGAGAATTTTGACAATCAATCTATGGATTTAACCTGAAGATCTATACAAAGAGGATACCGAAAACACTCGATAAAATGGGGCTATGTCAGGGCGGAAAATACCACATGTAACCAATTGTTATATGGCCCACCTGCCTTTGACAACAAGAACGACACTAATCAGGTACCTTTTATCAACCAGTGGCAAGGTTTGACCAAAATCATTTGGAAACATTGGGAGGTCCACATGGTCGACCCTATTTTACTGAGTGTACTACCAGCTCAGCCATCCTTTGTGTCTAAGAGATCAGCAAACCTTAAGGACATCCTGGTCCAAAGCCACTATGAGCCTGACAGATCTGGGAGCAGGAAGAATACTCAGGTGGGATCCATGGATTTCGTTCCATGTGGTTTATGTAAGGGATGCCTTAGTCATGTCAAATCCTCCAAATTCACTAACCCTGATGGTGCTGGCACCTATGACATCAGGATACATTTGAATTGTACATCCCGAGGTGTGATATATAATGCGCAGTGCCCCGTGGTAAAATATACATAGTCCTGATGACCAGGTGGGGTGCCAGGACAAGGGGACCAGGATGGATATATGGGGGAGCCAGAATGGATATATGGGGGGTGTCAGGACAAGGGACCAGGATGGACATATGGAGGAGCCAGGATGGATATGGGGGGTGTCAGGACTAGGGACCAGGATGGATATATGGAGGGAGCCAGAATGGATATATGGGGGGTGTCAGGACAAGGGACCAGGATGGACATATGGGGGAGCCAGGATGGATATATGGGGGTGTCAGGACTAGGGACCAGGATGGATATATGGAGGGACCAGGACGGATATATGGAGGGAGCCAGAATGGATATGGGGGGAGCCAGGGACCAGGATGGATATATGGGGGCCTGATTGATATGCATGTGGGGGTGCATGCATCACGGAAGCAAAGCGTCACAAAGATAAGCGTCATGATACAGCAGTTATTCCATGGCACAGAACTAACATCCATCTTCTCTCTTCACACAGGTATAAACTCCCTCTGCTTTCTGTCTCCTGCAATACATTCAAATGGTGCAACTTCTTCCTACCTCTGATTGCTGTCTCATCTGCTGCAATAGACCCTAATGGTATAAACTCCCTCTGCTTTCTGTCTCCTGCAATACATTCAAATGGTGCAACTTCTTCCTACCTCTGATTGCTGTCTCATCTGCTGCAATAGACCTTAATGGTATAAACTCCCTCTGCTTTCTGTCTCCTGCAATACATTCAAATGGTGCAACTTCTTCCTACCTCTGATTGCTGTCTCATCTGCTGCAATAGACCCTAATGGTATAAACTCCCTCTGCTTTCTGTCTGCTGTCATCTGCCACTCTACCATCTAGCAACATATTTTAATGTGCCTGCTTAATGATTGGAATAATTCATTTGTTGCATTGTACGATTTACTCACTGTTTGATGTATATCCATGACTGTGGCCACTCTAGATACTATCAGATGGAAGGTGTTATAGCATGTTGCCAGCCACAATGTGTTTGATCATTTAACCACCCCCTGGTGTGCTGGCCCCAGCTGCCAAATTATCCCCACCCTGGTCCCACAATCCATCTCTTCTGACCCAGCAGTCTGGACTATAAATTTAGAACCATCCTTAGGGGTGCACGCATGTAGGGGTGCACGCATCATGGAAGCAAAGCGTCACGAAGATAAGCGTCGTGATACAGCAGTTATTCCATGGCACAGAACTAACATCCTTCTCTCTTCACACAGGTATAAACTCCCTCTCCTTTCTGTCTCCTGCAATGCATTCAAATGGTGCAACTTCTTCCTACCTCTGATTGCTGTCTCATCTGCTGCAATAGACCCTAATGGTATAAACTCTCTCTGCTTTCCGTCTCCTGCAATACATTCAAATGGTGCAACTTCTTCCTACCTCTGATTGCTGTCTCATCTGCTGCAATAGACCCTAATGGTATAAACTCCCTCTGCTTTCTGTCTCCTGCAATACATTCAAATTGTGCAACTTCTTCCTACCTCTGATTGCTGTCTCATCTGCTGCAATAGACCCTAATGGTATAAACTCCCTCTGCTTTCTGTCTGCTGTCTGTCATCTGCCACTCTACCATCTAGCAACATATTTTAATGTGCCTGCTTAATGATTGGTATAATTCATTTGTTGCATTGTACGATTTACTCACTGTTTGATGTATATCCATAAAGGCACGGATGATTGACCTCGTGGAGACCAAAACATCCAACACTGCGGAGACACCATCACGTGTTTCTCAATGCAGTGATCCAGAACACTGCCCCCAAATATGCAAATGCAAGTAGAGGAGCTGCGGAGACACCATCACGTGTTTCTCAACGCAGGCAGTGAATAGCCAGGCCTTTCCCCGGGAAGGAACAACCAAGGGAAGGGCAGCATCCAATAAAGGAAAACCTCCAATAAAGGAAAACCACCTATGCCAAGCATGGTATCCATCCACAGACAGCTGTTTCGGGGTTTTTGCCCCTCATCAGTGTGGAGTAGGAAACTGGCTATCAGGAGCAGTGCCTAGTAGAAAGACTATAAAGGCACGGATGATTGACCTCATGGAGACCAAAACATCCAACACTGCGGAGACACCATCACGTGTTTCTCAACGCAGTGATCCAGAACACTGCCCCCAAATATGCAAATGCAAGTAGAGGAGCTGCGGAGACACCATCACGTGTTTCTCAACGCAGGCAGTGAATAGCCAGGCCTTTCCTCAGGAAGGAACAACCAAGGGAAGGGCAGCATCCAATAAAGGAAAACATCCAATAAAGGAAAACCACCTATGCCAAGCATGGTATCCATCCACAGACAGCTGTTTCGGGGTTTTTGCCCCTCATCAGTGTGGAGTAGGAAACTGGCTATCAGGAGCAGTGCCTAGTAGAAAGACTATAAAGGCACGGATGATTGACCTCGTGGAGACCAAAACATCCAACACTGCGGAGACACCATCACGTGTTTCTCAATGCAGTGATCCAGAACACTGCCCCCAAATATGCAAATGCAAGTAGAGGAGCTGCGGAGACACCATCACGTGTTTCTCAACGCAGGCAGTGAATAGCCAGGCCTTTCCCCGGGAAGGAACAACCAAGGGAAGGGCAGCATCCAATAAAGGAAAACATCCAATAAAGGAAAACCACCTATGCCAAGCATGGTATCCATCCACAGACAGCTGTTTCGGGGTTTTTGCCCCTCATCAGTGTGGAGTAGGAAACTGGCTATCAGGAGCAGTGCCTAGTAGAAAGACTATAAAGGCACGGATGATTGACCTCGTGGAGACCAAAACATCCAACACTGCGGAGACACCATCACGTGTTTCTCAACGCAGTGATCCAGAACACTGCCCCAAATATGCAAATGCAAGTAGAGGAGCTGCGGAGACACCATCACGTGTTTCTCAACGCAGGCAGTGAATAGCCAGGCCTTTCCCCGGGAAGGAACAACCAAGGGAAGGGCAGCATCCAATAAAGGAAAACATCCAATAAAGGAAAACCACCTATGCCAAGCATGGTATCCATCCACAGACAGCTATTTCGGGGTTTTTGCCCCTCATCAGTGTGGAGTAGGAAACTGGCTATCAGGAGCAGTGCCTAGTAGAAAGACTATAAAGGCACGGATGATTGACCTCGTGGAGACCAATACATCCAACACTGCGGAGACACCATCACGTGTTTCTCAACGCAGTGATCCAGAACACTGCCCCCAAATATGCAAATGCAAGTAGAGGAGCTGCAGAGACACCATCACGTGTTTCTCAACGCAGGCAGTGAATAGCCAGGCCTTTCCCCGGGAAGGAACAACCAAGGGAAGGGCAGCATCCAATAAAGGAAAACATCCAATAAAGGAAAACCACCTATGCCAAGCATGGTATCCATCCACAGACAGCTGTTTCGGGGTTTTTGCCCCTCATCAGTGTGGAGTAGGAAACTGGCTATCAGGAGCAGTGCCTAGTAGAAAGACTATAAAGTGTTGTGAAATTGGATTTTGGGCTCCCCCGGTGGCCACTGGTGGAATTGAACTGGTGTGCATCATCCTCTCTGTTCACCTGTTTCCATCAGGATGTGGGAGTCGCTATTTAGCCTTGCTCCTCTGTCACTTCCATGCCGGTCAACATTGTAATCAGAAGCCTTTCTGTGCATGTTCCTGCTGCTAGACAACTCCCAGCTAAGTTGGACTTAGTCCTTGTTTGTTTTTGCATTTTGTTCCAGTTCACAGCTGTAGTTTCGTTTCTGTGTCTGGAAAGCTCTTGTGATCTGAAATTGCCACTCTGATGTTATGAGTTAATACTAGAGTCTTAAAGTAATTTCAGGATGGTATTTTGATAGGGTTTTCAGCTGACCATGAGAGTGCCCTTTCTGTCTTCCTGCTATCTAGTAAGCGGACCTCAATTTTGCTAAACCTATTTTCATACTACGTTTGTCATTTCATCTAAAATCACCGCCAATATTTGTGGGGGCCTCTGTCTGCCTTTCTGGAAAATTTCTCTAGAGGTGAGCCAGGACTATATTTTCCTCTGCCAGGATTAGTTAGTCCTCCGGCCGGCGCTGGGCGTCTAGGGATAAAACGCAGGCTACGCTACCCGGCTACTGTTAGTTGTGCGGCAGGTTTAGTTCATGGTCAGTTTAGTTTCCATCCTTCCAAGAGCTAGTTCGTATGTTTGCTGGGCTATGTTCTCTTGCCATTGAGAACCATAACAGTTTGACCGGCCTAAAGGGTTAAATTAATTGACAGAGAAAGGAGAGAAAAGAGAAGTCTGCTGAAGATTTTTTTTTTTTTTTTTTTCTCAGTTCTGAGTGTGCTTGTAATTGAATCTCTTGCAAGTCTGCCTATATTGCAGCCTTTCTCTCTCTCTCTCTCCTTCTAATCCTGGAATGGCTCTGTGTTCACCTGTTTAAAATGGATATTCAGAGTTTAGCTGCAGGTTTGAATAATCTCACCACGAAAGTTCAAAACTTACAAGATTTTGTTGTTCATGTTCCTATATCTGAACCTAGAATTCCTTTGCCTGAATTTTTCTCGGGGAATAGATCTTGCTTTCAAAATTTCAAAAATAATTGCAAGTTGTTTTTGTCCCTGAAATCTCGCTCTGCTGGAGATCCTGCTCAGCAGGTCAGGATTGTGATTTCTTTGCTCCGGGGCGACCCTCAGGATTGGGCTTTTGCATTGGCTCCAGGGGATCCTGCGTTGCTCAATGTGGATGCGTTTTTTCTGGCCTTGGGGTTGCTTTATGAGGAACCTCAGTTAGAACTTCAGGCGGAAAAGGCCTTGATGTCCCTATCTCAGGGGCAAGACGAAGCTGAAATATACTGCCAGAAATTCCGTAAATGGGCTGTGCTTACTCAGTGGAATGAGTGCGCCCTGGCGGCGAATTTCAGAGAGGGTCTCTCTGATGCCATTAAGGATGTTATGGTGGGGTTCCCTGTGCCTGCGGGTCTGAATGAGTCCATGACAATGGCTATCCAGATCGATAGGCGTCTGCGGGAGCGCAAGCCTGTGCACCATTTGGCGGTGTCTACTGAGAAGACGCCAGAGAATATGCAATGTGATAGAATTCTGTCCAGAAGTGAACGGCAGAATTTTAGACGAAAAAATGGGTTGTGCTTCTATTGCGGTGATTCAACTCATGTTATATCAGCATGCTCTAAGCGTACTAAGAAGCTTGATAAGTCTGTTTCAATTGGCACTTTACAGTCTAAGTTTATTCTATCTGTGACCCTGATTTGTTCTTTATCATCTATTACCGCGGATGCCTATGTCGACTCTGGCGCCGCTTTGAGTCTTATGGATTGGTCCTTTGCCAAACGCTGTGGGTATGATTTGGAGCCTCTTGAAACTCCTATACCCCTGAAGGGGATTGACTCCACCCCATTGGCTAGCAATAAACCACAATACTGGACACAAGTAACTATGCGGATTAATCCGGATCACCAGGAGATTATTCGCTTTCTTGTGCTGTATAACCTACATGATGTGTTGGTGCTTGGATTGCCATGGCTGCAATCTCATAACCCAGTCCTTGACTGGAAAGCTATGTCTGTGTTAAGCTGGGGATGTAAGGGGACGCATGGGGACGTACCTGTGGTTTCCATTTCATCATCTATTCCCTCTGAGATTCCTGAATTCTTGACTGAATATCGTGACGTTTTTGAAGAACCTAAGCTTGGTTCATTACCTCCGCACCGGGAGTGCGATTGTGCCATAGATTTGATTCCGGGTAGTAAATACCCTAAGGGTCGTTTATTTAATCTGTCTGTGCCTGAACATGCTGCTATGCGAGAATATATAAAGGAGTCCTTGGAAAAGGGACATATTCGTCCTTCGTCATCTCCCTTAGGAGCCGTTTTTTTCTTTGTGGCTAAGAAAGATGGCTCTTTGAGGCCGTGCATTGATTATCGGCTTTTGAATAAAATCACGGTTAAATATCAATATCCGTTGCCACTGCTGACTGATTTGTTTGCTCGCATAAAGGGGGCCAAGTGGTTCTCTAAGATAGATCTTCGTGGGGCGTATAATTTGGTGCGAATTAAGCAGGGGGATGAGTGGAAAACCGCATTTAATACGCCCGAGGGCCACTTTGAGTATTTGGTGATGCCTTTTGGTCTTTCAAATGCCCCTTCAGTCTTTCAGTCCTTTATGCATGACATTTTCCGTGATTATTTGGATAAATTTATGATTGTGTATCTGGATGATATTTTGATTTTTTCGGATGACTGGGACTCTCATGTCCAGCAGGTCAGGAGGGTTTTTCAGGTTTTGCGGTCTAATTCCTTGTGTGTGAAGGGTTCTAAGTGCGTTTTTGGGGTTCAAAAGATTTCCTTTTTGGGATATATTTTTTCCCCCTCTTCCATCGAGATGGATCCTGTCAAGGTTCAGGCTATTTGTGATTGGACGCAACCCTCTTCTCTTAAGAGTCTTCAGAAATTTTTGGGCTTTGCTAACTTTTATCGTCGATTTATTGCTGGTTTTTCTGATGTTGTTAAACCATTGACTGATTTGACTAAGAAGGGTGCTGATGTTGCTGATTGGTCCCCTGCTGCTGTGGAGGCCTTTCGGGAGCTTAAGCGCCGCTTTTCTTCCGCCCCTGTGTTGCGTCAGCCTGATGTTGCTCTTCCTTTTCAGGTTGAGGTCGACGCTTCTGAAATCGGAGCTGGGGGGGTTTTGTCGCAGAGAAGTTCCGATTGCTCCGTGATGAGACCTTGTGCTTTTTTCTCGCGTAAATTTTCGCCCGCCGAGCGGAATTATGATGTTGGGAATCGGGAGCTTTTGGCCATGAAGTGGGCTTTTGAGGAGTGGCGTCATTGGCTTGAGGGGGCTAGACATCAGGTGGTGGTATTGACTGACCACAAAAATCTAATTTATCTTGAGTCCGCCAGACGCCTGAATCCTAGACAGGCGCGCTGGTCGTTGTTTTTCTCTCGGTTTAATTTTGTGGTGTCCTACCTGCCGGGTTCTAAGAATGTTAAGGCGGATGCCCTTTCTAGGAGTTTTGAGCCTGACTCCCCTGGTAATTCTGAACCTACAGGTATCCTTAAGGATGGAGTGATATTGTCTGCCGTTTCTCCAGACCTGCGGCGGGCCTTGCAGGAGTTTCAGGCGGATAGACCTGATCGTTGCCCACCTGGTAGACTGTTTGTTCCTGATGATTGGACCAGTAAAGTCATTTCTGAGGTTCATTCTTCTGCGTTGGCAGGTCATCCTGGAATCTTTGGTACCAGGGATTTGGTGGCAAGGTCCTTCTGGTGGCCTTCCCTGTCTCGAGATGTGCGAGGCTTCGTGCAGTCTTGTGACGTTTGTGCTCGGGCCAAGCCTTGTTGTTCTCGGGCTAGTGGATTGTTGTTGCCCTTGCCTATCCCGAAGAGGCCCTGGACGCACATCTCGATGGATTTTATTTCGGATCTTCCTGTTTCTCAGAAGATGTCTGTCATCTGGGTGGTGTGTGATCGTTTCTCTAAGATGGTCCATTTGGTTCCCCTGCCTAAGTTGCCTTCTTCTTCCGAGTTGGTTCCTCTGTTTTTTCAAAATGTGGTCCGTTTGCATGGTATTCCGGAGAATATCGTTTCTGACAGAGGTACCCAATTCGTGTCTAGATTTTGGCGAGCATTCTGTGCTAGGATGGGCATAGATTTGTCTTTCTCGTCTGCTTTCCATCCTCAGACTAATGGCCAGACCGAGCGGACGAATCAGACCTTGGAGACATATTTGAGGTGTTTTGTGTCTGCAGATCAGGATGATTGGGTTGCTTTTTTGCCTTTAGCGGAGTTTGCCCTCAATAATCGGGCCAGTTCTGCCACCTTGGTGTCTCCCTTTTTCTGTAATTCGGGGTTTCATCCTCGATTTTCTTCTGGTCAGGTGGAATCTTCGGATTGTCCTGGAGTGGATGCTGTGGTGGAGAGGTTGCATCAGATTTGGGGGCAGGTAGTGGACAATTTGAAGTTGTCCCAGGAGAAGACTCAGCTTTTTGCCAACCGCCGGCGTCGGGTTGGTCCTCGGCTTTGTGTTGGGGACTTGGTGTGGTTGTCTTCTCGTTTTGTCCCTATGAGGGTTTCTTCTCCCAAGTTTAAGCCTCGGTTCATCGGCCCGTACAAGATATTGGAGATTCTTAACCCTGTGTCCTTCCGTTTGGACCTCCCTGCATCTTTTTCTATTCATAATGTTTTTCATCGGTCATTATTGCGCAGGTATGAGGTACCGGTTGTGCCTTCCGTTGAGCCTCCTGCTCCGGTGTTGGTTGAGGGCGAGTTGGAGTACGTTGTGGAAAAAATCTTGGACTCCCGTGTTTCCAGACGGAAACTCCAGTATCTGGTCAAATGGAAGGGATACGGTCAGGAGGATAATTCTTGGGTGACTGCCTCTGATGTTCATGCCTCCGATTTGGTCTGTGCCTTTCATAGGGCTCATCCTGATCGCCCTGGTGGTTCTGGTGAGGGTTCGGTGCCCCCTCCTTGAGGGGGGGGTACTGTTGTGAAATTGGATTTTGGGCTCCCCCGGTGGCCACTGGTGGAATTGAACTGGTGTGCATCATCCTCTCTGTTCACCTGTTTCCATCAGGATGTGGGAGTCGCTATTTAGCCTTGCTCCTCTGTCACTTCCATGCCGGTCAACATTGTAATCAGAAGCCTTTCTGTGCATGTTCCTGCTGCTAGACAACTCCCAGCTAAGTTGGACTTAGTCCTTGTTTGTTTTTGCATTTTGTTCCAGTTCACAGCTGTAGTTTCGTTTCTGTGTCTGGAAAGCTCTTGTGATCTGAAATTGCCACTCTGATGTTATGAGTTAATACTAGAGTCTTAAAGTAATTTCAGGATGGTATTTTGATAGGGTTTTCAGCTGACCATGAGAGTGCCCTTTCTGTCTTCCTGCTATCTAGTAAGCGGACCTCAATTTTGCTAAACCTATTTTCATACTACGTTTGTCATTTCATCTAAAATCACCGCCAATATTTGTGGGGGCCTCTGTCTGCCTTTCGGGAAAATTTCTCTAGAGGTGAGCCAGGACTATATTTTCCTCTGCCAGGATTAGTTAGTCCTCCGGCCGGCGCTGGGCATCTAGGGATAAAACGCAGGCTACGCTACCCGGCTACTGTTAGTTGTGCGGCAGGTTTAGTTCATGGTCAGTTTAGTTTCCATCCTTCCAAGAGCTAGTTCGTATGTTTGCTGGGCTATGTTCTCTTGCCATTGAGAACCATAACAATAAAGGCACGGATGATTGACCTCGTGGAGACCAAAACATCCAACACTGCGGAGACACCATCACGTGTTTCTCAACGCAGTGATCCAGAACACTGCCCCCAAATATGCAAATGCAAGTAGAGGAGCTGCGGAGACACCATCACGTGTTTCTCAACGCAGGCAGTGAATAGCCAGGCCTTTCCCCGGGAAGGAACAACCAAGGGAAGGGCAGCATCCAATAAAGGAAAACATCCAATAAAGGAAAACCACCTATGCCAAGCATGGTATCCATCCACAGACAGCTGTTTCGGGGTTTTTGCCCCTCATCAGTGTGGAGTAGAAAACTGGCTATCAGGAGCAGTGCCTAGTAGAAAGACTATAAAGGCACGGATGATTGACCTCGTGGAGACCAAAACATCCAACACTGCGGAGACACCATCACGTGTTTCTCAACGCAGTGATCCAGAACACTGCCCCCAAATATGAAAATGCAAGTAGAGGAGCTGCGGAGACACCATCACGTGTTTCTCAACGCAGGCAGTGAATAGCCAGGCCTTTCCCCGGGAAGGAACAACCAAGGGAAGGGCAGCATCCAATAAAGGAAACAGCTGTCTGTGGATGGATACCATGCTTGGCATAGGTGGTTTTCCTTTATTGGATGTTTTCCTTTATTGGATGCTGCCCTTCCCTTGATGTATATCCATGACTGTGGCCACTCTAGATACTATCAGATGGAAGGTGTTATAGCATGTTGCCAGCCACAATGTGTTTGATCATTTAACCACCCCCTGGTGTGCTGGCCCCAGCTGCCAAATTATCCCCACCCTGGTCCCACAATCCATTTCTTCTGACCCAGCAGTCTGGACTATAAATTTAGAACCATCCTTAGGGGTGCACGCATGTGGGGGTGCACGCATCACGGAAGCAAAGCGTCACAGAGATAAGCGTCGTGATTAGTGTTGAGCGATACCGTCCGATACTTGAAAGTATCGGTATCGGAAAGTATCGGCCGATACCGGCAAAGTATCGGATCCAATCCGATACCGATACCCGATACCAATACAAGTCAATGGGACTCAAGTATCGGACGGTATTCCTGATGGTTCCCAGGGTCTGAAGGAGAGGAAACTCTCCTTCAGACCCTGGGATCCATATAAATGTGTAAAATAAAGAATTAAAATAAAAAATATTGCTATACTCACCTGTCCGACGCAGCCTGGACCTCAGCGAGGGAACCGGCAGCGTTGTTTGTTTAAAATTCGCGCTTTTACTTGGTTACGTGAAGTCCCGGCTTGTGATTGGTCAGGGCGGCCATGTTGCCGGGACGCGGACCAATCACAGCAAGCCGTGACGAAATTACGTCACGGCTTGCTGTGATTGGTCCGCGTCCCGGCAACATGGCCGCCATTAACCAATCACAAGCCGTGACGTCATGGGAGGCTGGACACGCGCGCATTTTAAAATGGGCGCGTGTCCAGCCTCCCGTGACGTCCCGGCTTGTGATTGGTTGCGGCGCGGTCAACCAATCACAAGCCGGGAGGCTGGACACGCGCGCATTTTAAAATGCGTTTTAAGATGCGCGCGTGTCCAAATTGTACACTTATTTATATGTATACAGAAGTATGATGTTTTCAACCCTGTAGTTTGGCTTAGCTTGGCACTTTTTGATGTATTGCGAGGCTCAGGTCTTGATTGTGAGCTTGGTACACACTTGTGATTGGTTGACCGCGCCGCAACCAATCACAAGCCGGGACGTCACGGGAGGCTGGACACGCGCCCATTTTAAAATGCGCGCGTGTCCAGCCTCCCGGCTTGTGATTGGTTGACCGCGCCGCAACCAATCACAAGCCGGGACGTCACGGGAGGCTGGACACGCGCCCATTTTAAAATGCGCGCGTGTCCAGCCTCCCGGCTTGTGATTGGTTGACCGCGCCGCAACCAATCACAAGCCGGGACGTCACGGGAGGCTGGACACGCGCCCATTTTAAAATGCGCGCGTGTCCAGCCTCCCGTGACGTCCCGGCTTGTGATTGGTTGCATCGCGGTCAACCAATCACAAGCCGGGAGGCTGGACGCGCGCATTTTAAAATGTGCGCGTGTCCAGCCTCCCGTGATGTCACGGCTTGTGATTGGTCGCGGCGGCCATGTTGCCGGGATGCGGACCAATCACAGCAAGCCGTGACGTAATTTCAGGTCCTGCAGGATTTTAAAATTACGTTCCGGCGTTGTGATTGGTCCGCGTCCCGGCAACATGGCCGCCGCGACCAATCACAAGCCGGGACGTCACGGGAGGCTGGACACGCGCGCATTTTAAAATGTGCGCGTGTCCAGCCTCCCGTGACGTCCCGGCTTGTGATTGGTTACGTCGCCCATGTGACCACGACGCGCCCAATCACAACGCCGGAACGTAATTTTAAAATCCTGCAAGGACCTGAAATTACGTCACGGCTTGCTGTGATTGGTCCGCGTCCCGGCAACATGGCCGCCGCGACCAATCACAAGCCGGGACTTCACGTAACCAAGTAAACGCGCGAATTTTAAACAAACAACGTTGCGGGTTCCCTCGCTGAGGTCCGGGCTGCGTCGGAGAGGTGAGTATAGCAATATTTTTTATTTTAATTCTCTCTTTTACACATTATTACATTAATGTTGTTTCGATACCCGATACCCGATACCACAAAAGTATCGGATCTCGGTATCGGAATTCCGATACAGCAAGTATCGGCCGATACCCGATACTTGCAGTATCGGAATGCTCAACACTAGTCGTGATACAGCAGTTATTCCATGGCACAGAACTAACATCCATCTTCTCTCTTCACACAGGTATAAACTCCCTCTGCTTTCTGTCTCCTGCAATACATTCAAATGGTGCAACTTCTTCCTACCTCTGATTGCTGTCTCATCTGCTGCAATAGACCCTAATGGTATAAACTCCCTCTGCTTTCTGTCTCCTGCAATACATTCAAATGGTGCAACTTCTTCCTACCTCTGATTGCTGTCTCATCTGCTGCAATAGACCCTAATGGTATAATCTCCCTCTCCTTTCTGTCTCCTGCAATACATTCAAATGGTGCAACTTCTTCCTACCTCTGATTGCTGTCTCATCTGCTGCAATAGACCCTAATGGCAGTTATTCAGGGCAGGAGTCAGGTAACCCACACTCTGCTCTCCCTTCTATCCATTGTTATGATCTGGTGACCTTGGAGCCGCATGAAACTTTCTCTGGAGTCGGTGGAACCTGTACTGACCACAAATCCTGAACTAACACCGCAACTAGAAGTAGCCTTGGGGTGTGCCTAAAAAACCCTAGACACCTCGACACAGCCGGAGGACTAAATACCCCTATAGATGGAAATAGGGATGCTACCTTGCCTCAGAGCAGACCCCCAAAGGATAGGCAGCCCCCCACGAATAATGACTGTGAGTATGAGAAGAATAGACACACGCAGGTAGAAAACAGGATTTAGCCAAAGAGGCCACTCTAGCTAAATAGGAAAGGATAGGACAGATTACTAGGTGGTCAGTAGTAAAACCCTTCCAAAAATATCCACAGCAGATAATACAAAAAGTTCCACAATCTAACTAAAGACATGGAATGTATATCTGCCACCCCAGAGAATCCAACAAGACTGAGAAAATACTGACACAATCTAAGCTGGGCAAGAAAATACAAAGAATAGCACTGAATTGTGAAGCACATAGCATGTGTGCCACAGGAAAAAAAACCCAGACACTTATCTTTGCTGATTTGGCAGAAAGGCAGGAGGAACCAAGCAGAGGTCCAACACCTCCCAACAACAATTGACAACTGGCAAAGACTAATGAATCCTGCACGCCTAAATACCCCAGTCAGAACTGCAATCAGCAGATACACCTGACCAGGACTGCAACTCAGGGGCAACTGCATTACCACCTACAACGACCGGAGGGAGCCCAAAAGCAGAATTCACAACAATCCATGTGCTTTATTCCTATCCTCCTATTTTCCCTTGCAATCCACATTCACCGCCCAATCCCCCCTCCATCATGACTCATATACATCAGCTCCTCACTCCTTCCCTCTCCCATGTACAGCTCCCATGCACTTCTCACCTTCCTGAAAAACCTCATCCCATCTTGCCCAAACAAACTGCACAAAAAAATTTCATACACTTCCAAAAAATACTTGCTTTTTATCTTCTTACTCCTTCTGATTTCGGGGGACATCTCCCCCAATCCCGGTCCCCCATCCTCAACCGCTACCCTACCTCATATCAAAACCATACTAACCTTATTAATATTACTTGCACTCCCTCACCTCTCTCTTTCAATTTTGCCCTTTGGAATCCACGGTCTTTATGTGACAAGCTTCCTTTCCTGCACAACTACTTTGTGAACAACTCTCTGAATCTGTTGGCACTTACTGAAACCTGGATCCAGGACTCTGACACTGTCTCCCCCGCTGCCATTTCTCATGGTGGCTTACAATTCTCCCATTCCCCGAGACCCACAAACAGACCTGGTGGTGGAGTCGGCATACTCCTGTCCCCACAATGCACATTCCAGGTTATACCCCCAGTTCCATCACTCTCATTCCTGTTATGATCCTTAGTGGCTGAGGATCACAGAACTGACGAGCTAAGTAACTGAACATAGAACGAGCTCTAAGGAGGTGGTAACTGGACTGACCGCAATTCTGATCCTAACCGAACACACTAAAGGTAGCCGGTGAACGTGCCTGAATTCCTAGACGTCTCGACGCAGCCTGAGAAACTAGCTACCCCTAGAGAGAAGAAAGTAAGACCTCACTTGCCTCAGAGAAATAACCCCAAAGATATAGAAAGCCCCCAACAAATAATAATGGTGAGGTAAGGGGAAAATACAAACGTAGAAATGAAACAGATTCAGCAAATGAGGCCCGCTAATACTAGATAGCAGAAAACAGATAGGAAACTGTGCGGTCAGTAGAAAACCCTATGCAAAATATCCACGCTGAGAATTCAAGAACCCCCACACCAACTAACGGTGTGAGGGGAGAAACTCAGCCCCCTAGAGCTACCAGCAAGCGAGGAAATCACATATTAGCAAGCTGGACTAGGACTGATAATAAACCAGGAAACATATTGAACACTGATGAACAAAAAATGAACAAACAGAAACTTAGCTTCTCTTGGAGAGACTGATAACGAAGGTAGTCAGGAGAGATCAAAATAGCACTGAATACATTGACAGCAGGCAACAACTGAAAGTCCAGGTGAGCTAAATAGGAAACCAACCAGCAGATAACGAGACAGCTGATCCCAGCCACAGACCTGCAGAATGACAAAAAGAGCCACCAGAGGGAGCCCAAAGATAGCACTCACACAGTACCACTTGTGACCACAAGAGGGAGCCCAAAAACAGAGTTCACAACAGTACCCCCCCCCCTTGAGGAGGGGTCACCGAACCCTCATCAAAACCCCCAGGGCGATCAGGATGAGCAACATGGAAGGCATGAACCAAATCGGCCGCATGAACATCAGAGGCGACAACCCAGGAATTATCCTCCTGATCATAGCCCTTCTGTCATGATCTCTGCAAGCAGAGATCATAGCAAGCCTATAGAGGGACAAGCTCTCGGAAGATGGAACTATACTGACCATGAACTAAGCCTGCCGCGCAACTAGAAATAGCCAGGTAGCATTTCCTATTTATCGCTAGATGCCCAGCTCTGGCCTAAGACCTAAATAGCTAGCAGAGGGAAATATAAGACCTGGCTCACCTCTAGAGAAATATTCCAAAGAAGACAGTAGCCCCCCACATATAATGACGGTGAGTTCAGATGAAACAACAAACGCAGCAGGAAAATAGTCTTAGCAAATTTGAGGTCCGCTTACTAGATAGCAGAAGACAGATAGTATACTTTCATGGTCAGCAGAAAAATACTAACAAAACACCATCCAGAGATTACCTTAAACTCTGGCATTAACTCATAACGCCAGAGTAGCAATCCCTGATCGACGAGAGCTTTCCAGACACAGTAACAAAACTTCAGCTGCGAACTGGAACAAATAGGCAAAACAAAACATGGACAAAAGTCCAACTTATCAGTAGTTGTCTAGAAGCAGGAACAAGCACTGAGAGGCATCAGATAACATTGTTGACCGGCAAGAAACCACCAGAGAAATGAGCTTAAATAGCGACACCCACTACTGATGGAATCAGGTGAAACAGGAAAGAGGATGACAAGTCCAATTCCACAAGCGGCCACCGGGGGAGCCCAGAATCCAAATTCACAACAGTACCCCCCCCTCAAGGAGGGGGCACCGAACCCTCACCAGATCCACCAGGGCGACCAGGATGAGCCCTATGGAAGGCACGAACAAGATCAGAAGCATGAACATCAGATGCATTGACCCAAGAATTATCCTCCTGGCCGTAACCCTTCCAGTTGACCAGATACTGGAGTTTCCGTCTGGAAACACGAGAGTCCAAAATTTTCTCCACAACGTACTCCAACTCACCCTCAACCAACACCGGAGCAGGAGGCTCAACAGAAGGTACAACAGGTACCTCATACCTGCGCAATAACGACCGATGAAAAACGTTATGAATGGAAAAGGACGCAGGGAGGTCCAAACGGAAAGAAACAGGATTAAGAATCTCCAATATTCTATAAGGGCCGATGAACCGAGGTTTAAACTTAGGAGAAGAGACCCTCATAGGGACAAAACGAGAAGACAGCCACACTAAATCTCCAACACAAAGCCGAGAACCAACACGACGATGACGGTTGGTAAAACGCTGAGTCTTCTCCTGTGACAACTTCAAATTGTCCATAACCTGCCCCCAGATGTGATGCAATCTCTCCACCACCGCATCCACTCCAGGACAATCCGAGGATTCCACCTGACCGGAGGAAAATCGAGGGTGAAACCCCGAATTACAGAAAAACGGGGACACCAAGGTGGAAGAACTGGCCCGATTATTGAGGGCGAACTCTGCCAATGGCAAAAAAGCAACCCAATCATCCTGGTCAGCAGAGACAAAACACCTCAGATATGTCTCAAGGGTCTGATTAGTCCGCTCGGTCTGGCCATTAGTCTGAGGGTGAAAAGCAGATGAAAAAGACAAATCTATGCCCATCCTAGCACAGAATGCCCGCCAAAATCTAGACACAAATTGGGTACCTCTGTCAGAAACAATATTCTCAGGAATACCGTGCAATCGGACAACATTCTGAAAAAACAGAGGAACCAACTCAGAAGAAGAAGGCAACTTGGGCAGAGGAACCAAATGGACCATTTTAGAGAAACGGTCACAGACCACCCAGATGACAGACATCTTCTGGGAAACAGGCAGATCTGAAATAAAATCCATCGAGATGTGTGTCCAAGGCCTCTTAGGAATAGGCAAGGGCAACAGCAGTCCGCTAGCCCGAGAACTACAAGACTTGGCCCGAGCACAAACGTCACATGACTGCACAAAGACTCGCACATCTCGTGACAGAGAAGGCCACCAGAAGGATCTTGCCACCAAATCCCTGGTACCAAAAATTCCGGGATGACCTGCCAATGCAGAAGAATGTACCTCAGAGATGACTCTGCTGGTCCAATCATCCGGAACAAACAGTCTATCAGGCGGACAACGATCCGGTCTATCCGCCTGAAACTCTTGCAAGGACCGCCGCAGATCAGGAGAAACGGCCGACAAAATTACTCCCTCCCTAAGGATACCTGTGGGTTCAGAATTACCAGGAGAGTCCGGGTCAAAACTCCTAGAAAGGGCATCTGCCTTAACATTCTTAGAACCCGGTAGGTATGACACCACAAAATTAAAGCGAGAAAAAAATAAAGACCAGCGCGCCTGTCTAGGATTCAGGCGTCTGGCAGTCTCAAGATAAATCAAATTTTTGTGGTCAGTCAATACCACCACCTGATGCCTAGCCCCCTCGAGCCAATGGCGCCACTCCTCAAACGCCCACTTCATGGCCAAAAGCTCCCGATTCCCAACATCATAATTCCGCTCTGCGGGCGAAAATTTGCGAGAAAAGAAGGCACAAGGCCTAATGACGGAGCAGTCGGAACCTTTCTGCGACAACACTGCCCCAGCTCCGATCTCCGAAGCGTCAACCTCAACCTGAAAAGGCAGATTCACATCAGGCTGACGCAGCACAGGGGCAGAGGCAAAACGGCGCTTAAGCTCCTGAAAGGCCTCTACAGCATGAGGGGACCAATTAGCAACATCAGCGCCTTGTCTGGTCAAATCAGTCAGTGGTTTAACGACATCCGAAAAACCAGCAATAAATCGGCGGTAAAAGTTGGCAAAGCCCAAAAATCTCTGAAGACCCTTAAGAGAGGAGGGCTGAGTCCAGTCACAAATAGCTTGCACCTTGACGGGATCCATCTCAATGGAAGAGGGAGAAAAAATATACCCCAAAAAGGAAATTTTCTGGACCCCAAAAACGCACTTAGACCCCTTCACACATAAAGAATTAGACCGCAGAACCTGAAAAACTCTCCTGACCTGCTGGACATGAGAGTCCCAGTCATCAGAAAAAATCAGAATATCATCCAGATATATTATCATAAATTTATCCAGAAAATCGCGGAAAATATCATGCATAAAAGACTGGAAAACTGAAGGGGCATTAGAAAGACCAAAAGGCATGACCAAATACTCAAAGTGGCCCTCGGGCGTATTAAATGCGGTCTTCCACTCATCCCCCTGCCTGATCCGCACCAAATTATACGCCCCACGAAGATCAATTTTAGAGAACCACTTAGCACCCTCTATACGAGCAAACAAATCAGTAAGCAATGGCAATGGGTATTGATACTTAACAGTGATCTTATTCAGAAGCCGATAATCAATACATGGTCTCAAAGAGCCGTCTTTTTTTGAGACAAAGAAAAACCCAGCTCCCAAGGGAGAAGAAGATGGACGAATATGTCCCTTTTCCAAAGACTCCTTTATATATTCCCGCATAGCAGCATGTTCCGGCACAGACAAGTTAAACAAACGACCCTTTGGATATTTACAACCCGGTATCAAATCTATGGCACAATCGCACTCACGGTGCGGAGGTAACGACCCAAGCTTGGGTTCGTCAAAGACGTCTTGATAATCAGAGAGGAACTCAGGGACTTCAGAGGGAATGGACGACGAAATAGAAACCAAAGGTACGTCCCCATGAATACCCTTACATCCCCAGCTCAACACAGACATAGCTCTCCAGTCCAAGACTGGGTTGTGAGACTGCAACCATGGCAATCCCAGTACCAAATCGTCATGTAAATTATACAGCACCAGGAAACGAATAATCTCCTGGTGATCCGGATTGATACGCATGGTTACTTGTGTCCAGTATTGTGGTTTATTATTAGCCAATGGGGTGGAGTCAATCCCCTTCAGAGGAATAAGAGTCTCCAAAGGCTCTAAATCAAAACCACAACGATTGGCAAAGGACCAATCCATAAGACTCAGAGCGGCGCCAGAGTCAACATAGGCGTCCGTGGCAATGGATGACAAAGAGCAAATCAGGGTTACAGTCAAAATAAACTTAGACTGAATGGTGCCAATGGAAACAGACTTATCAAGCTTCTTTGTACGCCTAGAGCATGCCGATATAACATGAGTAGAATCCCCACAATAGAAACACAATCCATTCTTCCGTCTAAAATTCTGTCGCTCGCTCCTGGACAGAATTCTATCACACTGCATACTTTCTGGCGTCTTTTCCATAGACACCGCCAGATGGTGCATCGGTTTGCGCTCCCGCAGACGCCTATCAATCTGAATAGCCATTGTCATGGACTCATTCAGACCTGCAGGCAAAGGGAACCCCACCATAACATCCTTAACGGAATCAGAGAGACCTTCTCTGAAAGTTGCCGCCAAGGCGCACTCATTCCACTGAGTAAGCACAGACCATTTACGGAATTTTTGGCAGAAAACTTCAGCTTCGTCTTGCCCCTGAGATAGTGCCATCAAAGTTTTTTCTGCCTGAAGTTCCAAATGAGGTTCCTCATAAAGCAAGCCCAAGGCCAGAAAAAACGCATCCACATCGCGTAACGCAGGATCCCCTGCTGGCAATGAGAAGGCCCAATCTTGAGGGTCACCCCTGAGCAAGGAAATCACAATCCTAACCTGCTGAGCAGGGTCTCCAGCTGAACGAGACTTCAGGGACAAATAAAGCTTACAATTATTTCGGAAATTCTGGAAGCTAGCTCTATTCCCTGTGAAGAACTCCGGCAAAGGAATTCTCGGCTCAGATACCGGAGCATGTACTACAAAATCTTGTAAATTTTGTACTTTCGTGATGAGATTATTCAAACCCGCAGTTACATTCTGGAGATCCATTATTGTCAGGTGCACACAGAGCATACAGAGATTAGGAGGAGAGAGAGAAAAAAGACTGCAGCAAGGCAGACTGAAGGAAAAAAAAAAAAAAAAAAATTCCAGCAGACTTCTTATAACTCTCCTTTCTAAACCTGGGTCTTTAACACTTTAGTGGCCGGTCAAACTGTCATGATCTCTGCAAGCAGAGATCATAGCAAGCCTATAGAGGGACAAGCTCTCGGAAGATGGAACTATACTGACCATGAACTAAGCCTGCCGCGCAACTAGAAATAGCCAGGTAGCATTTCCTATTTATCGCTAGATGCCCAGCTCTGGCCTAAGACCTAAATAGCTAGCAGAGGGAAATATAAGACCTGGCTCACCTCTAGAGAAATATTCCAAAGAAGACAGTAGCCCCCCACATATAATGACGGTGAGTTCAGATGAAACAACAAACGCAGCAGGAAAATAGTCTTAGCAAATTTGAGGTCCGCTTACTAGATAGCAGAAGACAGATAGTATACTTTCATGGTCAGCAGAAAAATACTAACAAAACACCATCCAGAGATTACCTTAAACTCTGGCATTAACTCATAACGCCAGAGTAGCAATCCCTGATCGACGAGAGCTTTCCAGACACAGTAACAAAACTTCAGCTGCGAACTGGAACAAATAGGCAAAACAAAACATGGACAAAAGTCCAACTTATCAGTAGTTGTCTAGAAGCAGGAACAAGCACTGAGAGGCATCAGATAACATTGTTGACCGGCAAGAAACCACCAGAGAAATGAGCTTAAATAGCGACACCCACTACTGATGGAATCAGGTGAAACAGGAAAGAGGATGACAAGTCCAATTCCACAAGCGGCCACCGGGGGAGCCCAGAATCCAAATTCACAACACCCTTCCACTTAACCAAATACTGAAGCCTCCGTCTAGAAATACGAGAATCCAAGATCTTCTCCACCACGTACTCCAATTCGCCCTCAACCAGCACCGAAGCAGGGGGCTCAACAGAAGGAACCACAGGCACCACATACCTCCGCAACAAAGACCTATGGAACACATTATGAATGGCAAACGACGCTGGGAGGTCCAAACGAAATGACACAGGGTTAAGGATTTCCAAAATCTTATAAGGACCGATGAAGCGAGGCTTGAACTTAGGAGAGGAGACCTTCATAGGAACATACCGAGAAGACAGCCATACCAAATCCCCAACACGAAGTCGGGGACCCACACCGCGACGGCGGTTGGCAAAGCGCTGAGCCTTCTCCTGTGACAACTTCAAATTGTCCTCCACATGGTTCCAAATCTGCTGCAACCTATCCACCACAGAATCCACCCCAGGACAGTCAGACGGCTCCACCTGACCCGAGGAAAAACGAGGATGAAAGCCAGAATTACAATAAAAAGGCGAAACCAAAGTAGCAGAACTAGCCCGATTATTAAGGGGAAACTCGGCCAATGGTAAAAAAGTAACCCAATCATCCTGATCAGCAGAAACAAAACATCTTAAATAAGTTTCCAAGGTCTGATTAGTTCGCTCGGTTTGGCCATTCATCTGAGGATAGAAGGCAGACGAAAAAGACAAATCAATGCCCATCTTAGCACAAAAGATCCGCCAAAATCTGGACACAAACTAGGATCCTCTGTCAGACACAATATTTTCAGGGATGCCGTGCAAGCGAACCACATTCTGAAAAAATAGAGGAACCAAATCGGAGGAGGAAGGCAACTTAGGCAAGGGCACCAAATGGACCATTTTAGAAAAACGATCACACACCACCCAGATGACAGACATTCTCTGAGAGACTAGAAGATCCGAAATAAAATCCATGGAAATGTGCGTCCAAGGCCTCTTCGGGACAGGCAGAGGCAAAAGCAAACCGCTGGCACGAGAACAGCAAGGCTTAGCCCGAGCACAAATCCCACAGGACTGCACAAAGGAACGCACATCCCGCGACAAGGAAGGCCACCAGAAGGATCTAGCCACCAAATCTCTGGTACCAAAAATCCCAGGATGACCTGCCAACACCGAAGAATGAACCTCGGAAATAACTCTGCTGGTCCATCTATCTGGGACAAACAGTCTCTCTGGTGGGCAACGGTCAGGTCTATCCGCCTGAAATTCCTGCAGCACTCGTCGCAAATCTGGGGAAATGGCAGACAAAATCACTCCCTCTCTGAGGATACCAGCCGGCTCTGAAACTCCCGGACAGTCAGGCACAAAACTCCTAGAAAGAGCATCAGCCTTCACGTTCTTTCAACCAGGCAGGTACGAGACCACGAAATCGAAACGGGAGAAAAACAACGACCAACGAGCCTGTCTAGGATTCAGCCGCTTGGCAGACTCGAGATAAATCAGATTTTTGTGATCAGTCAAGACCACCACACGATGCTTAGCTCCCTCGAGCCAATGTCGCCACTCCTCAAATGCCCACTTCATAGCCAACAACTCCCGATTACCAACATCATAATTCCGCTCGGCAGGCGAAAACTTTCTTGAAAAGAAAGCACAAGGCTTCATCACAGAGCAATCAGAGCTTCTCTGCGACAAAACAGCCCCAGCTCCAATCTCAGAAGCATCAACCTCGACCTGAAAAGGAAGAGAGATATCAGGCTGACATAAAACTGGAGCCGAAGAAAACCGGCGCTTCAGCTCCTGAAAGGCTTCCACGGCCGCAGGAGACCAATTAGTCACATCAGAACCCTTCTTGGTCAAATCCGTCAAGGGTTTAACCACGCCAGAAAAATTAGCAATGAAGCGACGGTAAAAATTAGCAAAACCCAAGAACTTCTGAAGACTCTTAACAGATGTAGGCCGAGTCCAGTCATGAATAACCTGGACCTTGACTGGGTCCATCTCAATAGTAGAAGGAGAAAAAATAAAACCCAAAAAGGAAACCTTCTGTACTCCGAAGAGACATTTTGAGCCCTTCACAAATAAGGCATTAGCACGCAGGACCTGAAATACCATCCTGACCTGCTTCACATGGGACTCCCAGTCCTCAGAAAAGACCAAAATGTCATCCAGATACACAATCATAAATTTATCCAGATATTCTCGGAAGATGTCATGCATGAAGGACTGGAACACAGAAGGAGCATTAGAGAGTCCAAAAGGCATCACCAAGTACTCAAAATGGCCTTCGGGTGTATTAAATGCTGTTTTCCATTCATCCCCCTGCTTAATACGCACAAGGTTATACGCACCACGAAGATCTATCTTGGTGAACCAACTGGACCCCTTAATCCGAGCAAACAGATCAGGTAATAATGGCAAAGGTGTTGTGAATTTGGATTCTGGGCTCCCCCGGTGGCTACTGGTGGAATTGAACTGGTGTTGTCATCTTCTCTGTTCACCTGTTCCCATCAAGATGTGGGAGTCGCTATATAACCTTGCTGCTCTGTTAGTTGCTTGCCGGTCAACAATGTTATCAGAAGCCTCTCTGTGCTTGTTCCTGCTCCTAGACAACTACTAGATAAGTTGGACTCTTGTCCATGTTTGTTTTTGCATTTTTGTTCCAGTTCACAGCTGAAGTTTCGTTACTGTGTCTGGAAAGCTCTTGTGAACAAGAATTGCCACTCTGGTGTTATGAGTTAATGCCAGAGTTTTAAAGTAATTCCTGGATGGTGTTTTGATAGGGTTTTCAGCTGACCATGAAAGTGTCCTTTCTGTCTTCTGCTATGTAGTAAGTGGACCTCAAATTTGCTAAACCTATTTTCATACTACGTTTGTAATTTCATCTTAATTCACCGCCAATACATGTGGGGGGCCTCTGTCTCCTTTCGGGGTATTTCTCTAGAGGTGAGCTAGGACTAATATTTTCCTCTGCTAGCATTATTTAGTCCTCCGGCTGGTGCTGGGCATCTAGAATCAACGTAGGCATGCTACCCGGCCACTGCTAGTTGTGCGTTAGGTTTAGTTCATGGTCAGCTCAGTTCCCATCTACCAAGAGCTAGTTCCTATATATGCTGATGCTATGTTCTCTTGCCATTGAGAACATGACAGTTTGACCGGCCCACTAAAGGGTTAAAATCCTTGGCTGAGAAAGGAGAGAAATAAGAAGTCTGCTGAGAATTTTTATTTTTTTTTTTCCTCCTTCTAATCTTTGAATGGCTCTGTGTCCACCTGTTTGTAATGGATCTTCAGAGTGTTACTGCAGGTTTGAATAATCTCGCCACGAAGGTACAAAATTTGCAAGACTTTGTTTGTCATGCACCTGTATCTGAGCCGAGAATTCCTTTGCCGGAATTTTTCTCGGGGAATAGATCTGGGTTTCAGAATTTTCGAAATAATTGCAAATTATTTTTGTCCCTGAAATTTCGCTCTGCCGGAGACCCTGCACAGCAGGTCAGGATTGTGATTTCCTTGCTCCGGGGCGACCCTCAAGACTGGGCTTTTTCATTGACACCAGGGGATCCTGCGTTGCTCAATGTGGATGCGTTTTTTCTGGCCTTGGGGTTGCTTTATGACGAACCTCATTTGGAGCTTCAGGCAGAAAAAACTTTGATGTCCCTATCTCAGGGGCAAGATGAAGCGGAAATTTACTGTCAAAGATTCCGTAAATGGTCTGTGCTTACTCAGTGGAATGAGTGCGCCCTGGCGGCGACTTTCAGAGAGGGTCTCTCTGATGCCATTAAGGATGTTATGGTGGGGTTCCCTGTGCCTGCGGGTCTGAATGAGTCCATGACAATGGCTATTCAGATCGATAGGCGTTTGCGGGAGCGCAAACCAGTGCACCATCTGGCGGTGTCCACTGAGAAGTCGCCAGAGAGTATGCAGTGTGATAGAATTCTGTCCCGAAGCGAGCGGCAGAATTTTAGACGGAAAAATGGGTTGTGTTTCTATTGTGGTGATTCTACTCATGTTATATCAGCATGCTCTAAGCGCACTAAAAAGCTTGATAAATCTGTTTCCATTTGCACCTTACCGTCTAAGTTTATTCTATCTGTGACCCTGATTTGCTCTTTGTCATCTATTACTACGGACGCCTATGTCGACTCTGGCGCCGCTTTGAGTCTTATGGATTGGTCCTTTGCTAAACGCTGTGGGTATGATTTAGAGCCTTTGGAGACTCTTATTCCTCTGAAGGGGATTGACTCCACGCCATTGGCTAATAATAAACCACAATACTGGACCCAAGTAACTATGCGTATTAATCCGGATCACCAGGAGATTATTCGCTTTCTGGTGCTGCATAATCTACATGATGATTTGGTGCTAGGATTGCCTTGGCTGCAATCTCACAACCCAGTCCTCGACTGGAAAGCTATGTCTGTGTTGAGCTGGGGATGTAAGGGGGCTCATGGGGATGTACCTGTGGTTTCCATTTCATCATCTATTCCCTCTGAAATTCCTGAGTTCCTGTCTGACTATCGTGACGTCTTTGAAGAATCCAAGCTTGGTTCATTACCTCCGCACCGAGAGTGCGATTGTGCCATAGATTTAATCCCGGGTAGTAAATACCCAAAGGGTCGTTTATTTAATCTGTCTGTGCCTGAACATGCTGCTATGCGAGAATATATAAAGGAGTCCTTGGAAAAGGGACATATTCGTCCATCGTCATCTCCCTTAGGAGCCGTTTTTTTCTTTGTGTCAAAAAAAGACGGCTCTTTGAGACCATGTATCGATTATCGGCTTTTGAATAAAATCACTGTAAAATATCAATACCCATTGCCGTTGCTGACTGATTTGTTTGCTCGCATAAAGGGGGCCAAGTGGTTCTCTAAGATTGACCTTCGTGGGGCGTATAATTTGGTGCGTATCAGGCAGGGGGATGAGTGGAAAACCGCATTTAATACGCCCGAGGGCCACTTTGAGTATTTAGTGATGCCTTTTGGTCTTTCAAATGCTCCGTCAGTTTTCCAGTCCTTTATGCATGATATTTTTCGCGATTATTTGGATAAATTTATGATTGTGTATCTGGATGATATTCTGATTTTTTTCGGATGACTGGGACTCTCATGTCCAGCAAGTCAGGAGGGTTTTCCAGGTTTTGCGGTCTAATTCTTTGTGTGTGAAGGGTTCTAAGTGTGTTTTTGGGGTACAGAGGATTTCCTTTTTGGGATATATTTTTTCTCCCTCTTCCATTGAAATGGATCCTGTCAAGGTTCAAGCTATTTGTGATTGGACGCAGCCCTCTTCTCTTAAGAGTCTTCAGAAATTTTTGGGCTTTGCTAATTTTTATCGTCGATTTATTGCTGGTTTTTCGGATATTGCTAAACCATTGACCGATTTGACTAAGAAGGGTGCTGATGTTGCTGATTGGTCCCCTGACGCTGTGGAGGCCTTTCGGGAGCTTAAGCGCCATTTTTCCTCTGCCCCTGTGTTGCGTCAGCCTGATGTTGCTCTACCTTTTCAGGTTGAGGTCGACGCTTCTGAGATCGGAGCTGGGGCAGTGTTGTCGCAGAAAAGTTCTGACTGCTCCGTGATGAGGCCTTGTGCCTTCTTTTCCCGTAAATTTTCGCCCGCTGAGCGGAATTATGATGTTGGGAATCGGGAGCTTTTGGCCATGAAGTGGGCTTTTGAGGAGTGGCGCCATTGGCTTGAGGGGGCCAGACATCAGGTGGTGGTATTGACTGACCACAAAAACTTGATTTATCTTGAGACCGCCAGGCGCCTGAATCCTAGACAGGCGCGCTGGTCATTATTTTTCTCTCGGTTTAATTTTGTGGTGTCATACCTACCGGGTTCTAAGAATGTTAAGGCGGATGCCCTTTCTAGGAGTTTTGAGCCTGACTCGCCTGGTAACTCTGAGCCCACAGGTATCCTTAAGGATGGAGTGGTATTGTCAGCCGTTTCTCCAGACCTGCGGCGGGCCTTGCAGGAGTTTCAGGCGGATAGACCGGATCGTTGCCCACCTGATAAACTGTTTGTTCCTGATGATTGGACCAGTAGAGTCATCTCTGAGGTTCATTCTTCTGCGTTGGCAGGTCATCCTGGCATTTTTGGAACCAGGGATTTGGTGGCAAGGTCCTTCTGGTGGCCTTCCCTGTCACGAGATGTGCGAGGCTTTGTGCAGTCTTGTGACGTTTGTGCTCGGGCCAAGCCTTGTTGCTCTCGGGCTAGTGGATTATTGTTGCCCTTGCCTATTCCTAAGAGGCCTTGGACGCACATCTCGATGGATTTTATTTCAGATCTGCCTGTTTCTCAGAAGATGTCTGTCATCTGGGTGGTGTGTGACCGTTTCTCTAAGATGGTCCATTTGGTTCCTCTGCCCAAGTTGCCTTCTTCTTCCGAGTTGGTTCCTCTGTTTTTTCAAAATGTTGTTCGTTTGCATGGTATTCCTGAGAATATCATTTCTGACAGAGGGACCCAATTCGTGTCTAGATTTTGGCGGGCATTCTGTGCTAGGATGGGCATAGATTTGTCTTTTTCGTCCGCTTTCCATCCTCAGACGAATGGCCAGACCGAGCGGACTAATCAGACCCTGGAGACATATCTGAGGTGTTTTGTGTCTGCTGACCAGGATGATTGGGTTGCTTTTTTGCCATTGGCGGAGTTCGCTCTCAATAATCGGGCCAGCTCTGCCACTTTGGTGTCCCCGTTTTTCTGTAATTCGGGGTTTCATCCTCGATTTTCCTCTGGTCAGGTGGAAACTTCGGATTGTCCTGGAGTGGATGCTGTGGTGGAGAGATTGCATCAGATCTGGGGACAGGTGGTGGACAATTTGAGGTTGTCCCAGGAGAAGACTCAGCTTTTTGCCAACCGCCACCGTCGTGTTGGTCCTCGGCTTTGTGTTGGGGATTTGGTGTGGTTGTCTTCTCGTTTTGTCCCTATGAGGGTCTCTTCTCCTAAGTTTAAGCCTCGGTTCATCGGCCCGTATAAGATATTGGAGATTCTTAACCCTGTTTCCTTCCGTTTGGACCTCCCTGCATCCTTTTCTATTCATAACGTTTTTCATCGGTCATTATTGCGCAGGTATGAGGTACCGGTTGTGCCTTCCGTTGAGCCTCCTGCTCCGGTGTTGGTTGAGGGTGAGTTGGAGTACGTTGTGGAGAAAATCTTAGACTCTCGTGTTTCCAGACGGAGACTCCAGTATCTGGTCAAGTGGAAGGGATACGGCCAGGAGGATAATTCTTGGGTGAATGCATCTGATGTTCATGCCTCTGATCTGGTTCGTGCCTTTCATAGGGCCCATCCTGATCGCCCTGGTGGTTCTGGTGAGGGTTCGGTGCCCCCTCCTTGAGGGGGGGGTACTGTTGTGAATTTGGATTCTGGGCTCCCCCGGTGGCTACTGGTGGAATTGAACTGGTGTTGTCATCTTCTCTGTTCACCTGTTCCCATCAAGATGTGGGAGTCGCTATATAACCTTGCTGCTCTGTTAGTTGCTTGCCGGTCAACAATGTTATCAGAAGCCTCTCTGTGCTTGTTCCTGCTCCTAGACAACTACTAGATAAGTTGGACTCTTGTCCATGTTTGTTTTTGCATTTTTGTTCCAGTTCACAGCTGAAGTTTCGTTACTGTGTCTGGAAAGCTCTTGTGAACAAGAATTGCCACTCTGGTGTTATGACTTAATGCCAGAGTTTTAAAGTAATTCCTGGATGGTGTTTTGATAGGGTTTTCAGCTGACCATGAAAGTGTCCTTTCTGTCTTCTGCTATGTAGTAAGTGGACCTCAAATTTGCTAAACCTATTTTCATACTACGTTTGTAATTTCATCTTAATTCACCGCCAATACATGTGGGGGGCCTCTGTCTCCTTTCGGGGTATTTCTCTAGAGGTGAGCTAGGACTAATATTTTCCTCTGCTAGCATTATTTAGTCCTCCGGCTGGTGCTGGGCATCTAGAATCAACGTAGGCATGCTACCCGGCCACTGCTAGTTGTGCGTTAGGTTTAGTTCATGGTCAGCTCAGTTCCCATCTTCCAAGAGCTAGTTCCTATATATGCTGATGCTATGTTCTCTTGCCATTGAGAACATGACACAAAGGATACTGAAATTTGACCGTGATTTTATTTAGAAGACGATAATCTATACAAGGTCTCAGAGAACCATCCTTCTTGGCCACAAAAAAGAATCCTGCACCAAGAGGTGATGAGGACGGCCGAATATGTCCCTTCTCCAAAGACTCCTTTATATAACTCCTCATAGCGGCATGTTCTGGTACAGACAAATTAAAAAGTCGTCCCTTAGGGAACTTACTACCAGGAATCAAATTTATAGCACAATCACAATCCCTATGAGGAGGTAGGGCAACGGATCTGGGCTCATCAAATACATCCTGGTAGTCCGACAAAACTCAGGGACCTCAGAAGGAGTGGAAGAAGCAATTGACACCAAAGGAGCATCGCCGTGAATCCCCTGGCAACCCCAACTTGACACAGACATAGCTTTCCAATCCAGAACTGGATTATGGGCCTGCAGCCATGGCAGACCCAAAACGACAACATCATGCAAATTATGCAGCACAAGAAAGCGAATCACCTCCTGATGTACAGGAGTCATGCACATGGTCACTTGAGTCCAATACTGAGGCTTATTCTCAGCCAATGGTGTAGCATCAATTCCCCTCAGTGGAATAGGGAATTTTAAAGGCTCCAGGACCAAACCACAGCGCCTGGCAAACGACAAATCCATCAGATTCAGGGCAGCACCTGAATCCACAAAACCCATAACCGAGTAGGATGACAAAGAACAAATTAAAGTAACAGACAAAAAGAATTTAGGCTGTATAGTACCAACGGTGACAGGTTTAGCGATTTTTTTTAAGTGCTTAGAGCATGCTGAGATAACATGAGAAGAATCACCACAGTAAAAGCACAACCCAATTTGACGTCTATGACTTTGCCGCTCAATTCTGGTCAGAATTCTGTCACATTGCATAGACTCAGGTCTCTGTTCAGAAAACACCGCCAGATGGTGCGCAGATTTGCGCTCCCGCAAACGCCGATCAATCTGAATGGCCAAAGCCATTGAGTCATTCAGACTAACAGGCGTGGGGAACCCCACCATAACATTCTTAGTGGCTTCAGCAAGACCTTCTCTGAAATTTGCAGCCAGGGCACACTCATTCCATTGAGTAAGCACCGACCATTTCCTAAATTTTTGACAATACACCTCTGCTTCATCCTGTCCCTGACAGAGGGCCAGCAAAGCCTTTTCTGCCTGGTTCTCAAGATTAGGTTCCTCATAAAGCAGTCCAAGCGCCAGAAAAAACGCATCCACATTCAGCAATGCAGGATCTCCTGGCGCCAGGGAGAAAGCCCAATCCTGAGGGTCGCCACGTAACAAGGAGATAACAATTTTAACTTGCTGAGCGGAATCACCAGAGGAACGAGGTCTCAAGGAAATAAATAATTTACAATTATTCTTAAAATTCAGAAACCTAGATCTATCTCCAGAAAACAACTCAGGAATAGGTATTTTTGGCTCTGACATAGGACTGTGAACAACAAAATCCTGAATGCTTTGCACCCTTGCAGCAAGATGATCCACACTAGAAGTCAGACTCTGAATATCCATGTCTGCAGCTGAACTCAAAGCCACCCAGAGATTAAGGGGATGAGAGAAGCTGGACAGACTGCAGCAAAGGGAGAAAAAAAATAAAAAATTGCACTCAGGACTTCTCTTATCCCACTTCTGCGATGCATTAAACACTTTTTGGCCTGCTGTACTGTTATGATCCTTAGTGGCTGAGGATCACAGAACTGACGAGCTAAGTAACTGAACATAGAACGAGCTCTAGGGAGGTGGTAACTGGACTGACCGCAATTCTGATCCTAACCGAACACACTAAAGGTAGCCGGTGAACGTGCCTGAATTCCTTGACGTCTCGACGCAGCCTGAGAAACTAGCTACCCCTAGAGAGAAGAAAGTAAGACCTCACTTGCCTCAGAGAAATAACCCCAAAGATATAGAAAGCCCCCAACAAATAATAACGGTGAGGTAAGGGGAAAATACAAGCGTAGAAATGAAACAGATTCAGCAAATGAGGCCCGCTAATACTAGATAGCAGAAAACAGATAGGAAACTGTGCGGTCAGTAGAAAACCCTATGCAAAATATCCACGCTGAGAATTCAAGAACCCCCACACCAACTAACGGTGTGAGGGGAGAAACTCAGACCCCTAGAGCTACCAGCAAGCGAGGAAATCACATATTAGCAAGCTGGACTAGGACTGATAATAAACCAGGAAACATATTGAACACTGATGAACAAAAAATGAACAAACAGAAACTTAGCTTCTCTTGGAGAGACTGATAACGAAGGTAGTCAGGAGAGATCAAAATAGCACTGAATACATTGACAGCAGGCAACAACTGAAAGTCCAGGTGAGCTAAATAGGAAACCAACCAGCAGATAACGAGACAGCTGATCCCAGCCACAGACCTGCAGAATGACAAAAAGAGCCACCAGAGGGAGCCCAAAGATAGCACTCACACAGTACCACTTGTGACCACAAGAGGGAGCCCAAAAACAGAGTTCACAACACATTCCCTTCTTTTGAGGTCCACACCATCAGGCTCTTTCGTCCCCTCTCCCTCAGAGTAGCGGTCATATACCGGCCCCCAGGCTCACCCACCCACTTCCTGGACCAATTCTCAGCCTGGCTGCCGCACTTCATGTCCTCAGAACTTCCAACCCTTATCTTGGGAGACTTCAACATCCCCATTAACAGCCCCACTTCCACATCTGCATCCCAGCTTCTATCACTAACCACTTCTCTAGGCCTCTCACAGCTCTCAACCTCTGAAACACACAAAGACGGTAATACCCTGGACCTGGTCTTTGTCCGGCTCTGTTCAATCTCCTACCTAGATAACTCACCGCTTCCCCTCTCTGACCACAACATTTTATCCTTCCACACTCACAATTCCTCCCCCACCCCAGCACTCTCCTACCTACAACACATTCAGAAATCTACATGCCATTAACCCTCATACACTTTCAGACTCCCTACACTCATCATTGTCCCCAATCTCTTTTTTTTCATGTCCTGATCTGGCTGTACATCACTACAATGACACTCTTAGAAGCAACCTTGACCAAGTAGCTCCCCTCACCCTCAGAACCTCCAAACACAGAGTGAAACAGCCCTGGCTCACATCGCAAACCGATTTCTCCAGCGATGCTCTAGGAGTGCTGAACGCTTATGGAGGAAAACACGCACACCAGAAGACTTCACACACTTCAAATTAATGTTAAGAAACTATAACTCTGCCCTTCACCTCGCCAAACAGACTGACTACACCACCCTGATCTCCTCACTATCCAACAACCCCAAGAAACTTTTTAACACCTTTCACTCCCTCCTCAGGCCAAAAGCACAAGCCCCTATGCCAGACATTTGTGCTGATGACCTGGCCTCCCACTTTATAGACAAAATAGACAATATCCATCAGGAAATCTGCTCCCAGACACCAAGTGCAATGACTCCCATCCCTACCTGCATCTCCCCTGGCTCACTCTCCACATTTGATCCCATCACAGAAGAAGTCTCCAAGCTCCTCTCCTCTTCTCGTCCGACTACATGCACCACCGACCCCATTCCCTCACACCTCCTCCGGTCTCTCTCTCCAGTCGTCACAACTCACCTAACTACAATCTTTAATCTCTCCCTCTCCTCTGGCATTTTCCCCTCCTCCTTCAAACACTCTATTATTACTCCATTACTAAAAAACCCACCCTCGACCCATCCTGCACAAACAACTACAGACCGGTCTCCAATCTCCCCTTCATCTCGAAACTCTTGGAGCGCCTGATCTACTCCCGCCTTACCCGTTACCTCTCCACTCATTCCCTCCTAGACCCTTCACAGTCCGGTTTCCGCCCATTACATTCGACAGAAACTGCACTCATCAAGGTGACCAATGACCTTCTGACAGCAAAATGTAACGGTGACCACTCCCTGCTCATTCTTCTCGAGCTTTCTGCAGCTTTCGACACTGTTGACCACCCTTTCCTACTCTCTAGACTCCAGTCACTAGGCATTAAGGACACTGCTCTCTCCTGGTTCTCCTCCTATCTTTCTAACCGCTCCTTCAGTGTTCTGTTCTCTGGCTCCACTTCATCTCCTCTTCCTCTCACTGTCGGGGTACCTCAGGGCTCAGTCCTTGGCCCCCTTCTCTTCTCCCTCTACACAGCCCCAATTGGACAGACCATCAGCAGATTTGGCTTTCAGTACCATCTTTATGCTGATGACACACAACTATACACGTCATCCCCTGACCTTACCCCCGCTGTACTACAGAACGCCACTGACTGTCTGTCTGCAGTCTCCAACATCATGTCCGCTCTCTATCTGAAACTCATCCTCTCCAAAACTGAACTTCTTCTGCTCCCGCCTTCTACTAACCTCCCTAAACCTGACATTTCCCTCTCCGTGGGTGGCACTAGGGTTGAGCGAAACGGATCGGTCATTTTCATAAATCGCCGACTTTTGGCAAAGTCGGGTTTCGTGAAACCCGACCCGATCCCAGTGTGGGGTCGGCCACGCGGTCGGCGATCTTTGCGCCAAAGTCGCGTTTTGTATGACGCTTTCAGCGCCTTTTCTCAGCCAATGAAGGTGGATGCAGAGTGTGGGCAGCGTGATGACATAGGTCTCGGTCCGCACCATCTTATAGAAGGGCATGACAGTGCTTGGCTTGCTTTCTGTGGCATCACAGGGGCTATAAAGGGGCGTGCACGCCGACCGCCATCTTGCTGCCGATCTGAGCATAGGGAGAGGTTGCTGCCGCTTCGTCAGAAGCAGGGATAGCGTTAGGCAGGGTACATTAACCCCCAAACCGCTTGTGCTGTAGCGATTTCCACTGTCCAACACCACCTTTTCTTTGCAGGGACAGTGGAGGCTAGATTTCTCTTCATCAGCTATGTAGCTTACTGGGCTGCCCTAGAAGGCTCCCTGATAGCTGCATTGGTGTTTGTACGCCGCTGTGCAAACCAACTGCTTTTTTAAAAGCACAAATCCTGTTGCTCCTTCCTTTCTGCACAGCTATCTTGTTTGTTTGTCCACACTTTTTGTGTGCAGCAGTCCTTTTTATTGCTGCCTGCCATACTTTTAAGAGATTATTGTAGGGAGATAGTAATTGTAGTACAGTCCCTTTTATTTATTTTTTATATATCTTCCAGCCACTTTCAGCCCCTGAAACTGTGTAGTGTAAAACAGTGGGCCTGTATTTTTCTGCACTGTCCCACACCTGAAAAGGGAGATTAATTTTGCCAATCAGTGCATCTGTGCCAGTCGTGTCTGTGGTTTCTCTGTCAGTCATTTTGTGCCATAGAAACTATACTGTCATACATTGGGCCTGATTTAATCACTAGTCTCCCATATAAAAAACAAATAAATAAAGGGAGAATAATATTGCCAAATCTGTGCATCTGTGCCAGTCGTGTCTGTAGTATCTCTGTCAGTCATTTTGTGCCACAGAAACTATACTGTAATATAGTGGGCCTGATTTATTCACTAGTCTCCCATATATAAAAAAAATAAAAATAAAGGGAGAATAATATTGCCAAATCTGTGCATCTGTGCCAGTCGTGTCTGTGGTATCTCTGTCAGTCATTTTGTGCCACAGAAACTATACTGTCATACATTGGGCCTGATTTATTCACTAGTCTCCCATATAAAAAAAATAAAAATAAAGGGAGAATAATATTGTCTAATCTGTGCATCTGTGCCAGTCGTGGCTGTGGTATCTCTGTCAGTCATTTTGTGCCACAGAAACTATACTGTAATATAGTGGGCCTGATTTATTCACTAGTCTCCCATATAAAAAAAATAAAAATAAAGGGAGAATAATATTGCCAAATCTGTGCATCTGTGCCAGTCGTGTCTGTGGTATCTCTGTCAGTCATTTTGTGTCACAGAAACTATACTGTCATACATTGGGCCTGATTTATTCACTAGTCTTCCATATAAAAAAAATAAAAATAAAGGGAGAATAATATTGCCAAATCTGTGCATCTGTGCCAGTCGTGTCTGTGGTATCTCTGTCAGTCATTTTGTGCCACAGAAACTATACTGTAATATAGTGGAAGAAATGTGTAGAAGAAAGCGGCAACACTCACCAATCCAGGTGCGGTCCAAATGCTTTATTGAGGTGTAAACAATACCATCCTCGTCGCGGCACGGGGGAATTACAAAGGAGAGGAGGTGAGCAGGATGTGACGACGGCCGTTTCGCGCCTGTGCCGGCGCTTCTACGGGTCTGGGGTGCAGAGGAGTGACGTGGACGTAAATAGGTTAGTAGGAGGAAAAACCCCTCCTTCCTTCCCCTCTGGTTCCACGCCCCCTTCCCTCTACCATCCCGGGACAAAGTGCAACATGTGTATAACAATAAAAACAATTAAAAACAAAGAACAGACCTATTCACAAGCTACCCACGATAAGAGTCCTCAGAATTTTCCAGGGTCAACACAACTTCAAAAGATATTCAACATACGCAACTATAACCCCCACCCGGCATCCTTTGGTTAATATGCGAACACCCATACATCAAATGGATATTCCTGCCGGGTCCAGCGGGAAGGGAAGGGAGGGAGGAAAACAGGGAGCTGATCGCCCACTGACAGTTCACCCGAAAAATCAGGAAGCACTGGCACGTATTGGCTAGTGATAAAGACCTGTTGGATAGGGTGATGGGTGGGCCACTTATTTCTAATAGGCGCAGCACACGCATCAGGGATGTGTTGGTCCGTAACCGTATATCCAATCCCAGATTGGGATGGTTGGAACAGTCGGCTCCCAGAGGGAACTTTCGTTGTGGCCATTGCATTTCTTGTAGGTACCATATCACTGGACGGGTGCTTAATATAGGCCTCGTCAGTCATACTGTTCAGCAGTTTATTTCGTGTAAGACCGATTATGTGGTCTACGTGGTACTTTGTCCTTGTAAAAGATTTTACATAGGGAAAACCATTCGTCAATTATGCGTCCGATTTAGGGAGCACTTCAGGTCAATTAGAACAGGCAAAGGGGTACCCAGGTTAATCGAGCACGTTAGAGATGCACATTCGGGGGATCCGGAGGTTCTTAGTTTTGCGGGGGTGGAAAGGGTGGTCTTATCTGTACAAGGGGGCGACCTGCAGAAATTACTATTAAGGAAAGAGGCTAAATGGATAATGCGCACGCGCGCGATGGGTCCGGCTGGTTTGAATGACAGGTTGGACATGTCAGTCTTTTTATAAGCCTCCAGGGACGTCTGAGGCATTCCTGATTTTTCGGGTGAACTGTCAGTGGGCGATCAGCTCCCTGTTTTCCTCCCTCCCTCCCCTTCCCGCTGGACCCGGCAAGAATATCTATTTGATATATGGGTGTTCGCATATTAACCAAAGGATGCCGGGTGGGGGTTATAGTTGCGTATGTTGAATATCTTTTGAAATTGTGTTGACCCTGGAAAATTCTGAGGACTCTTATCGTGGGTAGCTTGTGTATAGGTCTGGTCTTTGTTTTTAATTGTTTTTATTGTTATACACATGTTGCACTTTGTCCCGGGATGGTAGAGGGAAGGGGGCGTGGAACCGGAGGGGAAGGAAGGAGGGGTTTTTCCTCCTACTAACCTATTTACGTCCACGTCACTCCTCTGCACCCCAGACCCATAGAAGCGCCGGCACAGGCGCGAAACGGCCGTCGTCACATCCTGCTCACCTCCTCTCCTTTGTAATTCCCCCGTGCCGCGACGAGGATGGTATTGTTGTTTACACCTCAATAAAGCATTTGGACCGCACCTGGATTGGTGAGTGTTGCCGCTTTCTTCTACACATTTCTTCAGTACTTCATCTGTCAGATGAGAGCACCTCTCCTGGACGTCAGGTTCCTGCTATTTATGCCTTAGATGTACCGCAGCTGATTGGAACAGTGCATTTGCTGTGCGGCTCACTTTCTTCGTTGTGGACTGTAATATAGTGGGCCTGATTTAATCACTAGTCTCCCATATAAAAAAATAAAATAAAGGGAGAATAATATTGCCAAATCTGTGCATCTGTGCAAGTCGTGTCTGTGGTATCTCTGTCAGTCATTTTCAGCCACAGAAACTATACTGTCATACATTGGGCCTGATTTATTCACTAGTCTCCCATATAAAAAAAATAAAAATAAAGGGAGAATAATATTGCCAAATCTGTGCATCTGTGCCAGTCGTGTCTGTGGTTTCTCTGTCAGTCATGTTGTGCCACAGAAACTATATTGTCATACAGTGGGCCTGATTTATTCAGCACTCACCCACACATAAAAAGGGAGATTTATATTCACAACAAGTTAACATACACCTTCTACCTTGTTTTTCAGTACCATATAACGGTTGTTAGTTTGGTTACATTTTCCCAAGAATGAGGAAGGCTGGTGGAAGAGGTCGTGGCCGTGGGCGGTCATTGCCATCTGGTAATGCTGATGGTGGTGGTGCTGGTGGAGCATCGGGTGGTAGAGGGAAAATCAAAATAGCACCTAAGTCTTGAGTTGTTGAGCCAGCGTCATCGTCTGGCTACACAAGGCCTCGAACGCTACCTTTTCTTGGAGTAGGAAAACCGCTGTTAAAGCCGGAGCAGCAGGAAAAAGTTTTGGCTTTCCTTGCTGTCTCTGCCTCTAACTCTTTCGCCTCCTCTTCGGATAGTTCAAAATTGAAAAGTAGCCAGTCGTCGGTGGATGCTCCCGGTCAGGAACAAGTTGATTCCTTGTGTCCTTCCCCCAAAACAACAGTGAAGGATGCGTCAGGCGACACAACAGTTTACTCCATGGAGCTCTTTACACATACCGTGCCTGGGTTAGAAAGGGAAATAGTTAACAGCCCACTAGATGATTCGGACATGGAGTGCACTGATGCACAGCCACAGTTAGATTGTCATGCTGTTCCATCGACTCACATCACTACATTGCCCTCGCAGTGTACTGAGCCAGAAACTGACCCAGATGAGACGATGGTGCCTATTCCCGAACGTTATAGCACCTAACACGGTGACACAGAGATAGCTGAACATGAGATTGAAGAGGAGGTGATAGATGACCCAGTTGTTGACCCAGATTGGCAGCCATTGGGGGAAGAGGGTGTCGCTGGCAGTAGCTCAGAAGCGGAGGAGGAGGATCGGCAGCAGCCATCTACATCACATTTGCTTTCATCTGGCAGGCCCGTCTCTTGCCAAAAAAGTTTGGCAAAACCAAAACCAGTTTTAGGACAGCGTGGCCATCCGGTGAAAGTAACACAGCGTGCAATGCCTGAAAAGGTATTCCATAGTAGGAAGAGTGTAGTGTGGCAATTTTTTACCCAAGATCCGAATGATGAGTGCAAAGTTATCTGTAAGAAATGCTCAAAAACATTTAGCAGAGGGAAGAATCCCCACAATTTAAATACAACGTGCATGCTTAGACATGTAACCAGCATGCACTTGCAAGCCTGGAATAACTCCCAAACGTCCCCTACCATTGGTGCACCTGCTCAGAATCCAGGTAGTCAGCAAACGCTACATCGCTTCCCCCACTGTAAGACCACCGGTTAGAACAACAACAGCAGCAAATGTGGAGGTGTCGTCGCTAGGGCAAAGCAGTCAGGGAATCAGAAGTTTATTGGTAGGAAACACAGCATGTAGGCCTACATTGAGAATACCATCACCAACCCTCTCTCAATCCTCCATGTCCACCACCACCACCACCGCAAGTCCCACCATATATACCTCGCCAGTCCAGCTCACCCTCCAAGAGACTCTCATTAGGAAAAGAAAGTACTCACTCTCTCATCCACGTACACAGGGTTTGACTGCCCACATTGCTAGGCTTATATCCTTAGAGATGATGCCCTACCGCTTGGTTGAAAGCGAAGCTTTCAAAGCCTTGATGGCCTACGCAGTACCACACTATGAGCTACCCAGTCGACACTTCTTTTCGAGAAAAGCCATCCCAGCCCTCCACCAGTATGTCAAAGACCGCATTCTCCATGCACTGAGGGAATCAGTCAGTAGAAAGGTGCACCTCACAACTGATGCATGGACCAGTAGGCATAGTCAGGGACGTTACGTGTCCATCACGGCACACTGGGTTAATGTGGTGGATGCAGGGTCCACAGGGGACAGCCACAGTGGGACAGTTCTGCCTAGCCCACGGTCTAGGAAACAGTTGGCTGTAGGCGTTCGCCACCCCTCCTCCTCCTCTTCCAGCCGAAGCGAAAGCTCATCCACAGAGCGCAGTCGCACGACCACTCCATCCGCAGCTGCCAGTGTTGCACATGAGGTGTCCCATTATGGAACAGCTAGTGGTAAGCGTCAGCAGGCTGTGTTGGAAATGAAGTGCTTGGGCGACAACAGACACACTGCGGAAGTTCTGGCTGAGTTCTTGCAGCAAGAAACTCAGTCATGGCTGGGCAGTGTACATTTTGATTCAGGCAAGGTAGTCAGTGATAACGGGAGGAATTTTATGGCTGCCATAGCCCTTTCAGAACTGAAACACATACCTTGCCTGGCTCACACCTTGAACCTGGTGGTGCAGTGCTTCCTGAAAAGTTATCCGGGGTTACCAGCCCTGCTCCTCAAGGTGCGACGACTTTGCTCTCACATCCGCCGTTCGCCCGTACACTCCAGCGGTATGCAGAACCATCAGCGATCGTTGAAGCTTCCCGAGCACCGCCTAATAATCGACATTGCTACAAGGTGGAACTCTACACTGCACATGCTTCAGAGGCTGTCCGAACAGAGGCGTGCTGTCATGTATTTGTGGGAGGATACACATACACGGGCAGGCAGTTGGATGGCAGACATGGAGTTGTCAGGTGTGCAGTGGTCGAAGCTCCAAGACCTCTGTCAAGTCCTTCAGTGTTTTGAGGAATGCACACGGCTGGTCAGTGCGGACGACGCCATCATAAGCATGAGCATTCCACTAATGCGTCTGCTGATGCAAAGTTTGACGCACGTTAAGGAGCAGGCGTCTGCAGCCGAGGAGGAGGGAAGCCTTGATGACTGTCAGCCATTGTCTGCTCAGGGAAGTCTCGGGGACGAGGTTGCGGACGAAGAGGAGGAGGAGGAGGAGGAAGATGGGGATGATTATTTATGGGAGGAGGAAGCATCTCAGGGGGGAATAGAAAGTGTTGGTGGTGCAAGGTCAGGTACAGGTTTTTTTGCGGGAGACAAGTGATGTGGATTTGCCAGAAAGTGCTCCTCAACCCATCACAAGCATAGATTTGACACCTGGAACATTGGCCCACATGGCTGATTATGCATTGCGTATCCTAAAAAGGGACCCCGCATTATCAAAATGATGACCGATGACGATTACTGGTTGGCCTGCCTCCTGGATCCACGCTATAAAGGGAAATTGCAAAATATCATGCCACATGAGAACCTTGAGCAAATATTGGCTACCAAACAAGCAACTCTTGTAGACCGTTTGGTTCAGGCATTCCCAGCACACAGCGGCGGTGATGGTTCTCACACGAGCTGCAGGGGGCAACATGCAAGAGGTGTTAGAGGGGCACAAATCAGAAGTGGCGTTGGACAGAGGGGTTTTATGACCAGGTTGTGGAGTGATTTCGCAATGACCGCAGACACGACAGGTACTGCAGCATCAATTCAAAGTGACAGGAGACAACATTTGTCCAGTATGGTTACTAACTATTTTTCCTCCCTTATCGATGTTCTCCCTCACACGTCATTCCCCTTTGATTACTGGGCATCTAAAATAGACACCTGGCCTGAATTGGCAGAATATGCATTACAGGAGATCGCTTGCCCAGCTGCTAGTGTGCTATCAGAAAGAGTATTCAGTGCTGCTGGTTCAATACTGACCGAAAAAAGGACTCGTCTGGCTACCCAAAATGTTGATGATCTAACCTTCATTAAAATGAACCAATCATGGATTTCTAATTATTTTGCTCCACCTTTCCCTGCTGACACCTAGCTTTCCTGTAAAAAGGTCTTGCTTTTGGACTCGTCTTACTGACTGCTCCAATTTCTCCATTTGCAGCTGCTGTATGTCCACCATAGGCCTTTTTTACACCTCCCTAAATGGGCTGACTCCCCCCATGGGGCCGTGTTGACCACTTGGCGCAAGCACCCGTGCGAGTGCCGTTTGGCTGAACAGGTGGGTGTGCCCACTTTTGGGCGACGGCACTGGCACAGGGTCCCTCATAGTACAATGAAGTGTCTCTGGCGGTGGTGGTGCACACCCAACGTCAGACACACCGTCGTAACATGAGGGGCCCTGGGCCAGTACCGCCACCCATGAGAGAGTGTTCCCCCCCCCCCCAGCTCAAACAGTGCTCTACCACTTGCAAAATTACCTCTCACTGCTCCACCACTGTTTAGTCTGTGCTGTTAAATCCTTCAATGGCACTGCCAATACCAATTTGTTGACATGATTGTTGATAGTAAAAATATTCAGGGGCCCTGCCCTACATTTACACCAGTTAATACTTTGCGCCAACTACCACTGTATGCAAGTCAGCAGAGGAGCCCAACCCTGTACCTAGGTATGCCACCTGTTTATTTGTGATTTTTTTTTTTTTGCCAGACATTCACCTCACTTTATTTAGGCCTACTAACTGTGTCAGACACTCCTTACAGTTGTCCTCCACTGAACAAAGCTAGGCCGCCTGCGTACTCCTGTAACCTATTTTTAACTGCATTTTGCCTATTACTTTTTTGGGCCTACTAACTGTGTCTGCCCCTCGGTGCAATCGTCCTCCGCTGACCACACCAATGCTGCCTGTGTAGCCCCTGTAGCCTAATTTAAGCTGCATAGAGCCTGCTTTTTTATTTTAGGCCTAGGAAGTCTGTCTGCGGTCCCTCCTTGCAATCGTCCTCCGCTGAACACACCAATGTTGCCTGTGTACCCCTGTAGCCTAATTTAAACTGTATACAGCCTGCTTTTGTATTTTAGGCCTAGGAAGTCTGTCCGCGGTCCCTCCTTGCAATCGTCCTCCGCTGACCACAACAATGCTGCCTGTGTACCTCTGTAACCAATTTAAACCTGCGTAGAGCCTACTTCTTTTATTTTAGGCCTAGTAAGTCTGTCTGCGGTCCCCCCTTGCAATCGTCCTCCGCTGACCACACCAATGCTGCCTGTGTACCCCTGTAGCCTAATTTAAACTGCATAGAGGCTGCTTTTTCATTTTAGGCCTAGGAAGTCTGTCTGCGGTCCCTACTTGCAATCGTCCTCCGCTGACCACACCAATGCTGCCTGTGTACCCCTGTAACCAATTGAAACCTGCATAGAGCCTACTTTTTTTATTTTAGACCTAGTAAGTCTGTCTGCGGTCCCTCCTTGCAATCGTCCTCTGCTGAACACACCAATGCTGCCTGTGTACCCCTGTAACCAATTTAAAAATGCATAGAGCCAACTTTTTTATTTAACACATACTACCTTTGTCTGTCTGCGCCACTCAATCCCACAGTCCTCCACTGAAAAAGCTGAGCTTCGATCTTCAGGCTTTCGGCCTGTATTTAGAAATTAAAACTGCATTTGGGCTACTAGTTTGGGTGGGCCTAGTAACGGTGTCTGCCGCTCCAGGGTTTTCTCCTATTTGGTTTTCCAGAGCTTCAATTTTCAGGCTTTCGGCCTACATTTTAAATATTAAACTGCATTTGGCCTACTACCTTGGTTGTGCCTAGTAATGGTGTCTGCCACTCCTTGCTTTCTCCTCCACTGAATAAAGCTTAGCTTCAATCTTCAGGCTTTCGGCCTACATTTTAAATATTAAACTGCATTTGGCCTACTACTTTGGTTGGGCCTAGTAACGGTGTCTGCCGCACCTTGGTGTTGTCCTGTGTTATTTTCCTGAGCTTCAATCTTCACGCTTTCGGCCTATATTTTTAATATTAAACTGCATTGGGCCTACTAGTGTGGTTGTGCCCTTAAAAGGGTGTCTGCCGCTCCTGGGTTTTCTACTCCACTGAACAAAGCAATGCCGCCTAGTTAGTCCTGTTACCAATTTTGAACTGCATTTAGCCCACTTTATTATTTGGGCCTATATCTGTGTTTCCTCCTCATCCTGCCCATTGCCCAGCCAGTGCTAGATGAGTCTTGTGGTACATTGACCCAGACCACTGCATTCCCCTTGCACGCTACACAGCCACAATCTGACCCTGCTGAAAGTCAGGTTCCCCTTCCCGCATACTATACCACCTTACACGGGGACAAAGAGGAAGGTGCAGATGAAAGTGCAGGTTCCTTCATCAGGTGGGGGGGCATACTCGTTGGCGACGTCACTGGCACAGGGCCCCTCAGAGTACGCAAAAGTGTCGCTGCCGGTGGGAGGTGCCCCCGCCGTGCAAACACACCGCCGTACTTTGAGGGGCCCTGTGCCAGTGCCAATGCGAACGAGTGGGCCCCCCCGTTACTAGGCCCAACCAAAGTAGTAGGCCAAATGCAGTTTAATATTTAAAATGTAGGCCGAAAGCCTGAAGATTGAAGCTCAGGAAAACAAAACAGGAGAAAACCCAGGAGCGGCAGACACCATTTTAAGGGTCCAACCACACTAGTAGGCCCAATGCAGTTTAATATTAAGCTTTGTTCAGTGGAGGACAACACCAGGGAGCAGCAGACACCGTTAGTAGGCCCAATCCAACTAGTATCCCAAATCCAGTTTCATATTTCAAATATAGGCCGAAAGCGAAACCCGACTCGATCCTAAAAAAGTGAAAGTCGCTCAACCCTAGGTGGCACTATAATAACACCCCGGCAGCAGGCGCGCTGTCTGGGTGTTTTGTTTGACTCCGATCTCTCCTTCACATCCCATATACAATCTCTTGCCCGCTCGTGCCGCTTACACCTAAAGAACATCTCTAGAATTTGCCCTTTTCTCACCATGGAGACAAAAAAACCCTCACTGTCGCCCTGATCCACTCCCGCCTTGACTACTGCAATGCTCTATTAATTGGCCTTCCCCTTACTCAACTTTCCCCTCTCCAGTCTATCCTTAGGGGTTGTCCATCTGGCTAATCGTTACTCAGATGCAGCCGCTCTTCGCCAGTCATTACACTGGCTGCCCATTCATTACAGGATACAATTCAAAGTACTTGTTCTCACCCACAAAGCTCTCCACAGTGCGGCACCCCCATACATCTCCTCCCTCATTTCGGTCTATCGGCCTAGCCGACCACTGCGCTCTGCATATGACTTTCGACTAACCTCTGCACTAATCCGTACCTCCCACTCCCGACTCCAAGACTTCTCCCGTGCTGCGCCAATCCTCTGGAATGCTCTACCCCAAGATATTAGGACCATCCACAATTTACATAGTTTTAGGCGCTCGCTCAAAACACATTTGTTCAGAGCGGCCTACCACATTAACTAATCAAACTAATAAAAGTCATTTTATGTTTCTGTGTGTGTAGCCCATTCACTATCTCCATCTATCCCTCACTCCCTGAAGATGGCTGGACCATCATTGTAAATACATCATTGTAAATACACACCTGTACTTTGTATCTCCCCCACCTCATTGTAGATTGTAAGCTCTCACGAGCAGGGTCGTCTTATTTTGCTTTATTATTGTATTGTTAACAATGTTACCTATGACTGTTGTGTTTGAAACTGTTAAACTGTAAAGCGCTGCGCAATATGTTGGCGCTATATAAATAAAGATTATTATTATTATTATTATATATGAGGGGTAGGACAAGGGATATGTGGGGGCCAGTATGGATAGCTGGGTGGGGGGGATGGATATCTGGGGCCCAGGCTGGACAATGGACATAGGGGGCAAGGCTGGAGCATATTATAAAATAAAATTAAGGGTGCCAAGCTGGGCAAGATTATTACATAAAGAGGGCCAAGATGAGGGACTTAAACATTGTTTGGGGGCCAGAATGAGGAACATGATGTATTAGTTTATGGTGACAAGTGGGGAACATTATTCCTTTAGGGTCCAATTTGGTACATTATTACTACTGTAATATAATTAACATTTTAGGAAATGGTTTTCCATGGAGCGAACAAAAGGGGATCCTGTGTCAGGACTCTGAACATTTACCTTTTTTGCATTACTGCCCTTTTCCAACATGGCGTCTTTGGTCTCATGTGCACTTGTCTTCCTGCTATAAAACTCCACCCCAGCCTTCAGTCTGTGCTAGATTATTCTGCCTTGCATCCAGCTCCTGACCTCTGATTACTCCCTGGCTATACACCTGCTCCTGTGAACCTGTGTGGTGATCCTGCTCCTCTGCTCTGAGTTCCTGCTGCATACACAAGTCTCCAGTAATCCTCCTTCATCTGCTGCTCGTGTTTACTTTATCTGCATTTGCTGGACATGTAAGCTGCTGCTGCTGCTGCAATAACCTGAGACTAGTAACCAGGCCTCCCTGGTTGAGCTAAGATATGATTTGAACTGCCTTATAAGCATATCTATCGGTGTCTGGACTAAGTCAAGGATTTATTCGTGTCAAGTATCCTCAAGAATAACTGTGCTTCATAGACTTTCTGCTTGATTGCTTGTTTCTCTGAAGTTTCCTAAAGACTGCTAAGCTGCGTTTATTATTTGCACCAAGTGTTGTGGACTTGAGTTTCTCTCTGCACCTGTTTGAATCACCGTGTGACAATATAGACTTTACCACTTATAAAACTGTGTCCTGTAGTTGTCTTGTTCCACGCAAAGAGTCTCCTGAGTTATCCCCTATAATTATTACATCCTGTTATTGTGCAGGGCGGCACTACGTCATTTTTTTTCCTCATCTGACGTAGTGTAGAAGTCAGGGAAAAAGTGGAGAAGATCCTCTGGAAGTGATCAGCTATTGATGACTATGTTTTTTGCAGAGACGAGTCCTGGCTGGAAGAAGTAATGGTTGTCTGTGCTGGATGAATAAAAAAAAGCGAAGATGAAGGACTTCAACTACAGATGTCAGTTTATTACATGTACATGCACACTATATACTGTGTACAGAGCTCCTGTGATCATTGTATTACCTGTACAATGACACTATATACAAAGCTCCTGTGTATGTCACTGGTGATCAGTGTTACCTGTACACTGACACTATATACAGAACTCCTGTGTATAATATCACCGGTGATCACTATTACCTGTACACTGACACTATATACAGACCTCCTGTGTATAATGTCACTGGTGATCACTGTACACTATATGCAGAGCTCCAGTGTATAATGTCACCGGTGATCACTGTATTGTCAGTGTACAGGTAATATATACAGAGCTCCTGTGTATAATGTCACTGGTAATCACTGCATTACCTGTAAACTGACACTATATACAGAGATCCTGCGTACAACATCACCGGTGATCACTGTATTACCTGTACACTATACACTGTATACAGAGTTCCTGTGTATAATGTCACCGGTGATCACTGTATTACTTGTACACTGACACTATATACAGAGCTCCTGTGTATAATTTCACCGGTGATCACTGTATTACCTGTACACTCACACTATATACAGAGCTCCTGTATATAAAGTCAATGGTGATCCCTGTACACTGAAACTATATACAAAGCTCCTGTATGTCACTGGTGATCACTGTATTATCTGTACACTAACACTGTATACAGAGCTCCTGTGCATAATGTTACTGGCGATCCCTGTATTACCTGTACACTGACATTATATACAGAGCTCCTGTGTATAATGTCACTGGTGATCACTGTATTATCTGTACACTGACACTGTATACACTCAGAGCTCCTATGTATAATGTCACTGGTGGTAATAACAGTGTTGTTAGTATTGTGGTTTGTATTCATTTTCAGTATTGTAGTATTTGATCACTATGTGGTGGTAATATGTGATCTGGTCATGGTGTGGTGGTATTTATCCCCTGTATGTGGTATTATTTGATCACTAAGTGGTGGTAATTTGTGGTCTGGTCACGATGTGTTGGTATTTAACCCCTGTAAGTGGTATTATTCGGTCACTATGTGGTGGAATATGTAGTTTAGTTATGAATTTCTCTTTGTATGTGTTATTATTTGGTCACTATATGCTGGTAATATGTGGGATTACTCGGTCATTATGTGGTCTGGTCATGGTGTGGTATTATGGGTCTTGGCATAGTGGATTTTGTTCTCTCTGATATTAATTAGAAGATTCTTTATTTCCATTAGATTGATTGATGGGGATCTGACTGCTTGGACCCAATCGGCAGCATAAGGAGCTATTATCCCCATTAGACTGGAGTGGTCCGATTTGACTGATCCATTCATTCCCTCAGTGTCTGTGAGCGCTTCTCTTGTTATTTTCTAGAGGCCCCAAAGAGAACGAATGGAGCTGCGGTCAGACATCTCACCTAACGCTACATTTTAAAATGCCCTATCAGGGATAAAACTTCCTCATTCTTTCGATCGGTGCTATTTCTAATGGTCGGACTTAAGCGATCACCTATCCTGTAGAGCCCATGGATCGGTGATAACTTGTTTTAACAAAATAACCCCTTTAATGTAAACTACCATAATTGTACCTCACAGTTATGGTGGTATATATGCAGGAGCCTCCTGTGTTTTACAGTTGGTGCTCCACTATAACGGGGATAACGGCTTACAGATATTTGCATATAGTTGTAGGGTGGGCCCATAGGTTCAATTCCCCCTGTGGGCCCCAGACACCCCAGTCTGACCCTGAAGAGATGAGATAAAAGTGATAGGGACCATTCTTATAAAAGGTACCCTTACACTGTAAGCGCTAAGATGTTTGCGAACAGTACATATAAGAAATTTGGACTGTAGCTTGGAGTTGGAAAATCTGCATAAAAATGAGTATATGGTCAAAATATTCACGTATACTAATTGTGCACACAACATATTGCAATTTACATTTAAATAATGTCACAAAGAGCATTCATGAATTTAGCTTTATGGATTTTTTTAATTTTATTTATAATATACCACAATCACAGTCTAATTATTCCTCCTTGTGCTTTATTATATACTAGATGGTAGCCCGATTCTAACGCATCAGGTATTTTAGAATATGTATGTAGTTTATTTATGAAGATTTTAGAATAATACATTGAATACACAGGATTCGGCCGGCCGTGACCAATTAGCGAATCGTGGTTCAAATCCCACGCCAATTCGCGGCCGGACTGCGCCTGTCGCTGATTGTTTGCGGCCGGCCACGTAGTATATAGCACAGCCACGTAGTATATAACAGCCCACGTAGTAAATAGCACAGCCCACGTAGTATATAGCACAGCCCGCAGAGTATATAGCACAGCCCATGAAGTATATAGCACAGCCATGTAGTATATAACAGCCCACGGAGAATATAGCACAGCCCACATAGTGTATAACAGCCCACATAGCATATAACACAGCCACGTAGTTTATAACAGCCCACGTAGCATATAACACAGCTCACATAGTATATAACAGCCCACACACGCAGTATATAACACAGCCCACGTAGTGTATAACAGCCCACGTAGTGTATAACACAGCCCACGTAGTGTATAACACAGCCCACGTAGTATATAGCACAGCCCACGTAGTATATAGCACAGCCCACGTAGTATATAACACAGCCCACGTAGCATATTGCACAGCCAACGTAGCATATTGCACAGCCCACGTAGCATATTGCACAGCTCACGTAGCATATTGCACAGCCCACGTAGTATATAACACTGCCCACGTAGTATATTTCAAACACACAGAAAAAAACAACGATCTATAGGCCAAAATGTATTTAGAAAAATATCACACTCTTTATTAAATACATACAATAAAACAGGTGAAACAGTGGGTACTCCCACCGAACATTCTTAAAAGATACTATGGCGTTCCTCAAATTAGTTGATGACCTTCATATTGACTCCGACTCTATCATGGTGGTAGCAGACGTAGAGTCGCTTTATACAAGCATTAAACATTCTGATGGTCTTCGTGCAGTCAAATATTATTTGAATATGTCAAACTTTCCATCTGATTTTCAAAATTTAGTTTTAGAGGTTTTGGAGTTTACATTAACCCATAACTTCTTTACATTTAAGGGGTCCTTCTTCCTACAGCTCCAAGGAACAGCCATGGGGGCGGCCTTTGCGCCGGCCTATGCTAATCTGTTCTTGGGGCTGTGGGAGAGGGACCTTTTCCTGTCAGATCGGGCCTCATCTATGGACCGTGTCCCTCTTTGGGCACGGTACATAGATGATGTATTCCTGATCTGGCAGGGACCCACTGAACTGTTGCAGACATTTATGCAATCACTTAACAATAATGATTGCAATATCAAATTGACTTTTCATTTTGACAGTCGAAGTGTGGATTTTCTGGATGTGCTGGTAAGGCGTGATGAGGAGAATGTTATCCAGACTGATGTATTTAGGAAATTAACATCTACTAATACATTGCTGCACGCCTCCTCTGCACATCCGAGACATGTGATTCAGTCTGTTCCACTGGGTCAGTTCCTCCGTATTCGGAGGATCTGCTCCAGTGATGCAGACTTTGAGAAATAGGCATTGGACCTAACTAAAAGGTTAGTATAGGGGGTATAGCCATAGGATGATAAAACGTGCATATAACCGTGCAAAATATTCCTCTCGTCACGATTTGGTATATAAAACATCAAATAAGCTGCCTGGAGAAAAGGTCAGGTTTGTTACTAACTATCATAATCGGTTTTCATACATGAGGGAGGCCCTCATTAAGTCCTGGCCTATACTCCAGGCGGATCCGGTAATCTCAAAGTATATACCAGAACGTCCGGCTATCACCACTAGACGTTCTAGGAACCTGCGTGACATGCTAGTGCATAGTCACTACAGTGGGAGGAGTAACTCGACTTTCTTAGATCTCTATCCCAAAAAAAGTGGATGTGCTCCATGTGGAAAGTGTGCGGCGTGTCCCAATGTGGATAAGTGTGATTCATTCTTTAACTCTGATAGATCTAGAACCTTTAGTATTAGAAAACATATAAATTGTACCACTCGCTATGTTATATACTTTGCTACCTGTCCATGTGGACTTATGTATATAGGACTAACCACACGTGCCTTTAAAGTCCGGATAAGGGAGCATGTACTAGGTATATTGGAGGCCGCCGAACACATGGACACATCCACTTTGAAAACCATTCCTAGGCATTTTTGGCTCCACCATAACTGCGATGCCACATTGTGGGTTAGAGGTATTGTTAGAGGTTAGAGGTATTGATTCCCTGGACATAAACATTAGAGGTGGCAAATTATCACAAAAGCTTGCCCAGCTAGAATCTCGCTGGATTTGGACGCTTAACACCATATACCCAAATGGTCTTAATGAAAAGATTAATTTTGTCCCTTTTCTCTAATGTGGAGAACTGTGTAGCTAGGTCATCTGCTGTGTATTGATTTTTTCAGTTTTTGTTTTTAAAATTTTTTAACCTTTTCTTTTATATGTAGGCTTCCGTTTGACCAATGTGAGTCCCCGATGTCCAACCATATATATACACTGGATTTGAATATGACCGTCACAATGCCTATATAGTGCTCTTTGGATCGTCTTGACCCTATCAACATTATCTTGAAACATCATGAATATATATTTTGCTGGATACAGGAGTAGGACTTCGATATTTATGGATATGGAACGTATCAATTTGTATGACTTGTAATACTGTCCTACTTATATTTGTGATAATGCTGACATATGCTGACGATCCGCCTGGCACGCATGCGCTCTGTACCGTTCTGTGTCGTTTGGCTTTCGGTGTCTCTAGGAGGTGTGGCGCCGTGACACTTGTTGTTGCGACCCCGCCCTCCGCTGACGCCGTTCGACAGAGTCCGTGATTCAGTTGCGCATGCGTCAATATCAGTGCGGTGTGTATCTAAGCAACTACTAATGAACTATGGGCCTTCTAACTCCGCCCTTCGATGACGCAATACTGTGATGTGGTAGCCCGGCCTCTTTCTATACGGAGGTATACTGGTGGCCTTCACATCATAGAATAGGTCTATGTCATTAAGTTTAGAGCGGTGCACTTTGACGTAATGATACGAATATGGACTGGACTATTATTTTTACTTTCGGGTGACTTTCGCTGCGCACTATACTGGCGTGTATTTGATCACCATGGAAACTGCAACTATTTCCGGGTGGCTTCCCATTGGTTCCGGTTGCCTTTTTATACTGAGCACTATTGATTTTGACATGCCCCCTGACGAAGGCTGTGCCGAAACGCGCGTCGGGGTGACGTGGAAGCTATTGGTGGGTCCCCTGAGTGATATCTTGGCAGTTATATGTGATTCAATAGGTAAGACCATGACTCTGATTTTCTATACTATGTGATACTATGGATGATATGATAGGTCATGTATCTCTTCTATTTAGATATGCCAACTAATGGAATATATTTACTCGATTGCACCGTCACTTTATCATGAAAAGGGACATTGAACTTGGATAATATCTGAGCCCTATATATAGGCTCCCTATATTAATATAGGGGATAATTAATATTATCGCCATAACCTCCATGTCCCGTTCCTTGCTGCTTTAGTCTTTACGCATGTTTGGTGGGAGTACCCACTGTTTCACCTGTTTTATTGTATGTATTTAATAAAGAGTGTGATATTTTTCTAAATACATTTTGACCTATAGATCGTTGGTCTTTTCTGTGTGTTTGACGTATATGTGTAACGATTGGCCGTATACCGTAGTCTGCCAGCTGTAGCATGAATATGCACACCTCCATCTATATGGGAATTGGTGTGGGTCGTACTATGTAAAAATGCTACTAATGTGTATTTTGAGATATGTACTTACCACGTAGTATATTGCACAGCCCACGTAGTACACTGCACAGCCCACATAGTACATTGCACAGCTCACGTAGTACATTGCACAGCCCACGCAGTATATTGCACAGCCCACACAGTATATTGCACAGCCCACGTAGTATATAGCACAGCCCACGTAGTATATAGCACAGCCCACGTAGTATATAGCACAGCCCATGCAGTATATTGCACAGCCCACGTAGTATATTGCACAGCCCAAGCAGTATATTGCACAGCCCACGTAGTATATTGCACAGCCCACGTAGTTTATTGCACAGCCCGCGCAGTATATTGCACAGCCCACGCAGTATATTGCACAGCTCACGTAGTATACTGCACAGCTCACGTAGTATATTGCACAGCCCACGTAGTATATAGCAATATGGGCATCATATCCCTGTTAAAAAAAAAAAAAAGAATTAAAATAAAAATAGTTATATACTCACCTTCCGGAGCCCCCGGATCCAGGCGAAGCGTTTTTCCGATGCTCCTCGCGCGCTCCGGTCTCAAGAGTGCATTGCGGTCTCATGAGATGATGATGTAGCGGTCTCATGAGACCGCTATGTCATCATCTCGCGAGATCGCAATGCATGGAGCGGTCACCGGAGCGTCGCGAGGAGCGGGAAAGGCCTGTTCTGGATCCGAGGGGCTGACGGACGGTGAGTATATAACTATTTTTTATTGTTTTTATAATTTTTAACATTAGATCTTTTTACTATTGATGCTGCATAGGCAGCATAAATAGTAAAAAGTTGGTCACACAGAGTTAATAGCAGCATTAACGGAGTGCGTTACACCGCGGCATAACGCGGTCCGTTAACGCTGCCATTAACCCTGTGTGAGCGCTGACTGCGGGGAGTATGGAGTGGGCACTGACTGTGGGGAGTAAGGAGCAGCCATTTTGCCGCCGGACTGTGGCCGTCGCTGAGTGGTCGTGGCTGTTTTGCCACGACCAATCAGCGACTTGGGATTTCCGTTACAGACAGACAGAAAGATGGAAGTGACCCTTAGACAATTATATAGAAGATGTATTTATTATTCTATCTTATATGATAGAAGTAATTTTACATATTTATTATTTTTATTTTAGTTCCTAAATTAATTCTTAAAATTAATTGGTGGTCATATACTGCACTTTTTTTTGCAACTAGCACCTTTGGGTTTACATTTACTTAACCTTAGGCCACGTCTACACGTTGAGTATTTGGTGAGGTTTTTACCTCAGTATTTGTAAGCCAAAACCAGGAGTGAGTGATAAATACAGAAGTGGTGACATGTTTTTATTATACTTTTCCTGTTTTTTTCCTGGTTTTGGTTTACAAATACTGATGTAAAATACTGACCAAATACTGAAAGTGTGAACATGAATTTTCCCTTCTTGTATTGTTTGATTTTCATCTGCTTCCATTAAATTGCTTGAAGACTTGTAAATACAAGTTATATTGATCTGTTTCTGCATTTTACATATGTGCGGATTGATCATTGTTTAGCCAGCAGGATTAGAGTTTCTTTATCCCTTTTTCTCTTGTTGGGGCATATTCTGGATTATTATATACACAAAATGGAAGGATCTAGCTAAACGAACAGTGGAGATGCTTTTATTCACAAAAGTGCTCGAAAGAGGAATAAACAAAGTCAGCAGTACAGTTTACATGACATGCGTTGGTAATTTTTCAAATTATTGTTTTAATATTTTTGTGCACTCCTTTCATCTGTGATTCTTTTTTTCTTATCATATATTGATTTTTTTGCACGGATCAGTGGTACTCTTTTCATATATTGTTGTTATGACCACTACGTTTAGCTTCTCATCAATACACTCCCTGACAGAAGTTATGTCACGTATCCATGTTATGTAAATTAAAGCTTATAACCTGACGTTAAATTCATCTATTGGTTGTATAAATTATTCTTTTAAAAGCTGAAACCCTCCGAAATGTGGTTTAGGTTAAGAAAATAAATTGGCATCAATGCAGAAATATTGATGAGTTAATGGACACAGAATGGTCAGATTTTGGCAAGACGAAAGTTTTGTCGCCCACACAAAGTAATGTGATATTCAAACAAGTAATTAACTTAAAATACAAATATATGTTGCATAACATTGGTGAATGAAGTTGTGGTGCTATTAGAGTCATATTTAATATTTTGTGTGACTTCTATTGATATTGCCTTCCACCTTGCAAATGTTTTGCACACCCCCATACTGAATGTAGCCCCAGACCATGATCTTTCCACCACCAAATGTAACTGTTTTCTGGGTGTATTTTGGATCCATACGGGCACCAGTAGGTCTCCACGTCTGTGGTGTAATTCTACTGAAGATTCAACAGAGAAATCCACCTTCTGTCACTTTTCCAGCATCCATCTGTTTAGCAGGCTGTGGGACTTTGCAAATGCCACACTTTTTTTTATTTGCCTTTTGTTTAGTGCTGGCTTCTGGGCACTTATTCGACCATGGAGGCCATTTCGAGACAGAATCCTACAAACTGTTCTAGTTGACACAGTGACTTGAGGTGACCAGGCCTGTTGGAGCTCTGCTGCAGTGGAAGAGGGGTTTGCTTTGGATTTTCTAACCAACAAATGTTCCTCCTGAGCCGTTGTCTTGCGGGGTCTGCCGGACCTGGGTGTAACGTCGCTGGGTTTATACCTTGTTTCTTCGGTGTTATTCTGCATGTCTCTGCTTTAACCCTTGCTCTTCTCCCCCTAATGTGCAGGGATACTGTTGTCTGTTACCTGTATGGATGCTGCTCAGTTCCCTGCCACTGCTGCGTAGCTGTACATGTGCTGTGATGTCTTTGCTCTGCTGCATGGCCACTCGCATGTGGGGTCCCTGGCTGCCGCTTTGGGGGCTAGTCACGGCTTGCAAGGTCCTCTGCAGCTGATGCATGACTTTCCACATGTGTCCAGGCTAGCAGTCGCTGCCAGGTGCCCTAAGCCACAGTTCCTGTGCTGACTGTGCTGTAATGGTTTCTGTTTGTGCTTAGGGTGCGTGCGGCCACATCTTCTCTGCTTTTATTAGGGTTTGAGTGTGCACCTGTGTTGCTTCCTCAGCCTATTGCTGAGGAGCAGCTCTTATACAAACTCCCTCTTTCCTGTTGGGCGGGGCCAGAGCATTGCATTGTGTTTCTGTGTCTTGCCTAGTGAGTTAGGTATGCAGCTCCCGTTCTGTCTGCAGTCTGTTCTGGGAGAGCTGATACCTGTCTACCGCCTGTTCTGGGGGCAGAGTACCCAGATCCTGCCCACTCTGGGGGCAGAATACCCAGATCCGTTTGTATCTTGTTTTTTCCGCCTGTTCTGGGGGCAGAGTACCCAGATCTGCCTATCTTGGAGGCTGCATATCCAGTCCGTTTGTGTTTTGTGTTTTCCGCCTGCTCTGGGGGCAGAGTATCCAGATCCGCCTGTCCTGGAGGTATCATATCCAGTACCTGATCCTGTCTGAACTGTGTCCTTTGTGTTATGTTCCTGAAGCCCTTTTGTGTCTGACACCCCGCACCCAGTGACTGTACTCCTGGGGCTCATCATTTAAAGATGGAGTCAGGAGTTCCTACTGAGCTCTTACTATTCTGTGCTCAGCCTGGTATGCGGTGCGAACCCCCGTCTGGTCCAGGTCATCGGCTGGGACACTGGCGTGGCAGCCCAGGCGATGTGGAGGCGTCGGCTCGGCCGCGTCTGCGGTCGCAGCCGTAACACTGGGCTTGTCAAACACATCTCTAGTCTCTTCAAATCTTTTTTTAATTGTTTGTACTTGACGCTGAGACACATTAAAGGTGCCAGCCACCTCTGCAGTGGATCTGGTCTTCAGCCTCTTGATGATCCAGGCTTTGGTCACAGGGTGGATTTTTGGCATGTTGTTCAGGACTCAAGTTGCAGTTCATGTGAAGTTCTGGGGTGCTGGGTTTCTTTTTATACACACACTAATTAACCGATCATTTACTGAGCATGGGTGAGAATGTAAACTAGGATTGGGTGCATTATATGACCAGGCAACAAAACTTTTGTCTTGCCAAAATCTGACCATTCTGTGTCCATTAACTGATCAATATTTCTGCATTGATGCCAATTTATTTTCTTAACCTAAACCACATTTCAGAGGGTTTCAGCTTTCAAAAGAATAATTTATACAACCAATTGATGAATTTAACGTCAGGTTATAAGCTTTTATTTACATAACATGGATAAGCGACATAACTTCTGTCAGGGAGTGTAGTAAGTGTGCCATAGGCTATTACACATCTTTGATATACCGTACATACACCAGTAAGCCCCTATGAAGAAGCTATACGCGAAACCCATGTTGAGGTGGTCTGATCTGTGTAAAATTCTCCTGGTATTATAACTTGATATGTTTCACTTTTTATGTTTTCTTTCGACCAGTCTTTGTATTTTGAAATTTTGCTTGAATTTTTGGATTTTCTTGCAAACATAGGTTATGGACTATATTTTGATTCAATATTTTTATAGTTATAATATTGTATTTGTATTTATTTAATGGAGTTATTCATAACCTTAAACTTGGGCATATAATGCACTAGAACTTCCGTAATGTTGAATTTCCTTGTTTCTAGTGTGCCAATGCATATTTGTTCCTGTATCATGCAATCATTGTTTTAATTATGCATGGATTTTAGTGTGCTTTATGGCTTAAAAAAGATTAATACATTATATTGCAGTAAAATCTCTTTGATTTTGTAGGTTTTAGGACATGTGAACAGAGCTTTAACCGCAGGGTCAAGGCTCACCACCCATAAGATTTGCATATTCTTCCAGGACGTGTTCCATTTTTTTTTTTTTTTTTTTTTTTTGGGGGGGGGGGGGGGGGGGGAGCATTAACAAGTATGTAAAATACACACCAACAGACTAGTGTGTGGCTCTGCTAATGGTGAAATAGATATGCCTGGAGCTGAACATCATATTTTTCCCTGTCTACTCATTTATCCAGTTTTAGTTAATATGTCCTATTAAAGGGTTACCCCTGACTCAGTCAGTGTCAGTGATTTTTCTCTTCATACTTTGTTCCTTTTGTTTCTAGGAAAAGAGATAGGGTGTGCAATTTGTTGTGCTATCAGCAACTTTCAATGTCCCTTTTCTCTGAGCTGCCTGGCAAGATCTATCAAACAAGAAAGTTGATGTGACAACATGCCAAAAAAACAGTTTGTTATCTTAATGATGCTATTCTGGAAAAGCTCAGTAATTCTAAGTGCTAGTTTATCTTTATTTATGAGGCGATGGCATAAAACACAAGTTAATGTCTGCACTCAACTGAGATCAGACAGCACAATCAGGGAGGGTGAGACGGTAAAATAAAGAACATTTCACAGACTGACATAATGAATATAATATTAAATCTGTTTATGCAATGGTTTTCCTTGTTTTTATTGGAATGGGTATATTGTAGATTCAGACTGAAGACCTCAAAACCACAAAAGAACACCCATGGAAATAAGGAGTAAGGAAACACGTGCAAAACATACCAGAATATGTGTAAACCTTAGATTCTTCAAACTATCCCCCTTTTTACTCTGTAACAGCTTTACACACCCTTGGCATTCTCTCAAGCAGCTTCATCATGAAGTCGCTTGGAATATCTTCCAAAGAACAGGTATATCTCATCAAGAGTACATTGTGGAATCAAGAGAAGTGTTTGCTACCAACAGGTATGTTTTGCAGAGTCTGTGTTGGCATACAATTCCATACAATGCTGAGCCTTATTCTACAAATATTCTAAGTCAAAATATGGCAAGAACAACTGAACAAAAATTACATTCCAGAATTACATCATAGTATCAAGTCATGCAGGTCAGTCAACTGCTAGAACGTTGACGTGAGGTCATGAAAAACATCAATTGCTATGATAAAACTGGCTCATGAGGACTGCCCCAGACAAAGAATTACCTCTGCTGTAGAGGACAGGTTCATCAGATTTACCAGCCTCACAAACCACAAATTGACAGCACCTCAGATAACAGCTCTCATAAATGATATAAAGATATCACAGAGGATACACATCTCAACATTAACAGTCTAAGGGAGATTGAGCAGCAAGCCTTAATAATGGATTTGCAGCAAACAAGAAAAGACTTGTTGGGTCAAGCAACCCAAGAACTTTAGATTATTGGAAATTCGTACTGTGGCCTGATGAGTTAAAATTTGAGATTTTTGGTATTAACTGCCATGTCTTTGTAAGATGAAGAAAGGATTGGATGGTTTCTGCATGTGCGGTGCCTAACATGAAGCAGGAAGGGGGAGGTGTAAGGGTGTGGGAGTGCTTGGCTGGTGACACTGCTGGTGAATTATTCCAAATTCAAGGCACACTTACCCAGCATGGCTACAACAGAAGTCTACAACAACATGCAATCCCACCTAGTTTACTCTTTGTAGGATCAATATTTGTGTTGCGACAGGAAAATGAGCTAAAAGACATGGCTTCTGCAATCACATAACCTTTGTCCAACTGAAATGGTTTGGAATGACTTGGACTACATAATAAGGGCAAAATAGCCAACATGTGCTTAGCACCTCTGGCTACCTTTTTATGGTGTTGGAAAGCAATCCCACATAATGAAGCTGCTTGTAAGAATGCCTAAAGATGCACAAAAACTTTCTGACATTTCAAGTTGTTTTATGCCAGGTGTGAGTTATAAACACCTTGATGAATGGGGCCCATTTAGTTTTTGCTGTTGGTAGTTCCCTCAAAGATTTAAGTTACAAAATCCTGTTCTCCTTCTGCCTTTAGTTTCTCTTACCCATGAAATAGTAAAATACAGACATTATACAGATGATAGACTGACCGTTCTTTAACTTGCATTGGTGAGTTTGATTCAGTACAACCTATTTACGATCCTAATTAGCATAGCAATGCCAGGTAGGCTAGGATTAAATACTAGCTCTGCAGACTCGGATTAGGTGCAGCTGACTAGCTCTGCGTAGAAACAGGCTAGGTGTTCATCTAAGTCAGTCTGCTGGGGGAGCTGAGCAGACTGGGTGAGTTTTGAAGTTAAAGAGAAACAAGCTATGGACGGTAGCTGTTTTGTGTAACCGAAATGAGAGTAACTTAGCGGTGTCTGAAGTAATCAGGTTCTATACTGTTTAGTTGGCGCCTGGATAAGGCTAGGATTTTAAGTTTATGAGTTTGTATTAGTATTGCTTAACCTGTGGAAAGCAATAAAAATGGTACATGTTTGAACCAAAACTGCATTGCCTGTGTTAACGGTACCTAAAGACTAATACCTACCAGAGATTCAATCTGGTGACATGATTTCCAGCTGAGCCTCTATCTAAACATTATGTTTTCTGGTTTTAGTTTTACCAATTTGTATTAAAAAAGTTTCTTTTATTAGGACCAAAAATAATGTACAACACTACCTTTTAAATTAATAACAATTTACAAATTATAACATTTGGACAAATAATAAAATGTGGAAGGTCCTAATGTAGCTTTTTTATAGAAGGCAGAGATCTCCTTCATCTGACATTCACTAAAATTGCCTACAAAACAGCAGGAAAGGAATCTTCGTGTTTGCTCAGCAGTTACGTGATGGCAATTTTCTTTATTCGGACAAGTAAACTTCTAAAAGATGCATTTAAAAAGGATTAGAGTCGTCATCAGTTCCAGCAAAAGAGATGAAGGGTAGCAGTGCTTGACTATACCCAAACTGACATTTCAGTTTTGTAAGCGCTCTCTAAAATTAAGACGAAGAAATGGGTTTTACAGAGGAATATGAGGTTGTCAGCTCTGCTTTTTTTTTGCAATCATTAAGAAAAGCAGTGAAATTTTCTACCTGCTGGCACTATTGCATTTCATTTTCTTAGAATATTTGCTTAAAATGATCCTGGGTAATTATTGCAGAGACTTTAGAAGCACAGGAATTGTTGAAAAAGATTTGAGGAACATTGTGATCTCACAAACTACATAAGAATGTGCATAGACCCTAAAATGAAGCATTTAGCAAAAATGTCACACTATCATTATAAGCTTTTACCCCTTGCATTCTCAGCAACCTTGAATTATGTGTAAAGGAAAAGTGGACCAAGATGGAAAATGCAGAGATGAAGATTTTTTTATGTGGTCTTTCACAGAACATCAGAAAGACTCAAGTAACATCTTGTTTTTAAAGGGGAGATTCGGCACTTAGAAAATACATTTTAACTATCTTTACACCCTAAACACCTTTGTAATTTCAGAATTTATTTCACAATTCCCTACACTTCTCCGTATCTAACTAATCTATAAATGTTTTTTTTTTACTGTACTTCCTCTGACTTTTTGTTTGGGAGGAGTCTCAAACATGACGTCACAGGAGGCTGGGGCTGCACACACTGCCCGCTGTGTCCATCCCCCCTTTTGGCACAGAACGTGAAAGGAGGCGGCACTAGAGTTATTCACTAGTTTTTACCCTCCCTCAAAATGTCCTCAATAATGGGTGATTGAGGCTGTGGCAGATGTGAGCCCAGCTCTGGCCCTCTACTTCTGTCTAACCAAAGTTCTGAAAAATAAACTCAGGATGAAAACTCTTTTAAAAAGGTGTTTTTCCATCATCTGAAATACAAGTCCAATACTCACTAGGATCCCTGTGTACATCCCAGGATGCAGAGCACTCCTGATTGAAAGTTTGCACTGTCCAATGCGGCAACTTTTTCTGTAGTGTTAGAGGAGTGCAGTGGCACTGAAAATGGCCAGCTTCAGAGCCACACTTACAAGCTCTGTAGCAAAGAGCTTGTAAGCACTGCTTGTTAAGGAGACAAGCCACTTTTGATAGACTGCGAAGGTGGCTTGCTGCCTAGGCAACCAGTGGTAAACAAAAAAATAGCCCTGTTCTTAAAAACAAGGAAGATTTTTAATAGCAAGTAAATTGTGGCGCAGTAACCCCTTCCAAGAAGAGCTAATTTGGTTTGAGATGCAAATAGTCTCCAAATTTTGTCCAAATTAAATAAATATGATGCAATGAAGATAAGAAAATAACACACAGTGTCTGTCAGTGTACAATTTATGTCTGCCCTCAGATCCCAAGTAACATGTATTTTATTACACACAGAGAAGATAAGGAAAAGGGAATGGCTTTACATTACCTAAGAAAGAAAATATTTTAATTGGGGAAAGTATTTTAATTGGTAATAACGAAGTCGTAAATGACAAATTATACTGAATTCCTTCAAATTGGCTCTATCCAATTAATTATACTTTTAGAAACAAAGGAAAGCTTTAAGGCCGGTGTCCCACTTGCAACTGCAATGCGAGAAACTCACGCGAGTCTCCTGCCTCAATACCCGTCACTGCCACCGGCACTCGGGACCGGAGTGTGCGGCTGCATGTATTTCTATGCAGCTCTAATTATGCATAGAAAAAGCTAAAGACCACATCAGGCATCACCACAAAATTAAAAAAAAAGTCATAGACATGACTACCCAAACGGCCTGTGATAGAGCCTAAGGGCTCATTTCCACTTGCGAGAAACATGTCCGTGTCTCGCATGTGGAAACGAAGCTGTGGCGCCGGCACTCTAGAGCGGAGCGTGTGGCCGCATAGGAACACATGGAGCTGCACGCTCCGCTCAAAAGTGCCGGCGCCAGAGCTTGGTTTCCACATGCGAGACACGGACATGTTTCTCGCAAGTGGAAATGAGCCCTTAGGCTGTCCCTCAACAGGCCAAGGTATATAAATATAACAGAGATATTTACAAAGATATCAATGCGTATCATGCAGAATGCACTATCCCATAAGACTAATATTGCACATTCAAAAGTGAAAATACAGAAAATCATTTAGAAAAACAGTGATAGAATAGTGCATAAATCTCCCTACTGGACAGTGTACATTAATATAGACCAGTTTGAAACGCCCCCAAATAAACGAACCAGCAGAAAAATGTACACCCCAACAGTGCAGACCCTGCTCTCCAAAGGAGGGAACCAATGCTCCCAATATCATACAAATGTAGATATAAGTCGAGGGCAAAAAAATATATATAGCCCCGATCTTTGGAGGTGTTGGAAACACTATACAGACCCGGCGAGACAGAGACTGGTACAGCCAAAAGAGTTGAGGGGAGCCTGTGGAGATGCCCGATGCGTGTCACCACCGCAAGGTGGCTTCGTCAGGGGCTCCCCTCAACAGTCCCGAGTGCTGGCGGTAATGTCGGGTATTTAGTGCGAGTTTCTCGCATTGCAGTTGTAAGTGTGACACCGACCTAACACAACGACCCCTCTATATAAGACAACACCCTGTGTAATTGCTTCTATGAGTAAAACTTATAAAGCTAATACTAAAATACAAAATGATCAAAGGTATATAGGTATTTTTCATTGTCTAAATAATAATCAAAGCAAAGTATGAGCCCAAAAGAAACAGACATTATACTGGACCTTTATCTAATAGAAAATAAAAATATTGTTGAAATTACAATGTTAAAAAATGGTCAGAATCCATAAACTGCCAGCACGGCTTTGGAAGAGCGGCGAGCAGTAAAAGCCTCATTAAAGGATCACGAACGCCACTATCGACCAGTTACATAAACAGAGGTTAAGGTTGACTTAGTTTTCTAAAATAATCAAGGATATCTCAAGAGTACAGCTGCAGAATGTTTGTGCCCGATATGCTAATAAGTTGGCAACCAAGAACACCATGCCTCGAGGACACAAAGGCCTTAAAGCTGGCATATTGATGAGCTCAGAATACTCCCCCGCCCTTTCAGAGTGTGATTGACAGGCCATTTTTTCAAGCCACATAATCAGAACCTAGAAAATAATTACAAATTCTAGTTACAGTTCAGCAACTATTGGAGAACCACAAGGCTGGCGACCACAGCGCTTCAATAGACTACAAATGTGCTGAAGCGCTGCAAAGAGAGAATAACATTTCTTCCATGATGTTTATATCAAGCTAGATTTAAAGGTAATTTGCACTTTATGTTTAAAGGTTGATATATAAATGCATAAAATTAAATGGCGTCAAGTGTTTTATTTTGATAACTTCCTAACTGAGCCGCTGAGGGCTGCCATTCTTATTTGCTGTTGTGTAAATGCGTGGCATTACACACAGTAACTAAGGCAGCCCCAGGCTATAGGAGACTACGTCGGTGTCCGACCCTATCTGTTATACTGTGACAGCCTCAGCTGAGAACTAGGCACACCCCTTGGGCTGTCCAGTTCACAACTGTAGGTGGAGCCCTGCGCTGTGTGCATAGCTACAATTTCCCCGTCATTGTTCATGCAGTGATCAGCGGCAAGTGGTGACAGGAGAGAGCCTGAAAACATCATTCTGCTGTGGTCTTAACACTTGGGGTGTGTTTCCATGATCAGGAAACTCTGCGTGTTTGACGCTGCGTAGAGCCGCAGCGTCTAACACGCAGCGTCCAGATGTTACAGCTTAGTGAAGGGGATTTCATGAAATCCTGTCTCCACTATGCGTTAAAACACGCATGCGGCAGACCCGCATAAACAGACATGCGGTGCATCTTTTCAGAACGCAGCATGTCTGTTTACAATGCGGCGACTCACCGTAAATTTCCCATAGATAATCATTAGATGCGGTAAAAATCGCATCTAATGATTAGTCACATGCGTAGTAACTGCGTAAAGGCAGCTTACTATGCATGTCTCCTAATTTAAATAAGCTCTTGTCCCGCTGCCGGAAGTCCCGCGTCCACTGCAGTTCTCATGATAACTTGGCTTACCACGAGAACTGCCGTGCACGTGACCGGGGGTTATCTCCGGCCACTAGTCCGGTTCTCACGGTCAGCTGATTGTGAGAACGCTGCAGTGTAGGTGATCACTGGAGAGTTATCTCCAGTGATCATCTACAAGCTCTGCTATGTCTGGATGTCAGGCATCCAGATGTAGCAGAGCTGGACTCGTCGTGGGACACTTGTTATGAAGGACTACGTCGGACTCAGGGAGTATACTGTTGGTTTATTATTTTTCTTTTTTTCCAGGAGACGAGGGCATCGCATGGATTAAGCACCATTTCTGGGGTGGCTGGGGGCTGGTATTTGTAGCTGGGGGGGGGGGGGGGCAATATGAATATCAATCCAAGGCTGTCTGCATAGCCTTTCTGGCTATAAATTAATAATGGGACCCCACGTCATTTTTTTTGGGGGGGTCCCCCTATTTTTATAGCCAATAAAGCCTAAATATACAGCTGCGGGCTGATATTCATAGCCTGGGAAGATCCATGGGTATTAACCCCTTCCCAGGCTACAAACATCAGTACCCCAGTCGTTGGCTTTCCCCCTCTGGTGCAAAAAATTGCGCGGGAGCCCACCCCATTTTTTTTTCACATTTTTTTTTAAATTAAACAATATCGCTTTAAGCAATATCGCTTTTAAGGCCGGGGTCATACTTGCAAGAAACTCACATGAGTCTCTTGGCTCACTACCCGACACTGCCGCCGCCACTCGGACCAGAGCGTTCAGCTACATAGAAATACATGCAGCCGCACGCTCTGGTCCCGAGTGCCGGCGGCAGTGTCGGGTATTGAGGTGCAAAACTCGTGCGAGTTTCTCGCATGTGTGATCCCGGCCTAACTCTTTATTAACATTTTATTATGTATATTACTAAACATCGGGCTTGGTATTATCTATCTATCTATTAATCATCTATTACACAGGTCAACAAAAAAAATTTTTTTTTCTGGTGTCCAAAATATTTTAATGAATTTGGGGTATTTTTGGGGTGCTGATTCTGAATATGCTATCAGTTTTGCCAGATTGGCTCAAGTTTTTGAGATTTTTGGTATCTTATTTATAGCACTTGTTGGTAAATGCGACGCATCATCTCATTAATTTCTTTGGATTAGTACTTGAACTGAGCAGTTCTCAATATACAGGTCCTTCTCAAAAAATTAGCATATAGTGTTAAATTTCATTATTTATCATAATGTAATGATTACAATTAAACTTTCATATATTATAGATTCATTATCCACCAACTGAAATTTGTCAGGTCTTTTATTGTTTTAATACTGATGATTTTGGCATACAACTCCTGATAACCCAAAAAACCTGTCTCAATAAATTAGCATATCAAGAAAAGGTTCTCTAAATGACCTATTACCCTAATCTTCTGAATCAACTAATTAACTCTAAACACATGCAAAAGATACCTGAGGCTTTTAAAAACTCCCTGCCTGGTTCATTACTCAAAACCCCCATCATGGGTAAGACTAGCGACCTGACAGATGTCAAGAAGGCCATCATTGACACCCTCAAGCAAGAGGGTAAGACCCAGAAAGAAATTTCTCAACAAATAGGCTGTTCCCAGAGTGCTGTATCAAGGCACCTCAATGGTAAGTCTGTTGGAAGGAAACAATGTGGCAGAAAACGCTGTACAACGAGAAGAGGTGACCGGACCCTGAGGAAGATTGTGGAGAAGGACCGATTCCAGACCTTGGGGAACCTGAGGAAGCAGTGGACTGAGTCTGGTGTGGAAACATCCAGAGCCACCGTGCACAGGCGTGTGCAGGAAATGGGCTACAGGTGCCGCATTCCCCAGGTAAAGCCACTTTTGAACCATAAACAGCGGCAGAAGCGCCTGACCTGGGCTACAGAGAAGCAGCACTGGACTGTTGCTAAGTGGTCCCAAGTACTTTTTTCTGATGAAAGCAAATTTTGCATGTCATTCGGAAATCAAGGTGCCAGAGTCTGGAGGAAGACTGGGGAGAAGGAAATGCCAAAATGCCTGAAGTCCAGTGTCAAGTACCCACAGTCAGTGATGGTGTGGGGTGCCATGTCAGCTGCTGGTGTTGGTCCACTGTGTTTCATCAAGGGCAGGGTCAATGCAGCTAGCTATCAGGAGATTTTGGAGCACTTCATGCTTCCATCGGCTGAAATGCTTTATAGAGATGAAGATTTCATTTTTCAGCACGACCTGGCACCTGCTCACAGTGCCAAAACCACTGGTAAATGGTTTACTGACCATGGTATTACTGTGCTCAATTGGCCTGCCAACTCTCCTGACCTGAACCCCATAGAGAATCTGTGGGATATTGTGAAGAGAAAGTTGAGAGACGCAAGACCCAACACTCTGGATGAGCTTAAGGCCGCTATTGAAGCATCCTGGGCCTCCATAACATCTCAGCAGTGTCACAGGCTGATTGCCTCCATGCCACGCCGCATTGAAGCAGTCATTTCTGCCAAAGGATTCCCGACCAAGTATTGAGTGCATAACTGAACATTATTATTTGATGTTTTTTTTGTTTGTTATTCAAAAACACTTTTATTTGATTGGCCGGGTGAAATATGCTAATTTATTGAGACAGGTTTTTTGGGTTATCAGGAGTTGTATGCCAAAATCATCAGTATTAAAACAATAAAAGACCTGACAAATTTCAGTTGGTGGATAATGAATCTATAATATATGAAAGTTTAATTGTAATCATTACATTATGGTAAATAATGAAATTTAACACTATATGCTAATTTTTTGAGAAGGACCTGTAGTTTTGTGTTAATTAGTGTTCTAAAAGTTTGTTCATAGCTTGATTTTTGCACTAACTTTATGTTGTTGTCTGTTTTCCAGTGAAAAGCATGAACTCATCAAGAAGAAGTTGTCTTAACGATCCAGACTCATTCTGTTACATTTGTGGTGAATACACACTGCCAAAACATAGAAGAAACATAACAGACTTCGTAAAGAAAGTGTATTTTGCCTATTTTGGGGTTATGCTTGGGGACCAAGACAAGTTTTGGGCACCACACATAGTGTGCAAAGCATGTATCGAATTATTACGAAAATGGAGCAAAGGACAAAGAAAAAGCTTCAAATTTGGTGTTCCAATGGTGTGGAGAGAGCCAAAAAATCATCATGATGACTGTTATTTCTGTGCAGTGCAAGTGCAAGGATTCAATAAGCATAAGAAACGAAAATGGGAGTAACATGGAATCTGCAAGAAGGCCTGTCCCTCATTGTGAAGATGTGCCTGTACCTGTGTTTACCATAAATAACAGTCATCATGATGATTTTTTGGCTCTCTCCACACCATTGGAACACGAAATTTGAAGCTTTTTCTTTGTTCTTTGCTCCATTTTCGTAATAATTCGATACATGCTTTGCACACTATGTCTGGTGCCCAAAACTTGTCTTGGTCCCCAAGCATAACCCCAAAATAGGCAAAATACACTTTTTTTTACGAAGTCTGTTATGTTTCTTCTATGTTTTGGCAGTGTGTATTCACCACAAATGTAACAGAATGAGTCTGGATCGTTAAGACAACTTCTTCTTGATGAGTTCATGCTTTTCACTGGAAAACAGACAACAACATAAAGTTAGTGCAAAAATCAAGCTATGAACAAACTTTTAGAACACTAATTAACACAAAACTATATTGAGAACTGCTCAGTTCAAGTACTAATCCAAAGAAATTAATGAGATGATGCGTCGCATTTACCAACAAGTGCTATAAATAAGATACCAAAAATCTCAAAAACTTGAGCCAATCTGGCAAAACTGATGACATATTCAGAATCAGCACCCCAAAAATACCCTAAATTCGATGAAATATCTTTGGCACCAAAAATGCTGTTGACCAGTGTTATCTATCTATTGCATCTATCTTATCAACAGTATCTACCCATCTATTATCTACCGATATATATATCCATAAATATATCTATCTACAGATAGATATATCTATAGATAGCTATATATATATATATATATATATATATATATCGATAGATAGATACAATAGATAGATAGATACAATAGAACTATAGATAGATAGATTAGATATGATAGATCTATCGTATCTATCTATATCTATCGCTCTATGTGTCTAAACATTATTCTTCAATGTAGTATGTAAATAAAGAGGTTGGACAAGAAATTACAATTTTTTTTTGTATAACTTTATTTAGCTTACAAAAACACACACAAATCCTCATGAAAAAAACGCATGAAAAAGGCAGGTGACCTGCCAGTGACCTCAGGTGCAGATTTGGTGCAGATTTTACCTGCGTCAAATCCTGAGCAAATCCTGATGCAATCCTGACCGTGGAAACATACCCTAACTCTGCTCAGTCAGTGTAAAATGGAGGAGGATGTGGGAACCACAAACAAAAATGCGACCCAATAAGTCCATAGTAAAAAATAGTACTTTATTAGAATCTCAAATAATCCACAAGTTAATGACAGGGACAGAAAACATGAAACGCAGTCATTAAAACACGTGCGACTGTTGAAATAGACGCCCCAGCCCAAGAAGCAACCAGGCAGATTATCAAAGTAGACAATCAAACATAGATATAGTTCATTAGAATCACCCACCCCATGTTATGCATCAGTCTTATTTATCCAACAATACATATTACAATATAAGGGCACAGAGTTACGCTGAGCAGAACTCAATGGGATCACTCATGTGGGGTAAAATGAAGATGCTGCCTTATTGTGAATACCAAATGGTAAGAGCCAAGATGTAGGTAATTACCTCAAGTGAGTGGCACAAATGTGCTTGCAGGGCTGGCGCGTCACCCCAACGAGTGTTTCGGATGTCCTTCGTCAAGTCCCGACTTAAGTACGGTTCTAGGAGGTTGGCACACATTTGGAACGCTTCATCCCTAACAACAACAACAAATGGCATTGGCGATCCTTCAGTGTTGGGAAGAGGATGTTGAGTCCATAAAATATTTTACTGTCAGATAATCAAAAGGTCACACACTCTCTGAAAGGCTGTGGCTTCTTTACAGCATACAGGGATCAAATGTATTAAAGATTTTAAAGCTTTAATATAAAAATATGCACGGCTTACAATAAAAGATAGAAAAAGATCAATACAAAAATATGCAAAAACAGTTATGAAATAAAAAGGTAGAAATAACAAATACCTAAATGTTTCCATCTACAGATACCTTCTGTTTCTTAAAATCATATTGTTGGGAAACTGCTCAGATGGAGCCTCATTTTACATTTCCCCCTACTACTCTGTTGAGCCAACTCAGTGGGTGATGATCTGTGATCACGGTAAAGTTGTGCCCATACAGGTATGGCTGTAGTTTTTGCAGAGCCCACACAATTGGTAAACATTTCTTTTCAATTGTAGCATAAGCAACCTGTCTGGGCAGGAGTGTCCTCCTCAGGTAGAGAACTGGGTGCTCTTCACCTTGCTGGTTCACCTGGCTGAGAACCGCACTTAGCCGATAAGTGCTGGCATCAGTCTGCATCACAAACCTGCAAGTGAAATCTTGAGTCTGAAGAACGAGTGAACTAGCCAATGCTGATTTTAGGGCATCAAAGGATTCCTTGCATTGAAAAGTCCAGGAAATAATTTGGTCAAGCTTCTTCTTTCTCAGGTCAGTTAACGGCTTAGCCAGAACACTAGCAATACAGTCAGACCTACTGTGTTAATTTGCTGTAGCACATGAAACAGATGCCCCAGGTGTTCCTGCTAGGAATTACTAAAAATGGCTCCATCATCAAGATAAGCAACTGCAAAACCATTAAATCCCTCCAGTAGCTGGATTAACCAACCTGTGGAAGGTGGCAAAGACATTTTTCATACCAAATGGCATCACCAGAAACTCAAACAGACCAAACAGTGTTTTAAAAGCAGATCTCTCATGCCTATTTTGTCATGGGCATCTGCCAATATCCCCTACTTAAGTCCATAGTGGTCAGGCAAGACAAACTAGCCATCTGTTCGAACAGCTCTTCAGCAATTGGTAGGCAAATGTTTTAAGCAAAATTAATTTTCTGTAATATACACAAAATCAGGTGGTGCGGTCCTTTTTCGGGACAAGAACTACAGGTGAGGCCCAGGCAATCTGGCATTTTTGTATTACGCCAAGGCACAGCATTTCCTTTATCTGTTCCTTCATGTTTGTTTTCACATCCGCTGATATCCGATATGCCGATTGCCTTACAGGGGAATGAGTAAAATTGTCTACATGGTGACTTGCTAAATGAGTCTTCCCAGGTTTCCCTATGAAGACTTCTCTGAATTCCCTGAGCACCCCAAGTAGCTCTGACTTCTGACTGCAGAATAGCAGTCCACTCCAGTGACTCCATACACTGAGTCCCAGCCCCCAAGTCTGGCAGCAGGTCACCCTTTCCCTTCTCGGGCATGCTGCAAACAGGTAAGACACAAACCTCACTGTTGTGATGTTCTTTCAAAATAATCACACAAAAACTTTTCTGATACTGTGTATGTTCATCCAGGGTCACTACGAAGTTAACAAAATGTAAACGCTTATTGACAGTGAACGATCTCTCCCATGCGGGCTGTAATTTGTTCTCCAACATAGGAACTAAAGGTACCCTCACACTCAACAACTTTACAACGAGAACGACAACGATCCGTGACGTTGCAGCGTCCTGGATAGCGATCTCATTGTGTTTGACACGCAGCAGCGACCTGGATCCCGCTGTGATATCGCTGGTCGGAGCTAGAAGTCCAGAACTTTATTTCGTCGCTGATGACCCGCTGTCATCGCTGGATCGGCGTGTGTGACGCCGATCAAGCGACGTGTTCACTTGTAACCAGGGTAAATATCGGGTTACTAATCGCAGGGCCACGCTTAGCAACCCGATATTTACCCTGGTTACCATTGTAAAAGTTAAAAAAACCCCAAAAAACAGTACATACTCACATTCTGATGTCTGTCACGTCCCCCGGCGTCCACAGGGTTAAAACTGCTTTCGGCAGGAGCGCTGCTAATGCCGCGCTGCCGAGAGCTTCCCTGCACTGACTGTGTCAGCGCCGGCCGTAAAGCAGAGCACAGCGGTTACGTCACCGCTGTTACTGCTGGCGCTGACACAGTCAGTGCAGGGAAGCTCTCGGCAGCGGTGCGTGCATTGGTAACTAGGGTAAATATTGGGTTACTAAGAACGGCCTAAGCACGGCGATGCTTCTACATTGTAACCATAGAGGTCCTTGGACCTCTATGGTTACTGATCCACGGTAGCTGTGAGCGCCACCCTGTGGTCGGCGCTCACAGCACACCTGCATTTCTGCTACATAGCAGCGAACATCAGATCGCTGCTATGTAGCAGAGCCAATTGCGTTGTGCCAGCCTCTAGCCTCATATGGAGGCTATTGAAGCATGGCAAAAGTAAAAAAAAAAAAGTAAAAAAAAATGTGAAAAAAATAAAAAAAAAAATATAAAAGTTTAAAATAAATCAATAAAAAAAAAAATCAAACCTACACATATTTGGTATCGCCGCGTTCAGAATCGCCCGATCTATCAATAAAAAAAGCATTAACCTGATCGTTAAACGGCGTAGCGAGAAAAAAAAAATTAAAAACGCCAGAATTACGTTTTTTGCATTAAAATGCAATAACGGGCGATCAGAAGATAGTATCTGCACCAAAATGGTATAATTAAAAATGCCAGCTCGGCATGCAAAAAAATAGCCCCAACCGACCCCAGATCATGAAAAATGGAGACGCTACGGGTATCGGAAAATGGCGCAAATTTTTTTTTTTTTTTTTTTTTTTTTTAGAAAGTTTGGAATTTTTTTTCACCACTTAGATAAAAAATAACCTAGTCATTTTAAGTGTCTATGAACTCGTACTGACCTGGAGAATCATAATGGCAGGTCAGTTTTAGCATTTAGTGAACCTAGCAAAAAAGCCAAGCAAAAAACAAGTGTTGGATTGCACTTCTTTTGCAATTTCACCGCACTTGGAATTTTTTCCCCGTTTTCTAGTACACGACATGGTAAAACCAATGATGTCGTTCAAAAGTACAACTCGTCCCGCAAAAAATAAGCCCTCACATGGCCAAATTGACGGAAAAATAAAAAAGTTATGGCTCTGGGAAGGAGGGGAGTGAAAAACAAACACGGAAAAACGGAAAATCCCAAGATCATGAAGGGGTTAACAAAAACAAGTTACCCCCTGACCCTTCTTCCATAAACAAGTTCAAAGAGGGTGAATCCTGTAGAGGCCTGAGGTAACTCTCGGTGTGCAAACAGATGAGCGAGGTAAAATTCCCAGTCTGTCCCTTCCGTTTCTACCAGCATCTTGAGCACTTGTTTTAGAGTTTAATTAAAATGTTCACACAACCCATTGGTCTGAGGATGATAGGGACTGGCTACAAGATGCTGCACGTGTATTTTCTAGCAGGGACTTTTCATCAGATTAGACATAAATTGGGTCCACTGATCAGTTAACATCTCCCTGGGGAACCCCAAACGAGAAAATACAGTCAGTAGTGAATCGGCCACTTTATCGGCTCTTATGGAGGACAGTGCCACTGCTCCTGGATATCATGCAGCATAGTTGACAACTGTGAGAATGAAGCGTTTGCCAGAGTGGCTAGCTATTGAAAGAGGCCCTATGATAACAGCTAGTCGTTGAAAAGGCTCATCATTCACTGATTGTGGTATCAATGGGGCTTTTTGGATGTCTTTCTAAAGGTACCGTCACACTCAGCGACGCTGCAGCGATCGGCTCGATGTCTATATCGCTGCAGCGTCGCTGTTTAGGTCGCTGTATAGACGTCAAACACAGCAGCTCCAGAACGATGCAGGAGCGATCCTGTGACGTAACGGCGACTCACTTATCGTTCTCACAGGTCGTTAGCTCCATGTAAAGCATTGCTGGCGTCGTTGCTTTTGATGTCAAACATGACGATACACGCCGACCTGACGACCAAATAAAAGTTCTGGCCTTCTAGCTCCGACCAGCGATATCACAGCGGGATCCAGATCGTTGCTGCGTGTCAAACACAACGAGATCGCTATCCAGGATGCTGCAACGTCACGGATCGTTGTCGTTCTCGTTGTAAAGTTGCTGAGTGTGAAGGTACCTTAAGTTTTTGACAAATTGTGCAAGATCGACAGTAATTGGCTATGTCCATCCCCTTATTAAGCCAATAAAAGTTGTGTGTCAAACAGGCTTTAGTGTTTTGTACTCTAAGGTGCACGGCCAGTGGGATTTCAAGGGCAATTCTTATAAATGTTCTCTGAGTAGATAGGGGATAACCAGACACTTATAACAGTTCCCATGCTCTGTTGTGCTATTGGGAGGAGGGGGGGGGGGGGTCTCATTATACAGCTTTTTCTGATTCTAGTATATTCTCTCCTGGTCAGCCCCAGCAGGAAGTTGGTCTGCAAGGCATCTCAGCTTCTCCAGACTGGCATCTATTAGCAGAGCTTTCTAGAAGCTCTATCAATCTGTAGGCCCCAGCCTAGTGGGAATGCCAGACTCTGGTCTGATGCGGAGTCTGCAATCAGGAACCTCAGGAGACCTGCCATGTGGAGAGGCTCCTGGACCACAGTAGGGCTCTCCTGTTTTGGCAGTTTTTTTTCTGAGACTCATCTTCTAATCCTTGGGGTTCTCAGGTGGGTAACTGGCTTCCACCTTGTCCGTGACATAATGGAATTCCATTCTGCCCAGGTCCGTGCCTAGCAACACATTGATAGGGATGGTATCTGATACACCCACTCCACTCAGTCCTTTCCCTGCTGCCCAGTCCAGATACACACAGGCCATGGACACGGCCGAGTTGTCCCTCCCAACTTTGGTTACAGACATCGGCCTTCCTGGAATTATATCCGAAGTAGTCACCATTTCTAGATGCACCAGAGTTACTTCTGCTCCAGTGTATCTGAAGCCAGTGTCTCTGAGGCCAGTGGTAACTTTATTGTCAATACTGACAGATTGACTGTTCTCATTTGTGGCAGGCACTGATGTGAGGAATAATAAGACAGAAGGTGCTTCCTACCAGGGCAAGTGACACTAACATGTCCCACTTTGTTACACGTAAATCATCAATGTGTATCAGCAAAAGACTGTCTGGTCCCAGGGGCTCTGGAGGATGTAGATGTAGAATGTCCCTTTCCTCCCTTCCAGCTGAATCCCGATGGATTCCAAGCTTCTGGCAGGGTTACCTTTGGTCTCTGTGCTGCCTCGCTGATTAATGCCCTCCTTCCTCAGGCTTAGAGGTTTGGTGGGCTTTCCTCTCTTGGAAAGTTTGTTGTGCTACCATGTTTTTTTCCCTTTGACGACAATGGATTTGATGATGCTGTGAGCGATCATCCGAGATTGGGATTTTTTTTTCTTAAATAACCCAACCCTGACTTGTACTTCTCAATAACTTTGTCCCTGACTTGTTTGGAGATCTCCTTGATCTTCATTGTGATTGGTTCGTGCTACCTCTTGCTTCATGGTGTTGCAGCCTCTGTGGCCTTTCAGAAAAGGTGTGTATATACTGACAGACTATGTGACACTTAGATTGCACACAGGGGACTTCCTTTTACTAAGCATGTGACTTATGAAGGTAATTGCTTGCACCAGAAATGTTTAAAGGCTTCACAGCAAAAGAGGTGAATACATATGCACATGCCAATTTTTAGCTATTTGTTTCCATACATTTAATTTATACCTATAGTTTTCTCACTTCACCAACTTAAACTATTTAGTGCTGATGTATCACACACAAATCAAATTACAAAATATTTAAAACAACAGGTTGTAATGTAAAAAAATAGGTAAAACGCAAGGGTGGGTTTGTGAATATATACACTTTCGCAAGCCACTGTAAAAGCTGAGTTATGTTCACTCAGAAGCTGCATCCCAAAATACACACACACACTTCAATGGAAAAATTAAAAAAAATATAACATTTTCCTACAGGACTCAGAAATGGCAGCGCAAACCAAAAGTCTTAATTATTCACCGGTTAAAGGTGTTTTTCGAAGTCCATGACAGTACCACCTAAGAGAGGGGATCCTCCCTTCAGGAACAGTAAACCTACAGATACAAAAAGGCGGCACCTCTCCCACGCATCAGTTGGATTACAGAGCACAAGAGGACCATCAAGGTAAATGACATGATTTATGTACAATACTATTAATACTATTCAACCAAAATGTAGATCATAAGAGGAAGAAGTGCACACCCAGAACTAAAAAAAAAAGGGAGGGAATCTACGGGTGCACCTGAGAGAATTACAGATAGTAATAACTAATTTAGGGAGGGACTACAGCCTGCAGCACCCTTACACCAAAGGCGACGTCTGAGGAAGCACCCGGATCTAGTCTGTAATGATTGAAATACATGCTTGGAGAGGACCAAGTTTCTGCCTTACATATTTGGTCAATTGAAACCTCTGATCTCTCCACCCATGAGGTTGCCATGGCTCTAATGGAATGCGCACTCAGACTTCCAGGTGCCGACCTGCCCTTCGAGATGTATGTTAGTGAAATAGCCTCCCTAATCCACCTAGCTAGCATGATTTTTGATGACCTAAGGCCCTTCCTAGTGCCCTGATAGGAGACAAACAAGGCGTTCTCTTTTCCAGGGATCAGTAACTGCTAGGTATTCTAGGAGACATCTCCTAACGTCTTGGGTGTGGAGTTTATTTTCCTTTTCGTTACCAGGATTAGGGATGAAGGACGGAATAAATATTTCCTGCGTTCTATGGAAACTGGAGACTACCTTAGGCTGGTATTCTGGGTCAGGTCTAAGTATTACTCTATCATTTATTATTATTATTATACATTTTTATAGTGCCATTTATTCCATGGCGCTTTACATGTGAAAAGGGGGCAAATATAGACAAATACAACTAAACATGAGCAAAAAACAAGGCACATATGTACATAAGGAAGGAGGACCCTGCCCGCGAGGGCTCACAGTCTGCAGGGGATGGGTGAGGATACACTAGGAGAGGGTCATCATCCCCAAATTGTGTATAAGGAGGAAGCCTGGATTAACGCCTGGATGTCACTTACTCTACGAGCTGATGTCAGTGCTACCAGGAAGGCTACTTTGAGGGACAGGTTATTTTATGGAGGCCGCTGAGATAGGTTCAAATGGGGCCTCTGTCATGGCCATGAGGACTAGGTTTAAATCCCACGGCATGACCCTATCTTTCACTACTGGTCTGGACCTACTTGCTGCTTTAATGAACCTATTGATCCAGTGATTACCGGCAATGTTACAGCTAAAAAGAGCTCCTAAGGCTGACACTTGCAATTTAAGGGTACTAGTGGATAGCCCCATGTCCAGACCTCTTTGTAGGAATTCAAGAATCTGATTTATTGGTGTTGATTGACCAGCTACCACCCCTGAGTCCTGAAGTAACCTTTTCCAGATTCTGAAGTATATTTGGATAGTGATTACTTTCCTGCTTTTAAACAGGGTATTAATCAAGCCTGGGGAGAAACCTCTATCTTTCAGCAGTGACCATTCAAAATCCACGTCGTCAGATGAAGGCCATCCACCTGAGGATGGTAGACTGGGCCCTGGGATAGGAGATCCGGGATGTCTGGTAGGACCCACGGTTCGGACACCGACATAGTCCTGAGACATGAGAACCATGCCCTCCTGGGCCAAAACAGGGGGATCACTATAATTCTCGCCCTCTCTTTCTTGATTTTCCTCATCACCAGGGGTAGTAGAGACAGGGGTGGGAAGGTATAGGCTAGCCTGAAGTCCCACTTTATCAAAAAGGTCTTATGGAGGCACCGGCATCTCCATTGCTACGATGCGGTGGCCTCCGGGAAAATGGCCGCTGGGGGCGGCGCATGCTCAAATTCACATCTCGTCTCCCAAGATCTCGGGACGAGATCGGAATCTGAGTATGCGCCGCCCCCAGCGGCCATTTTCCCGGAGGCCACCGCATCGTAGCAATGGAGATGCCGGTGCCTCCGGGCTTTGAGAAGATGCCGGAGGAGCCCCGACTGACTGTGCGTGAAGAAACGCCGCCGCCCCACAGCAGAGCCCCGACGCTGCAGGAAGAGGAGCCGCTGCCCCACAGCACCCACGCGGCACAAAGAGGAGCAGCCGCCGCCGCTCCCCAGCACCCCACGCTGACGCTGGCTGCAGCTACAATGTGAGGTAATGGGGCATACTCCACTCACACTTTCCTGTGAGATGCCCCCTCCGTCATCGGGACCACTCCCCCCACCCACCCACCCACCATATACACCCGGCGTACAAGACGACCCCCGACTTTTAAGAAGATTTTCAGGGGTTAAAAGTCGTCTTATACGCCGGAAAATACAGTAAGTAAGTGCACACTGCACCCGTTGATGGGAGGGAATAAACAGGTGCGGTCATGGGCTCCGAGAAACACCGTTATCGGTGAGTAACTATGACTTTCTCGGTCTCCCATGACAGCACCACTGAGAGAATTACAGAGAGTAAGCTTAGGGAGGGACCACAGCCTCAAGAACCCTTCGCCCGAAGGTCAAGTCAGACACAGAGGCTAGATTTAATTTATAGTGTCTAAAAAAGGTTGATGGTGATGACCAGGTGGCCGCTTTGCAGATTTGCTCAATTGATACCTCTGACCTCTCAGCCCATGAGGTAGCTACCGCTCTTGTGGAATGCGCTTTTATACCATCTGGGATCGTATTCCCCGTGGATGAATATGCCAAGGCTATTGCCTCCTTGATCCACCTTGCCAAGGTACCTTTGGATGCGCGGAATCCTTTTCTGGGACCCTGAAAACAGACAAACAAAGAGCCTTCCTTCCTATACTCCCGGGTGGAATCTAAATATTGGACTAGACATCTTCTGACATCTAAATTATGGAAATTTTGCGCTTTCTCATTTTTGGGGTTTGGGCAAAAGGACGGCAGGGATACTTCTTGTGACCTATGAAATTTTGATGCCACTTTTGGCAAATAGGCCGGGTCAGGTTTAAGAGTGACTGTCATCTAATATTTTTGTAAAAGGTGGGTTAGAAGACAGGGCCTGAATGTCGCTTATTCTGCGTGCAGATGTCAAAGGTTCCAGAAGAATGGTCTTAAGTGATATTATTTTTATGGAAATTGTGTCTATGGGTTCAAATGGAGGACCCGTTAGCGCAGAGAGGACTAGGTTTAGGTACCACGGGGGTATTTTTTGAGTAATTAGAGGTTTTGATCTTGTTACCGCTTTAATAAATCTTATTACCCATGGATTGGCCGCAATATTTTGATTATAGAGTGCTCCCAGAGCTGCTATCTGTACTTTTAGAGTACTGACCACAACCCTTGTTCCAGACCCTTTTGCAGGACTTCAAGTATTTTATTAATTGAAGGCCCATCCTGGACTTTCACCTTGGAGACAGATAAGAATTTTCTCCAAGTTTTCCCGTAGGCTTTAGTAGTAACAGGTTTCCTACTTTTTAATAAAGTAGTTACTAAGTTGTTCGAGAACCCCCTTTCTTTTAATAGTCTCCGTTCAAAATCCAGGCTGTTAAATGTAAGTACGTCTCCTGCGGGTGGAAGACCGGTCCTTGCTGCAGTAGGTCTGGTATACTCGGTAGGATCCATGGGTCTAAGACCAATAGTATCCTTAGCCAGGAAAACCATGTCCTTTTTGGCCAGAATGGGGCTATAAGGATCATTTTTGTTTTGTCTTCTCTGATCTTCCGAATGACTGCCGGGATCAGAATAATTGGAGGAAAAGCATATGTCAGTTTGTGGGTCCATGGAATCAGAAAAGCATCCAGGGCCTGGGGATTCCCTTTCGGGTTCATTGAGCAAAACATGTTTATTTTTTTGTTTTCGAAATTGGCGAATAAATCTATTGTTGGGGTCCCCCACATTTCTGTAATCTGGTTGTAGATAGATTGGTTTAGGGACCACTCGCCTTGTTTTAACTGAGTTCGACTCAAGTAATCTGCTTTTTCGTTGTTTGATCCCTGAATAAGTAGTGCAGAAAGGGATAGTAAATTTTTCTCTGCAAGACTGATAATTTTGGCAGAGGAACTCAGTGATCGAGACCTTGTTCCCCCCTGGTGATTTATATATGCTAACGTCACTTTGTTGTCCGAAAGAATTTGGACATAATGTCCTCGAATATAAGGCAGAAAAAATAGAAGAGCCTGATGCACCGCCCAAAGTTCTTTTTGGTTTGAGGATGCTGATAGTTCCTGAACTGTCCAGTTTCCCTGAGCCACTCTGTCTCCCATGTGAGCCCCCCACCCCCTGGGACTCGCATCGGTTGTTATTACTCGAGATATTTTTGCTAGCCAAGGAATTTCCTTTGAAAGGTTTTGGTTTTTTTTCCCCACCAGAGAAGGGAATGAATAACGGAGGCATTTAGAGTGATGCGACCCTCTAAATTGTCTTTTAGTATTGACTGCATTTTCAGTATAAGCCATTGAAGCTCTCTCGTGTGGAATTGTGCGAAAGGTACTGCTGGCAGGCATGAAGAGAGAGAGCCCAGTAGCGACATCGCTCTCCTTAGAGTCATGGAGGGATTGTGTAGAGTTCGCGCTATCATACTCATTATGTTGTCTTTTTTGGAAACTGGGAGCCGTCATTCTTGAACCTGGGAGTCTAATGTTAGCCCCAGAAGCTCCTGAACTTGGCAGGGTTCTAACCTCGATTTTTTTGTATTTATAAGCCAGCCCAAGTCTGTCAGAATAGTTATTACTCGGTCCCGCTGTTCCCTGCAACTTTGAGCCGAGTCGCTTGCAATCAGGAAATCGTCCAGGTAAGGGATTATTAATATATTTTGTTCCCTTATGTGAGCCATCATTTCCACCATTTTCGTGAATACTCATGGAGCTATTGATATCCCAAACGGGAAGGCTCTGTATTGGAAGTTTTTTACATGTCCATCTATGGAGACCGCCATCCTGAGAAATTTTCGGGATTGTTTGTGAATGGGCACATGGTAATATGCATCGCTTAAGTCCAGCACGACCATGTAGCAGTTCGGGAAGAGGATTTTTATGGTGGATTTTATTGTTTCCATTTTGAATTTTTCGTTTTTTTACGTATTTGTTCAGGTTTTTTAGATTTATTATCGTTCGATAAGAGCCATCGGGTTTTGGCACTAGAAATAGTGGGGAATAAAAACCTCCTCCTATTTATTGAGGGGAGATCTCCTGAATTACATACTTCTGTAATAGGGATATAATTTCTTTTTCTAGTGCGGTTTGCTCTGCTGCTGAGGACCTTGTTCTTGTTATTACATAATTTTAGGGGGGTAAAGAAAGAAAATCTATTTTTAGACCGGAGTTTATTAGATTTAAAATCCAAACATTGTTGGATATTTTCTTCCAGGCAGGAAGGAACGAAGTGAGTCTTCCCCCCCACCACGGGAAAAAAGTCATTTAGAGGGCTTTTTGTCACGGGAGGTGTTGCCAAAAAGGAAACCCCTGTCCCTTCTTCTTTCATCCCATTTACTTTGTTCTCTGGGGGGTCTTCGACGAAAAAATTTCCGGTTCTGAAAGGACTGTCTGAATGGGGCTGGTCCCAGGTTTGGAAACCCTTTCATTTTATCCCCAGCTTTCTGAAGGATGCCATCCAATGTCTCTCCAAACAAGAAATTTCCTTCACATGGAATGGAACATAATTTGAGTTTCGTTTGGAGATCTCCCGGCCAACTTTTAAGCCATAATGTTCTTCTGGCTGCGTTGGAGAGAGCTGCAGCCTTGGATGTTAAGGGCACAGAGTCCGCTGAGGAATCTGCCAAGAATGCTGCTGCAGCTCTAATTACAGGGATTGAATCTAGCATTTTACTAATGGGTGACCCGTCTTTAATTTGTTTTTCCAGTTGGTCAATCCACACCATTAAAGATCTAGAGGTGCATGTCGCTGCTACCGCGGGTCTCAAGCTACCCCCAGCCGATTTCCAGGCTCCCTTAAGAAAGGTATCCGCTTTTTTGTCTAAAGGGTCTTTGAGGGTACCCATATCCTCAAATGGGAGAGCAAATTTTTTTGAGGCCTTGTCTACAGCGACGTCTAATTTGGGTGCTTTGTCCCAAGAAGTAGATGCCTCGTCTTCGAAAGGATACTTCCAGTGGCGTAACTACAAAGTTATGGGCCCCGGTGCGAACTTCCAAATGGGGCCCCCCCCCTACCCCCCCCTACCCCCCCACCTTCCCCCGCCCCGCTTCCCCTAGATACGCCTCGGACTGTTGCAGGAATCTCCTGCACTGCAACATGGTGTTGGGTGCCAGCACAGCCCGCACAGTGGTATATCCAGCACAGCCCGCACAGTGGTATATCCAGCACAGCCCGCACAGTGGTATATCCAGCACAGCCCGCACAGTGGTATATCCAGCACAGCCCGCACAGTGGTATATCCAGCACAGACCGCACAGTGGTATATCCAGCACAGACCGCACAGTGGTATATCCAGCACAGACCGCACAGTGGTATATCCAGCACAGACCGCACAGTGGTATATCCAGCACAGACCGCACAGTGGTATATCCAGCACAGCCCTCACAGTGGTATATCCAGCACAGCCCGCACAGGGGTATATACAGCACAGCCCGCACAGGGGTATATACAGCACAGCCCGCACAGGGGTATATACAGCACAGCCAGCACAGGGGGTATATAGAGCACAGCCCTCACAGTGGTATATCCAGCACAGACCGCACAGTGGTATATCCAGCACAGACCGCACAGTGGTATATCCAGCACAGACCGCACAGTGGTATATCCAGCACAGCCCTCACAGTGGTATATCCAGCACAGACCGCACAGTGGTATATCCAGCACAGACCGCACAGTGGTATATCCAGCACAGACCGCACAGTGGTATATCCAGCACAGACCGCACAGTGGTATATCCAGCACAGACCGCACAGTGGTATATCCAGCACAGACCGCACAGTGGTATATCCAGCACAGCCCTCACAGTGGTATATCCAGCACAGACCGCACAGTGGTATATCCAGCACAGACCGCACAGTGGTATATCCAGCACAGACCGCACAGTGGTATATCCAGCACAGACCGCACAGTGGTATATCCAGCACAGACCGCACAGTGGTATATCCAGCACAGACCGCACAGTGGTATATCCAGCACAGCCCTCACAGTGGTATATCCAGCACAGACCGCACAGTGGTATATCCAGCACAGCCCTCACAGTGGTATATCCAGCACAGACCGCACAGTGGTATATCCAGCACAGACCGCACAGTGGTATATCCAGCAGAGACCGCACAGTGGTATATACAGCACAGCCCGCACAGTGTTATATACAGCAGAGCCCGCACAGTGGTATATAGAGCACAGCCCGCACAGTGTTATATACAGCAGAGCCCGCACAGTGGTATATACAGCAGAGCCCGCACAGTGGTATATACAGCAGAGCCCGCACAGTGGTATATACAGCAGAGCCCGCACAGTGGTATATACAGCAGAGCCCGCACAGGGATATATACAGCAGAGCCCGCACAGGGATATATACAGCACAGCCCCCACAGGGGTATATACAGCAGAGCCCGCACAGGGATATATACAGCACAGCCCCCACAGGGGTATATACAGCACAGCCCGCACAGGGGTATATAGAGCACAGCCCGCACAGTGGTATATACAGCAGAGCCCGCACAGTGGTATATACAGCAGAGCCCGCACAGTGGTATATAGAGCACAGCCCGCACAGTGTTATATACAGCAGAGCCCGCACAGTGGTATATACAGCAGAGCCCGCACAGTGGTATATACAGCAGAGCCCGCACAGTGGTATATACAGCACAGCCCGCACAGTGGTATATACAGCACAGCCCGCACAGGGATATATACAGCACAGCCCCCACAGGGGTATATACAGCAGAGCCCGCACAGGGATATATACAGCACAGCCCCCACAGGGGTATATACAGCACAGCCCGCACAGGGGTATATAGAGCACAGCCCACATCTCATCTCATCCCCCCCCCCCGATAATGGCCCCACAGTCCGGTTAAAAAGAAAAAAAAAAAAAACTCTCCTCACCTTTCCTTTTGCCCGCGCTGCTCCTGGCGGCTGCAGTCTGCCCAGGACACTGCAGGTGCGCGATGATATGACGTCATCGCGCACCCGCAGTGTACTGTCAGAGGCAGAGCGGGGAATGATGGGAGAGGAAGCGTCAGGTGACGCTCTCTCCTCCCATCATTGCATTGAACTATACCGGTGTCATAGACGCCGGTATAGTTAAATGCGGCGGCGGCACTGGGGGGGTTCCGGGGGAGGAACAGTGCAGCGGCCCACTACTGGCATCGGCTCTTCTGGCATTTGCCAGAAGTGCCCGATGGCCAGCCTGGCCCTGCTCAGACCTGCCGGCCCGGGGCCCCTGACCTGCGGGGCCCGGTCGCAATGGCGACCGCTGCGACCGCGGTAGTTACGCCCCTGGATACTTCCTTTTCAGAGAGGGTACTGAGGAGTTTCTCTTATCAGGCTTCTCCCATTCTTTTTTAATCAATGTTTGGACATTAGAATTTAGGGGAAATGTTCTCCGCTTTTTCTGCCCCAAGCCACCGAACATTACGTCTTGAGCCGTTCTATCGGGACGGGGATCCTCTACCCCCATAGTAGCTCTAACAGCTTTTACTAGAGTATCTACCTCATCCAATGGGAAGCAGTGATGGCTTGAATCCTCATCAGAGGAAGACAAGGAGGAATCAGATTTATTGGAATCCGTGTTCTCAGCTGTAGACTGGTCATAGTGGGAATATACCACCTCTTTTTTCTTATCTTTCACCTTTTTGGAAGATGTGAGGGCATTCTGAACTTCGGATCTAATTATCATTATAGGTTCAGATGCAAAATCGGGGGTTTCTTCACATAATAGGCGTTGAATACATGAGTTACAAAGCTTTTTGTTGCAGGCTACCGGCAAAGCTTTGTTACAGGTGGGACAGGATCTATTTTTTCTTTTCTCCAACCTCTTCTTTCCCTATTAAGGGAGAAGAAGGAACCCCATTACAAAAATGAGCTTTCTCGGAGGTCACTCACCATTCAGACGTGGACGTAGGTAATGGTTCTGGAGGGGGGCCCGGATCTGGTAGAGGAGTATCCTGGGAAGGAGATTTGGTCACTGCAGCAGATCTGCTGCGCTGTGTTGAACGACTGCTGGACCTGCTTCTCCTGTTCCCCTTAGGGTCTGCCTGCTTCTTATGATGCTGGTCCTGCTGCCTAGGCTGCTGCTCCGGCTCTTGCTGTGTGTCGCTGTCCTCCATGATTCCAGGGAGTTTGTGCAACAAGCATGTGTGCACTCTCTCCCTATTTGAATTTGGCGCCACCTCCCAGCATCCGACATCCTTCCAGCCTCTACGTCACGTCCCCGGGGAGAAAAACGCTACCGCGCATGCGTGCGCGATGACCCGGAAGTCCTGCCGCTTTTCCGGAGCGGCGGCCATCTTTGTGCACCCGGAGTGTGCGCTTATCGTTACACAGGAACTCTGGGTGTCTCAGCGCCCCTTCCTCACTCAGAGTGGCGGCGATTCTCCCCCCGCACACCCTGAAGAACCCATCGGTTCCAGCGATGGCGGCTTCGAGTACCGGACCAGCCACGACAGGAGCCTCCTCTCCTCACTGTCGAAACTTGGCTGACCGGCCCCGGTCCTTTGGATACGGCTTCTTCTTTTGCAGGTACGCCGACAAAAGAGGTTCCCCGTCAGGGACAGGAAACCAACTGATGCGAGGGAGAGGTACTGCCCTTTTATCTGTAGGTTTCCTGTCCCTGAAGGGTGGATCCCCTCTCTCCATGGTGCTGTCATGAGAGACCGAGAAAATTGAGGTTTTTAGGGACCAATCCCCTTGTTTTAGAAGAATGTGGCTTAAGTAATCCGCTGTGTTTTCTTTTGCTTTTATGTGCAGAGTGGTTAAAGACTGAAAATGCTGATCTGCTAGTTGGAACAAACGTTCTGCTACATTCATCAGGAGTGTGGAACGAGTCCCGCCTTGGTGATTTATATACGCCACGGTGACCTGATTGTCGGAGAATACTCGTACGTGATGACCCTGGTGATTCTCCCATAGTCCCTGGACTAAAACCTCACCCATATGAGCCCCCCAACCGGAAGGGCTTGCGTCCATGGTGACTATAGGGGTTATGTTATATTCCCAGGGTACCCCTCTGGCTAAATTGTTTCGCTCTAGCCACCAATCGAGGGATTTTATAGTGTTTTGGGATAAAGTTAGCTGGACCTGATAGTGCAGACCAACTAACTTTTCGGAAGGCAGACGGCATTCCTGATTCTGGGAATCTAAGATTAGGCCTAAAAATTGCTGAACTCTCATTGGCTGCAGCCCGGATTTTTTGATGTTTAGCAGCCACCCTAACCACTCCAGGGCAGACATTGCCTTTTGTAATTGCTCCAAATAATGTTCCACTGTTTTGCCTATAAGGAAGACCTCCAGATAGGGGATCACAAGAATGACTGACTCACGCAAATGGGGCATTACCTCTGCTATAACCTTAGTGAATACTCGTGGGGCGACTGCAATACCAAAGGGAAGGGCAACATATTGGAAATGTCAGATCGACCCCTCTGAATGAACCGCCACTCTAAGGAATCGCTGGTGAGCTGCATGAATAGGTATATGGTAGTAGGCGTCTTTTAGATCTAACACCACCATAAAGCAGTTTTCAAACAACAATTTTATTGTGGAATTGATTGATTCCATTTTAAATGGCCGTATGACAAGAAATTCATTGAGGGCTTTCAGATTTATTATGGTCTTAAAGGAGCTGTCTGGCTTACGGACTAGGAACAGAGGAGAGTAGAAACCTCTGCCCCTATCTTCCTCCGGCACTTCTGTCAGGATTTTTTGCTGCAAAGGTCATGAATTTCGACTTCCGGGGCCGCCTGCTCCGATGGGGAAGACCAGAGTGGGGTAATCTTAAACCTGTTTTGGGGAATACAGGAAAACTCTAATCGTAGTCCCATGGCCATTAACCCCAGAATCTAATTGCTATTAGAAATCAGGGACCAGCCCGGGTAGAAGGCAGTTAACCTACCTCCTACCGGAGCCGCTAGTCATTGGGGTGGTTTCTTAAATAAATCCAGTACCTCTCCTTTTTTCATCCCATCTGCCTTGATCTCTGGACCTTCTTTGAAAAAAATATTTTCCTGGTGAAGGGACGTCTATAAGAAGGGGTCGGCAGACTGGAGAATTTCATTTTATCGTCTCCAGAAGTTCGTCCAGAACCGGGCCGAACAGATATTCTCCCTCACATGGAATGGAGCAGAAACGAGATATGGCCTGCATGTCCCCTCACCAACACTTTAGCCAGAGCCCTTCGTGCAGCATTCGATAGTCCTGCGGCCCTGGCCGCCATCCTTGCCGAGTCCGCTGAAGCATTGGCTAAAAAGGCTGTGGCGTTCTGAATTATTGGCAGGGACTTTAGGATGGAATTTCTCGAGGCTCCATCTTCTAGCTGGGATTCAAGCTGGTCCAGCCAGACCATCATGGACCTTGCTGTGCATGTAGCAGCCACCTCCGGTTTTAGGGCACCAGCTGACATTTCCCACGTCCCTTTCAGAAATGAGTCCGCTTTCTTATCTAGTGGATCTTTTAAGGAGGACATATCATCAAAAGGAATGGAGGATTTTTGGGAGGCTTTAGCTACAGCTGCGTCCAAGCTTTGAGGCTTTATCCCATCTGTTCACCAAGGGGTCCTCGAAGAGATATCTCCGCTTGAAGGCTGGTGGTAGAGAGACCTTTTTTTCCGGCTTTTCCACTCTCTAGTTATCAAGCCCTGAACTTTGTCATTTAACGGAAAAGATTTGCATTTCCTAGGGTCAAGGCTGCCAAATATCAGATCTTGCGTTGAAAGATCCAGGTTTGTGTCAGTTACCCCCATAGTGGACCTTACTGTTTTGACCAACTTATTCATCTGATCTAGGGGAAAGCAGAAACAGTTGGAGTATTCTTCTGAAGATTATGCAGAATAAGAGGCAGAGGCCTCTGAAGAATTATCGCCTTTCCTGGGGCAGCTGAGGACTCTGACCCTGAGAAACTTGCTCCTCTTTTCTTCTTAGAAGATTCCCCTTGAGATAGGGACTTTAGGGAATCCTTAACTTCCCTTCTAATAATCACCCTTAGGCTTGCGGTGAAGTCAGGGGTTTCTTCTGCCACCTGTAGAAGTGGGGGAAAGAGTAAACGGACTACGCCTTAACTAGGGACAACCGCTCCATCTTCATTTAATCCCCTACCGTCTGTTGCAAACAACGCTGACAACTTTTTAGGGCAGGTATCTGGCAAGAGACAATTGCAAAGGGCTCATTCCCTGTTTTTCATTTTACCATAGCATTTCTTCCCCTAGAAAAATAAATAAGGGAAACACTGCATTAGGGTACATTCACGAAATATCTCTTACCCAAGCAGTAGCGGTAGGTACCAGATCACGGGGGAGCGAGCTGAATCCTTCAGCCTGGAAGAACCTTTGCGGCTGGGCTGCTCACTTCGTCCTCGGTTTTTCAGCTGGGGGTTTGCATGGGACCTCACTGAGGAACGCTCCAGCTCCACTGGAGCCTCCGTCTCATCCATTGCTGCAATGGACCAAAAGCAGCCCTGCAGCATGTCTTGTGGATTTTATAGCCCTCCCCCAGAATCCAGGTCAGCAGGTGTGTGTGTGTGTGTGTGTGTGTGTGTGTGTGTGTGTGTGTGTGTGTATGTATGTATGTATGTGTGTGTATGCGTAGCCAGGGGATTCCCCGCTCCGTAGTTCATCCCATCGTGCTCTGCCCCCCGCTGCCCAAACCACTGCGCCCACACCGCACCGCCACGACCCGGCGGCACCCACAAGGAAAAAAGCCAGCCGGCATCTGACTTCCGGCCCGGTGCCCAGTCACTTCCGGAGCTCAAATGGACACGCAGGAGGACAGTGGCGCAGCACCAAGGCCCGGCCAGGCCCCCACGCGCATCACACAGGCCCGAACAGCACACCAGGAGGGGGCATACTTGTGTACCGGCGCTGGCTTTGGAGACTGCAATCCTCTGGACCCCGCTCCACACACTGTCGTGACGCTTCCAGGGACCCCGCACTGACCGAGGTAGGAGAGCCCCCCGCTACCTGAGTCGGACAACCGGCCTGGGAATCCTGACGATCGAAAAATGGACGACCTGTAGGACATCCTGTCCTCTAGGAATAGGAAACCAACTGTTGCGTGTGAGAGGTGCCGCTGTTTTGTATCTGCAGGCTTCCTGCTATGGACGTTCTAAAATATTTAATATAATATATATATAATTTTTTTTAAAACTATTTTCAAACGAAACAATACAAACTCCCTCCCATGTTTCCAGATAATTATTTACCATACAATTACTGTCGCAAAAATACCAAAAAATGGCAGACCTTTATTAAAGAGAAAGAAACAAAAACTCTACAAATTGCTAGGTCGACAGAAATAAAAGTAAATAAGAAAGCTAGCAATGGCTCCTTGAAGAAGAGGGAAAAAAAACAAAGTACAAAATCTGTTAACAGGTCAAGAGTCACCAGTTTTTGTTCTTATTTTATTACCCTTACACCTCTGAGTGAGCTGCCATACAATTCCAGAGATATGGAACTTTTTATTTAGGACTAATTTTTATTGTATTTTCAAGTGGTCCAAAATCGTGAGCAGCCTAAAGATACACCCCCAGGGTGTATAGACAGATCATCTCTGCTGGGAACTCTGCAGCTCCTTCAGGGTTTCCTGGTGTCTTTGCTGCCTCGCTGATTAATGCCCTCCTTGCCAGGGCTCATAGTTTTGGTGGGCTGCCCTGTGGGGTACCTCCGACTTGGGAGAAGACCATAGAAATTACTAGGTAAAAAAATAAAAAAAAACCACATCCACATCTCTGGAACCACATTGCAGATCTGTAGCCAAGAAAACCCTGAACTGTGGATCCCCCACTGCTTCTTCAGAATTCCCTTCCTGGCTTCTCTTTTTTTTGTATCCATTTTTCTTACCAACTTCTTAAGGGTATCAAAGCCTTACAGATCATTTAAGGACATGATTATTATCACAGACATAATTGGTACATCAATAAAGACGCTCACATAAAAAGGTTGTCTTTTATTTAATAGAAAAGCAACTTTCTGGTTTACAACAAATCTGGTATACATTGTATACAATCACACAATCCTTTTTTTTTTTTATTTTCTTTGAGCCTAATACAGATGAACATGTATTTCATATTGAAATATATTAGGTATGACGGGCCAACAAAAATATTCATTTTCTACATACAGACACAAAGAATTTTAAAAATGCATAAGAATGCAAAAAAAAAAAAAAAAATTAGGAACACAACACAAGACACTTGTCCCATGTACTTGGCTGAATACATTCTATAGACAAGACATCAATATGTAAAATCTACAATTCGTCCACCAGGCTGCTATATGGAGATCAGAGCTAATAGAATCATCTATCGCGTTAATACCTAGGCACAGCAAGATGTCAGCAGATGCCGTGGCCAAAAAATCTCATTACTCAATGGGGGCAGTCAAGATTTGTACATTGGGAAAAAACTAATGTGCTTTACCGCTCTGTTCACACATCTGGGTGTCTATGCCCAAACAGGTTTATGCCCATGAGACTGCTGAGATGAGGTCAGTAGACCCGTGGGCGGTCGGTGCCTGGACCATGACACGCGGATGTGTGAAATCAGCCAGACTGATAATAAATGATGGGAAGGAGTTTTTGGCAGATTTTCTGCCCCACAACAAACAAACAAAAAATAGGAATAAAAAATAAAAAAAACTGCTGCCCAATATATGTAGAAATAGAAAGAGTGCTTGGTATTTCGACATCACAAGAGGTTCTGCAGGTGCCCAGTCTGGTTCCATATGGCTTCTACAATACCCTGCTTGGACATGGATTGCAGGCCTGAAGAAATTCTAGCCCATTACATCCATACATCTCACTGCATCCCAAACCACTGCTCCTGATCTGCCCACTGAGCTGCTTCACTATCACTTCCCTCCAAGTCCCCTTCTTCTCCGCTACCCTCCATATCGTCCACGTCTTCTTCCTGAGTGGCATCTGTTGGGCTTTCTTCCTTCTCCATTTTCTGCATTCCCTCCAGTGACTTCTGATCATTTGGATCCAGACTATGAGTAAGCATAACAATTATTATAGAGCAAAATCCTAAGGAAACATCTTTCATTCAACAGTTTGTTCAACTCCACAGAGATTGGCTGAAGAAGACTTTATACCCACACTTGTGTTACATTTACCCACTACTGGGATATTATCAGCACAGCTCTAAAGTAAGACTCTAAGGCTATGTTCACACGTTGCGTTTTGGCTGTGGTTTTTCTGCAAATTAAAAGCGGTGTTTTACAGTGCCAGCAAAGTCCATGAGATTTTAGAACTCTCAAGCACATACATTGTTTTTTTTTCCATAACAGTAAACCTGGCCTTCTGACCCAGAGCGGCTTTTCTCAGCTCAGCTTTCATATTGTAGATCAGATCACAAAATGAAAGTGGAAACTGGTTGCTACGTGTTACAAAGCTAGGCTTACTATTGCAGTTTTTATAGACTAGGCCCTAAGGTTTTTAAAATCGTTATATGACACAAATTTGGGTTTCCATGGCCAAGTAGTTAAATGGAATCTGGAGATCACCAGCATGATGCAAAGTTCAGTATAAGTGACAAGTAGCACTCCATTACTTGGAATCCTGAGCAGGCATACTGCATCTCAGGAGCTGGGTTTAGGGTCTGGATAATACCTCCTTCTCAACTGCATAATGCCAACACTGTTTGGTGGAGGAAGAATACTGGTCTGGTGTAGTTAATGGTTTGCCTAGGTAGATGACACAAGCTGCTGAGCTCAGTGATTGCCTGCAGCACTGCTGACATGCCACCGCTGCAGCCTGAAAAGAATCACTGGAGCCACCACAGAGACGTGCCGTTGGACGGAGGGAGGGCGATTACCAGCTGTTTCTAACATTTGTAACAGAGGAACACGAATGATCTGCTCAATACGGAAAAAGGAAAACCCCATTAAGCAGAATCTGTCAGCAGGTTTTTGCTATCTAATCTGAGAGCAGCATGATCTGGGGAAATAGACTCAGAATCCATTGATGTTATTACTTGGTCCAGCAGTTCCAACACTCAGTTTTTAGATTTACAAATCCAGGAGATCTCAGAAACCTGCCCCTGCCCACACCAGGCATTGTGTATACTAAGTCTATAGACAGTGAGCTGCTCATCACAGAAGGGGGGAGGAGTACAACTTGTAAGCATGTGGCCAGCTAGTCATAGCAATGTTAATCACTAGGTGATTAAAGCTTCAGTGTAAGTATATAACAGAACACAACCGAACATGTGACATATCATTGAATTCAATGTTTTAACCCCTACCTCATGCTGTTCTCCGTTTACATAGCAAAAACCTGTTGATAAATTCCCTTCAACACCGTGAAACATATACAGCTTTGACAAAAATTAAGAGACCACCACATCAAAACCCTGTCATGGGCAGCCCAATCTCCAGACCTGAACCCCATTGAAAACCTCTGGAATGTAATCAAGAGGATGATGGATAGTCACAAGCCATCAAACAAAGAAGAACTGCTTACATTTTTGCACCAGAAGCAGTGTGAAAGACTGGTGGAAAACATGCCAAGATGCATGAAAGCTGTGATTAAAAATCATGGTTATTTCACAAAATATTGATTTCTGAACTCTTCCTGAGTTAAAGCATTAGTATTGATGTTTCTAAATGATTATGAATTTGGTTTCTTTGCATTATTTGAGGTCTGAAAGCGCTGGGATTTTTTTAAATTTTGACCATTTTTCTTTGAATTTCCAAGCAATAATTTTAGTATTTTTTTTTTTCTGACAAAGACATATTGTCAGTAGTTTATAGAATAAAAGAACAATTTACATTTTACTCAAAAATATACCTATAAAGGGAAAAATCAGACAAACTGAACACTTTGCAGTGGTCTCTTAATTTTTTGCCAGAGCTCTAAAACCATGTGATGAATATTAGTTATTCTAATCATCCTACGTAGTGCAGTGTATTTTACATCCAATCATAGGATCTCTGGTTCAAGTTCCCTTGTAAGACTAATAAAATTTTGTGACATTTAAAAAAAACAAAACAAAAAACCCCAAAACATTTTAAAGTGTTTGTTTTTTTTTAACACAAAAATAAAAAAATAATACTCTCCAATTCCAATGAAAAAAATAAATAAAAATATGCCCCCAAAAATGACACACATTTGGCATTGCATGGCCATAATAACCTGTACTTTAAAGTGACAGAATTTAGCCCCCAAGCTGTTTGAAACAGCCTATTGAGTTCTTTTCAAAACTGCATCGATTCTTCCAGGTACACTTAACACAAAGATTTATAAAGAAATGAAGTCCAAGAAATAAAAATTACATGGAAAAAAATACCTTTCACAAAAAAAAGGATCTCTATTCACCAAAAACATGTCGATGACAGCAGAAATTAAATTATGTTACAGCCATTAAATTAACACAAACATAGATGTGTGGATGATGTCTGGACCCGAACTGGTTAGAATGTAAAACAGTAAAATGAGAAGTGGATGTCTACTAGGAGAAGTGCTAATTGCTGTGCTGCAGAGGGCTATGCAATGCACATGCTCCACACTTTGCAGAATGCTGCATTACAGCAAGACATTAAATGGAAATTTTACATAGGGAAACCCATTCTGTGCACAGCCAAGAGCTATACCGGGTCACCTTTACCATCTCTGTTCATTGTCTTAATCTCCTAAACAGCTCCTCATCACAACAGCACATAAATCCACACAATTACAAAAGTACTGATCTTTTAACTCTTAAAAAAAAAAAAGAAGAAAAAAGAAGACAGGCAGAATTGGTCTACTAATGCTATGCTTGCCTAAAAAGGATGGTATTTACGGTAATATCTCCCTCGCCAGGAAATATCATTTAGGTTTTTTGACCTTGATTACTTTTTTTTTTTTGTTAGAAAAGTCTTACATAGTCTACAGAAATCTCCCAGTTTTACTTAAGAGAACTGTAAAATAATATAGATAAGAAAATCCATATACAGAGATTCTATAAAAGTAATTATTATCCAGAGAGCGGTTACCAGAAGTCATGTATGTATGCAAGCGAGTGATATTTGAGATACAGTAGGGACAAATATTATTCTGGACATGTTCATTCCTGTAATATATGGTCCATCCATCATTGACCAAACTTGTGCTTAGCTCGGCAGGCCCTCCTACCAGGTCCAAAAACAATGTAGAAAATTCAGGGGAGCCGAGGAACCAAGACCACCGCAGGATCTTGATAAAAACTTGAACTTTATTCCAATATACCGTATATACTAGAGTATAAGCCGAGATTTCCAGCCCACTTTTTTGGGCTGAAAGTAACCCTCTCGGCTTATACTCAAGTCATACCCAGGGGTTGGCAGGGGAGGGGGAGCGGAGATGTGTAATAATACTCACCTGCTCCTGGCGCAGTCCCTGCACATCTTTTCCCCGGCAGCTTTTTCCTGTAGTGAGCGGTCACATGGTACCGCTCATTACAGTAATGAATATGGACCCCACTCCCATAGGGGTGGAGCTGCATATTCATTACTGTAATGAGCGGTACCATGTGACCGCTCACTTCAGGAAGAAGCTGCCGGCGCCAGGGAACAGTTGTGCAGGGACCGCGCCAGGAGCAAGGGAGTAGGACCTTGGCAGGGCACGATATTCACCTGCTCCCCGGTGAAACGGGAAAGGTGAGTATGTCATTTTTTATTTTTTTAATTGCAGCAACAGCATATGGGGCAAATGTCTGTATGGAGCATCGTATGGGGCCATGCAGCATTATATGGGGCAATTATCTGTATGGAGCATCTTATGGGGCCATGCAGCATTATATGGGTCAAATATCTGTATGGAGCATCTTATGGGGCCATGTGCAGCATTATATGGGGCAATTATCTGTATGGAGCATCTTATGGGGCCATGTGCAGCGTTATATGGGGCAAATAACTGTATGGGGTCATGTGCAGCATTATATGGGGCAAATATCTGTATGGAGCATCTTATGGGGCAAATATCTGTATGGGGCCATGTGCAGCATTATATGGGGCAAATATCTCTATGGAACACCTTATGGGGCCATGTGCAGCATTATATGGGTCAAATATCTGTATGGAGCATCTTATGGGGCCATAATCAACATTTGTGGAGCATTATATGGGGCATATTTTAATATGGAGCATCTTATGGGGCCATCATGAACTTTATGGAGCATTATATGGAGCTCCTGATTCAGTATGGATATTCAAAAACACTTAACCTACTGATGTCTCAATTAATTTTACTTTTATTGGTATCTATTTTTATTTTTGAAATTTACCAGTAGTAGGCTTATACTCGAGTCATTAAGTTTTCCCAGTTTTTTTGTGGCAAAATTAGGGGGTGTGTAGCTTATACGGTAGTTAAAACAGGAAAACAAAGCAGATGTTTCGGTCATAATTGGCCTCTCTCGAGACTAAAAATATACAACTCTGAGAAAGGCCAATTATTGCCGAAACGTTGTCTGCTTTGTCCTTCTGTTTTAACCAATGTGGAATGAATTTCAAGTTTTTATTAACAAGAACCTGCGGTCTTTATGCCTCGGCGTCTCCGGTTTTTCTGTAAGATATGGTCCAGTAATTATTTTTACAGTGGGGTCCTATGCATAATGTATGCGAGTCTATACAGTCTCATACATGGAGTTCTATGTTGGAGGATTTCCCACCATCTATAACTGAATGAAGGCTATAAGTGTGAACAGAGCCCAACATCCTGTAGACTCCTCATGGCGAGGAGTCATTGCTTGTTGCACATGTAGAGAAAAGCACATAGCCCAGGTACCTGAGTGCGATGCTGTACTGGTCCATAGCTTCCTGAAATTCACTCACAGCAACAAGGAAATCCCCCAGCATACGGTGCAGGACACAATCACTCTGGTTTGCCAGGGTGCTTCGTAGCAGAGCTATACCTTCATCATATTTCTGTTCTCGACCTGCAAGTATTAAACTTTTATTGCACTTCGTTATGATATGGAGAAGACATACAGGGACACTTTATAAACAAATGGCTTTTCCTTATTCATGAATGTGCTTTTAAAAAAACTGTAATACATTATGAGCCACCTCAACGGCTCGTACAGACAAGAGAATAATAAGGACAGGTGATGTCAAAGAAAAAAAAAAGAAAGAAAAAGAAAAAGATTTCACACTGACCAATGTAAATGAGCCGTGTGAAAGCTATTCAAGTCTATGGATAAACAAAAAAATAAATAATAATAACAATAATAACAACAACAACAACAACAGCATGAAAATCTGTATAGCATGAGATTTTTAAAGATATATTGCCATTATTAACCTGGGAAACTATCTGATCATGTACATTTTAAAATGCTGATACATAAAATCAGCTGCCACACGAACGTTTAAAAAAAAAAAAAAAAAAAAAAAGAACACACTGAGGACACAGATGAATACCGTCCTTAGTTTTCTAGATGAAAACTGGCAGATTTTTCATACGCTTGACTTCTGACCTCGGCCTAAGGCAGTGTGTGACCATGTAGTATAGTCATGTGTTTGCTACTACAATCCCCTCTAGAATGCCACATTTTGGGGTAACCCAAGCAGAAAGTACAGCCGGGCGGGTCCACCGAATATATTTGGCTAGCCTGACATCGCACTGTCAACTATATCAGCAATCTAGAAGCCAATAACAATAGAAAGCAATGAGGAGGAGAGAACGTCAGCTCATGCTCCCTCTCCCATCATTCCCCCTCTGCACACCGGGTGTGATGCCCACTGTACCGAGCTGTGCACAGGATCTGAAGACACCATGAAAAGACAGGAGCAGATGGGGAACACACAGGAGTATTTGTTTTTCAATGTGGGGCCCATTTTACTGTATGGAGCACTATGCTGGGAAATTAATTTTTCTGGGGGACCACATGAGAGACCATGATGTGAAGGGCCAAACCAATAACCTGAAATAAATTTTGCTAAATATTAACATATACTTTATATTAATTATAACCCCTTAATGATGTCCTAAAAGCCTCTTAGAGCATGATGTGCCCAGAGCCTCCCAATGCAGACCCACAGACAAAGGCACAGTGCCAAAACATGCGTCGGTACGGAGCCATTCCACCAGGAGAGGTCATCCGTGGGTATGTGAAATGCAAGCAGCGCAATCACAGAAGAATTACGGCTTCTTCTTTGACAGCAGCAAGCACTCCTGGCCCATGTCCACCCAGTGCAGCCAGGACGTGAGGGGTAAAGCAAAGTGAGAAGAGGAAGCCCACTGTAGAAGAATAGCCGGCATCTACTGAGCATGTGCAACCTGTGGGGAAAGAACTACAGGACATATCCTTAGGCAACCATGTAGGAAAGCCTTTGACATGTGGGTTCTCAGGGACGGATATCCTGGACAGCCAGCAGTTTTGGATAATGACTGCATTTGACATTTTCATTTATATCAAGATATTAAGCCACGGAGCTGTGAATTATATTGTGGGAATAACCCTTTCACATCCCTCCACAATACATTTTACTCTGGGAACATCAGCAAGTTTCATATGGACTTTTGCTTGAATATACTCTGCGATCTGCTATTCCCCACACGATTAGTGATCTGACCTAGTTACTCACTGAGTAGTTCAGCTTTCTTTACGACAGCCTTTATGTAATCTGGCCTTTGGAAAAGTGCTTTGTCTAGAAGTGTTTTCGCCTTTTCCTGAGTTACTGGATCTTCCAAGCACACGGTTGCCAGAAGCGTCAGTGTCTGTGCATTGGCTCCAAGGGTTTTGTAAACATTATTGGCCATGACCATGGCTTCCCGGACACTGTTAGATGCCAGATAGCATTCAATGAGCCCTGGTGAGAGAAGAACAAGCGGCCTCTGTCAGATGGGCATTTGCTTGGTAGCAACTCTATGTAACAAATGGTTAAGGCAGCAGTGCCAGGTCTCTACGTTACATGCCAAGCTGAAATAAGAGGAAAAAAAAAATTATACAGTACAGATCAGCAGTGCAGAACAATGTCTTCACCATTCAGCGGATATGTTTTCCTGCATGCAGAGCAGTCTACACTCTAGACTCTTCAGACTAAGATGAATGGCATTCTAAGTTACAATGACAAAAGTCAGAGGAATTTTAAAGACTAGCAAGAAAGTTTCAGATACATCAATTGGGCTAGTGGATCAACTAAAACCCTCCATTATGGATTTTTGCCACAAAAGACCATCAACACTGCCCCCAAGTGGAAGACAGGGGCATAAGTAGAGGTGCTTTTCATAGTATAATTACGGTAATTATATTAATACAGTTGAAACCAGAAGTTTACATACATCATATAAAAAGACACATATGCATGTTTTTCACAATATGTGACATGAAATCAGAATAAACATTTCCCGTTTTAGGTCTATTTGGATTACTATTATTATAAGGCATTTTTATTTTATTTTAATTAAGTCAAAAGTTTACATACATTTCATTAGTATTTGGTACCATTGCCCTTAAACTGAATGACTTGGGTCAAAAGTTTGGGATATCCTTCCACAAGCTTCTCACAATAGTTGGTAGGAATTTGGGCCCATTCTTTCTGACAAAACGGGTGTAACTGATCCAGGTTTGTAGGTCTCCTTGCTCGCACCGGCCTTTTCAGGTTTGCCCATAAATTTTCAATAGGATTGAGATCAGGGCTTTGTGATGGCCACTCCAAAACATCAACTTTGTTATCCTTAATCCACTTTGTTACCATTTTGGCAGTATGCTTCGGGTCATTGTCCATTTGGAAGACCCATTTCCATCCAAGCTTGAACTTCCTGGCTGATGTCTTGAGATGTTGCTTCAGTATTGCTACATAATCATCTTTTCTCATGATGACGTCTATTTTGTGACGTGCACCAGTCACTCCTGCAGCAAAACAACCCAACAACATGATGCTGCCACCCTGTTTCACAGTTGGGATGGTGATCTAAGGCTTCCAAGCTTTGCTTTTTTTACTCCAAAACGTAACAAAGGTCATTATGCCCAAAAGGTTCAATTTTAGTTTCATCAGACCACAGGCGAGGTCTTCAAAAATTAAGGTCTGTGTTCCTGTGTGCATTTGCAAACATTAATCTGGCTTTTAAGGCTATGTGCACACGTTGCGGATTTGCCTGTGGAATTTTCCATGCGGATGCTGCATCTCTTGGCAGAAAACACAGGTCAAAATCTTTTTTAATGCGTTTTTACCCCTGCTTTTTCCTAAAATGGAATGGGTGCAGAAACGCTGCAGAAACGCACAAAGAATTGACATGGTCCTTTTTTTAATCCGCTGCGGATTTTTCCGCACCATTTGCACGGGATTTTTATTTTCCCATTGATTTACATTGTTCAGTAAATCACTTGCGGATCTGCAGCATTTCTGCACAGAAAAAACACTGCGGATCCGCAGTAAATCCGCAACGTGTGCACATAGCCTTATGGTTCTTTTGGAGTACTGGTTTCTTCCTGGCAGAATGGTCTTTCAGTCCATGTTGATACAGTACTCATTTCACTGTGGATATTGAAACAATCTTCATCATCTTCACAAGGTCTTTTGCTTTTGGGTTGAAATCCTCATGTCAGACCAAAGCACGTTCATCTCTGGGACATAGAACCAGTCTCCTTCCTGAGCGGTATGATGGCTGGACATTCCCAGCTTGTTTGTACTTCCGCATAATTGTTTGCTTCAGGTATCTTGAAATTGTACCTAAGGATGAGCCAGACTTGTGCATATCCAAAATAATCTGCCTGTTATCTTGGCTGATTTCTTGAGACTCTCCTATTATGCTACACAGAGAAGCATTGTGTTTCAGATGTGCATTAAAATACATTCACAAAGGTGTGTCTCTAATTCACTCAGATGTTGCCAAAAAATATATCAAGCTTCCAAATACATGACATCATATGGGCAGTCCAGAATTGTTTAAAGGCATAGTAATCTTAGTCTATGTAAACTTATGACTTTGAAGTAAGTAATAAAAATGCCTTAAAACATTTTCTCTCTCATTCTGGCATTTGGCAAATATTAATAATTATGATAATCCTAATTGCCCTAAACCGGGAAAGGTTTATTCTGATTTCATATCAGATTGAGAAAAACATGCATATGTGTCTTTTTACGTAGAGTATGTAACATCTCTACTTATGCTCCAGTCTACCACTGTATTGAGAGAAAATGGGTCATTAGACAATTAATGTTTAAATTAAATTACCATATATACTCAAGTATAAGCAGAGATTTTCAGCCCATTTTTTTAGGCTAAAAGTGCCCCTCTCAGCTTATACTCAAGTCATTGTCCCAGGGGGTCGGCGGGGGAGGGGCAGAAGTGGCGGAGGTCACATCATACTCACCCCCTCCAGGCGCGGTCTCAGCTTCTCATATTGTCTCCAGAGCAAACAGCTCTTCCTGCCTGTGTTCAGCGGTCACGTGGTACCGCTCATTAAAGTAATGAATATGGACGCGACTCAACTCCCACAGGCGTGGAGCGGATATTCATTACTTTAATGAGCAGTACCATGTGACCGCTCAGCACTGGAAGGAGCTGCAGGCCCCGGGACGATGCAGGGAAGTGCAGAGACCGCGCCAGTAGGGCGAGTATGACAGGGGGAGGGTGAGCCATGCGATATTCACCTGTCCCCGTTCCACCGCGGGACTGTGTCTTCCGCATCCTCTGTATGTGACGTTCAGGTCAGAGGGCAATGACATGTTTAGTGCATTCCCTCTGCCTGAACAATCACTGCAAGACCCGGAAGACACGGTGTGGCGGTGGAACGGGGACAGGTGAATATCGCATGTGCCAGGGGTCTGAGCCAGTGGCGACTCCGGTACCTGGCCCCCATAGTGCGCCGATGTCCCAGCCTGCTCAGGACACCGGCACCTGGCCAGGTGAGTATGTTTTTTTTTTTAAATCGCAGCAGCATATGGGAAATATTCTATGGAGCATATTATGGGGCCAACAACCTTTATGGAGCAGCATATGGGGCATATTATTCTATGGAGCATCTTATGGGGCCATCAACCTTTATGGAGCAGCATATGGGGCATATTGTTCTATGGAGCATCTTATGGGGCAATTATTAACCTTTGTGCAGCATTATTTGGGGCGTATTTTGTATGGAGCATCTTATGGGGCCCATTATGAACTTTATGGAGCATTATATGGGGCTCCTGATTCAATATGGTTATTCAAAAACATTTAACCTACTGATGTCTCAATTAATTTTACTTTTATTGGAATCTTTTTATTTTTGAAATGTACCAGGAGCTGCTGCATTTCACACCCTAGGCTTATACTCGAGTCAATAAGTTTTCCCAGTTTTGTGGCAAAATTAGGGGTCACTGCTTATACTCTGGTCGGCTTATACTCGAGTATATACGGTATGTAAAATCCATTTTTTTTAATTTGGGATTTTAAGTTTTTAAATGACACTATATATTAAAATAAAATTGGCCTCTGAGCTTCATAATACATTGATATTTTGTTCTTTAGAGACATTTTTCTGCAATTTTCTTATCACAAACAGAAAGGATTGAAATGAAAAGCTGTAAGCAAATGGGATCCACTACTGACAATGACCTCTGCAGAACTCGAGAGTATGCTCGTCATCAGGGGATGGTGGTGGTGTCAATCACTGCATTCAACACCACCCTCTGTTGCTGAATCATTTGAGGGTGGTACTAGAAGTTGTGGAGAGGGACTGGTGTCTATCTCCACCCCCTGATTACCGCTTCCATCGCTGCCACAGGTTCTGTCAAAGATGATGAGTGCTGGCGCTCCACTCACCTCTCCCACAGGATCCATTACTCAGGACGACTTTAGAGGATGCACCTATAACATTACGTTAGCGACTCTTCTCAAATGAAACTTGACAGGAAGTACAGTAAGGGTATGTGCACACGTCCGGATTTCTTGCAGAAATTTCCTGAAGAAAACCGGAAATTTTCTGCAAGAAATCCGCATTTTTTTTTTTGCGTTTTTTTCACGTTTTTTTTTAGCATTCTGCAAGCGTAATTAGCTTGCAGAACGCTAAAGTTTTCCAAGCGATCTGTAGCATCACTTGGAAAACTGACTGACAGGTTGGTCACACTTGTCAAACATACTGTTTGACAAGTGTGACCAACTTTTTACTATAGATGCAGCTTATGCAGCATCTATAGTAAAAGATAGAATGTTTAAAAATAATAAAAAAAATAAAAAAAATGGTTATACTCACCCAGACATGTCATCAGCGGCGTCCGTTCCTCTTCCTATAGCTGGTGTGCGCGCGCAGGACCTTCCATGACGTCGCGGTCATGTGAGCGGTCACGTGACCGCTCACGACCAATCACAAGACAGTGACGTCATCGGCAGGTCCTTCACCGCAAAGCAGCTATAGGAACCGAAGCGGCAGCATGCAGCGGTGAGGCGGGAAGACATCGAGGGTGAGTATAGGACTATTTTTTATTTTAATTCTTTTTTTTTTACCAATTATATGGTGCCCAGTGCGTGGAGGAGAGTCTCCTCTCCTCCACCCTGGGTACCAACCGCACATAATCTGCTTACTTCCCGCATGGTGTGCACAGCCCCGTGCGGGAAGTAAGCAGATCAATGGACTCCTAGGTGTGCGGAATCCTCGTAATTCCGCATTTTTAATGAACATGTTGCTTTTTTTTCCGCGATGCGCGGAAAAAAATCGCAACATTTGCACAAAAAATGCGGAATACACTGTAAATAATAGGAGGCATGCTAGCGTTTTTTTCGCGTTTTTATAGCGAAAAAACGCGAAAAAAACGCTAAAAATCCTGAACGTGTGCACATGGCCTAAGAAAAACACCTTTAGGGATTAGCTAGATAGGAAAAAGTGTAAGGCATTGTGTAATAATGCAAATGAGTGCTTGGGGGGTAAAGACATATTTAGAAAATATATTTTAGGTGCAGGACCACCCCTTTAACTATTCATCTGAGCCATAGCAGCAGAGCTCAGCACTCTCGTTTTCAGAGTCTTCGAGATTTCTGATTTTCATACCCTGTTGGCTGTGTCCTGGGCTTATATAACAGCAGGCTTACAGCATGATCAGGGTGGGTATGGAAGCTGAATAAATCCATGCATCGGTCTCCTTTTGGAATACTTCAGTTCGCATGATGCACATTGCTTGCTAGGCTAAGGCTGTGCATATAATATGCTCTGAGGGGGGCACATCCTCTAGAGAAGCTTATAAGCAGCGCTCCTTCATGGATTAAGCACAAAATATGGAACTGCCATTTCAACGGATCATCAACTACCAAATTCTACCTTCTAGACATTTCCCTCATTACCTTGGTGAACCTTTGATTCCGAGGATGAATGTGTAGAAAATCAAGCATAGGTGAAAGACATCACGACTACAGCTTTTTAGGGCAGCAGCCGAATATCTATTAAGTTTAACCAGTTCGGGACAGGGCCATACTTCCCCATTGCGTGCTTTTATGTGGCACCAAAAAAAAATAAAAATATGAGTTTGCATTTTAAAAATACATTTTGCCTTTTTTTTCAATATACAAGGCTTAACCCCTTCAGGACTTTGCCCTTTTCTGTTTTTGCGTTCTCGTTTTTCGCTCCCCTCCTTCCCAGAGCCATATCTTTTTTATTTTTTTCTGTCAATATGCCCATGCTTGTTTTGCAGGACAAGTTGCACTTTTCAACATTATTGGTTTTAGCATGTCGTGTAACTAGAAAACGGGAAAAAAATTCCAAGTGCAGTGAAATTGCAAAAAAAGTGCAATCCCACACTTGTTTTTTGTTTGGCTTTTTTGCTAGGTTCACTAAATGCTAAAACTGACCTGCCATTTTGATTCTCCGGGTCATTACGAGTTCATAGACACTAAACATGTCTAGGTTACTTTTTATCTAAGTGGTAAAAAAAAATTCCAGACTTTGCAAAAAAAAAAAAAAAATTGGGCAATTTTCCAATACCCGTAGCGTCTACATTTTTTGTGATCTGGGGTCGGGTGAGGGCTTAGTTTTTGCATGCCGAGCTGGCGTTTTTAATGATACCATTTTGGTGCAGGTACATTCTTTTGATCACCCGTTATTACATTTTAATGCAATGTCGCGGCGACAAAAAAAAACGTAATTCTGGTGTTTCAATTTTTTTTCTCGCTACGCCGTTTAGCGATCAGGTTAATCCTTTTTCTTTTTTATTGATAGATTGGGCGATTCTGAATGCGGCTATACCAAATATGGCTAGGTTTGATTTTTTTATTTTTATTTTGAATGGGGCGAAAGGGGGGTGACTTAAACTTTTATTTTTTTTTATATTTTTTAAAACTTTTTTTTTTTTTTTTTTTACTTTTGCCATGCTTCAATAGCCTCCATGGGAAGCTAGAAGCTGGCACAACTGGATCGGCTCAGCTACATAGCAGAAATCATCAGATCGCTGCTATGTAGCTGAATTCCAGGCTTGCTATGAGCGCCGACCACAGGGTGGCGCTCACAGCAGGCCGGCATCAGTAACCATAGAGGTCTCAAGGACCTCTATGTTTACCATCCTGACGCATCGCCGACCCCCGGTCATGTGACGGGGGTCGGTGATGCGATAATCTCCGGCTGCGCGGCCGGAAGAGCCGGTTAAATGCCGCTGTCAGCGTTTGACAGCGGCATTTAACTGGTTAATAGCGGCGGGTGAATCACGATTTCACCCACCGCTATTGCGGGCACATGTCAGCTGTTCAAAACAGCTGACATTTCCCGGCTTTGAGGTGGGCTCACCGCCGGAGCATCAAAGCAGGGGACCCGACCTCCGCAGTAATAGTACGGCGGAGGTCAGGAAGGGGTTTTAACCCCTTCATGACCCAGCCTATTTTGGCCTTAATGACCTTGCCATTTTTTGCAATTCTGACCAGTGTCCCTTTATGAGGTAATAACTCAGGAACGCTTCAACGGATCCTTGCGGTTCTGAGATTGTTTTTTCGTGACATATTGGGCTTCATGTTAGTGGTAAATTTAGGTCGATAATTTCTGAGTTTATTTGTGAAAAAAACGGAAATTTGGCAAAAATTTTGAAAATTTCTCAATTTTCACATTTTGAATTTTTATTCTGTTAAACCAGAGAGTTATGTGACACAAAATAGTTAATAAATAACATTTCCCACATGTCTACTTTACATCAGCACAATTTTGGAAAGAAATTTTTTTTTTGCTAGGAAGTTATAAGGGTTAAAATTTGACCAGTGATTTCTCATTTTTACAACAAAATTTACAAAACCATTTTTTTTAGGGACCACCTCACATTTGAAGTCAGTTTGAGGGTTCTATATGGCTGAAAATACCCAAAAGTGACACCATTCTAAAAACTGCACCCCTCAAGGTGCTCAAAACCACATTCAAGAAGTTTATTAACCCTTCAGGTGTTTCACAACAGCAGAAGCAACATGGAACGAAAAAGTGAACATTTAACTTTTTAGTCACAAAAATGATCTTTTAGCAACAATTTTTTTATTTTCCCAAGGGTAAAAGGAGAAACTGGACCACAAAAGTTGTTGTCCAATTTGTCCTGAGTACGTTGATACCTCATATGTGGGGGTAAACCACTGTTTGTGGGCACGGCAGGGCTCGGAAGCGAAGGAGCGCCATTTGACTTTTTCAATGAAAAATTGGCTCCAATCTTTAGCGGACACCATGTCGCGTTTGGAGAGCCCCCGTGTGCCTAAACATTGGAGCTCCCCCACAAGTGACCCCATTTTGGAAACTAGACGCCCCAAGGAACTTATCTAGATGCATAGTGAGCACTTTAAACCCCCAGGTGCTTCACAAATTGATCCGTAAAAATGAAAAAGTACTTTTTTTTTTCACAAAAAATTTCTTTTAGCCTCAATTTGTTCATTTCCACATGGGCAGCAGGATAAAATGGATCCTAAAATGTATTGGGCAATTTCTCCTGAGTACACTGATACCTCACATGTGGGGGTAAACCACTGTTTGGGTGCACGGCAAGGCTCGGAAGGGAAGGCGCGCCATTTGACTTTTTGAATGAAAAATTATCTCCATCGTTAGCGGACACCATGTCGCGTTTGGAGAGACCCTGTGTGCCTAAACATTGAAGCTCCCCCACATGTGACCCCATTTTGGAAACTAGACCCCCCAAGGAACTTATCTAGATGCATAGTGAGCACTTTAAACTCTCAGGTGCTTCACAAATTGATCCGTAAAAAATGAAAAAGTACTTTTTTTCACCAAAAAATTTTTTTAGCCTCAATTTTTTCATTTTCACATGGGCAACAGGATAAAATGGATCCTAAAATTTGTTGGGCAATTTCTCTTGAGTACGCCGATACCTCATATGTGGGGGTAAACCACTGTTTGGGTGCACGGCAAGGCTTGGAAGGGAAGGCGCGCCATTTGACTTTTTCAATGGAAAATTAGCTCCAATCGTTAGTGGACACCATGTTGCGTTCGGAGAGCCCCTGTGTGCCTAAACATTAGAGCTCCCCTACAAGTGACCCCATTTTGGAAACTAGACCCCCCAAGGAACTAATCTAGATGTATAGTGAGCACTTAAAACCCCCAGGTGCTTCACAGAAGTTTATAACGCAGAGCCATGAAAATAAAAAAATATTTTTCTTTCCTCAAAAATGATTTTTAACCCGGAGTTTTTTATTTTCCCAAGGATAATAGGAGAAATTGGACCCCAAATGTTGTTGTCCAGTTTGTCCTGAGTACGATGATACCCCATATGTGGGGGTAAACCACTGTTTGGGCGCACGGCAGGGCTCGGAAGGGAAGGCACGCCATTTGGCTTTTTGAATGGAAAATTAGCTCCAATCATTAGCGGACACCATGTCGCGTTTGGAGAGCCCCTGTGTGCCTAAACATTGGAGCTCCCACACAAGTGACCCCATTTTGGAAACTAGACCTCCCAAGGAACTAATCTAGATGTGTGGTGAGCACTTTGAACCCTCAAGTGCTTCACAGAAGTTTATAACGCAGAGCCATGAAAATATAAAATTATTTTTCTTTCCTCAAAAGTGATTTTTTAACCCACAATTTTTTATTTTCCCAAGGGTAACAGGAGAAATTGGACCCCAAAAGTTGTTGTGCAGTTTCTCCTGAGTACGCTGATACCCCATATGTGGGGGTAAACCACTGTTTTGGCACACATCGGGGAGCGGAAGGGAAGTAGTGACGTTTTGAAATGCAGACTTTAATGGAATGCTCTGCGGGCGTCACGTTGCGTTTGCAGAGCCCCTGATGTGCCTAAACAGTAGGAACTCCCCACAATTGACCCCACTTTGGAAACTAGACCCCCAAGGGAACTTATCTAGATGTGTGGTGAGCACTTTGAACCCCCAAGTGCTTCACAGAAGTTTATAACGCAGAGACGTGAAAATAAAAAATGTGTTTTCTTTCCTCAAAAATATTTTTTTAGCCCAGAATTTTTTAATTTTCCCAAGGGTAACAGGAAAAATTTGACCCCAAAAGTTGTTGTCCAGTTTCTCCTGAGTACGCCGATACCCCATATGTGGGGGTAAACCACTGTTTGGGCACATGGCGGGGCTCGGAAGGGAAGTAGTGACGGTTTGGAATGCAGACTTTGATGGAATGGTCTGCGGGAATCATGTTATGTTTGCAGAGCCCCTGATGTGCCTAAACAGTAGAAACCCCCCACAAGTGACCCCATTTTGGAAACTAGACCCCCCAAGGAACTTATCTAGATGTGTGGTGAGCACGTTCAACCCCCAAGTGCTTCACAGAAGTTTACAACGCAGAGCCGTGAAAATAAAAAATCATTTTTCTTTCCTCAAAAAAGATGTTTTAGCAAGCAATTGTTTATTTTCACAAGGGTAACAGGAGAAATTGGACCCCAATATTTGTTGCCCAGTTTGTTGTGAGTACGCTGGTACCCCATATGTGGGGGTAAACCACTGTTTGGGCGCACGTCAGGGCTCGGAAGGGAAGTAGTGACATTTGAAATGCAGACTTTGATGGAATGGTCTGCGGGCGTCACGTTGCATTTGCAGAGCCCCTGATGTGCCTAAACAGTAGAAACACCCCACAAGTGACCCCATTTTGGAAACTAGACCCCAAAAGGATCTTATCTAGATGTGTGGTGAGCACTTTCAACCCCCAAGTGTTTCACATAAGTTTATAACGTAGAGCCGTGAAAATAAAAAATAATTGTTCTTTCCTCAAAATTATGTTTTAGCAAGTATTTTTTTATTTTTGCAAGGGTAACAGGAGAAATTGGACCCCAATAGTTGTTGCCCAGTTTGTCCTGAGTACGCTGGTATCCCATATGTGGGGGTAAACCACTGTTTGGGCGCACGTCGGGGCTTGGAAGGGAGGGCGCACCATTTGACTTTTTGAACGCAAGATTGGCTGGAATCATTGGTGGCGCCATGTTGCGTTTGGAGACCCCTGATGTGCCTAAACAGTGGAAACCCCTCAATTCTAACTTCAACACTAACCCCAACACACCCCTAACCCTAATCCCAACTGTAGCCATAACCCTAATCACAACCCTAACCCCAACACACCCCTAACCACAACCCTAACCCCAACACACCCGTAACCCTAAATCCAACCCTAATCCTAACCCTAATCCCAACCCTACCCACAACTGTAACCCCAACACAACCCTAACCCTATCCTTAACCCTAACCACAAGCCTAATCTTAACCCTATTTCCAACCCTAGCCCTAATTCCAACCCTAAGGGTACCGTCTCACATAACGATTTACCAACGATCACGACCAGCGATACGACCTGGCCGTGATCGTTGGAAAGTCATTGTGTGGTCGCTGGGGAGCTGTCACACAGACCGCTCTCCAGCGACCAACGATGCCAAGGTCCCGGGTAACCAGGGTAAACATCGGGTTACTAAGCGCAGGGCCGCGCTTAGTAACCCGATGTTTACCGTGGTTACCAGCGTAAAAGTAAAAAAAAAAAACGTACATACTCACATTTTGGTGTCCTTCAGGTCCCTTGCCGTCTGCTTCCCACTCTGACTGAGTGCCGCCGTACAGTGAGAGCAGAGCGCAGCGGTGACGTCACTGCTGTGCTGTGCTCTCACTTTCCGGCCGGCAGACAGTCAGAGCGGGAAGCAGACGGCAAGGGACCTGAAGGACACCGAAATGTGAGTATGTACGTTTTTTTTTTTTTTTTTTACTTTTACGCTGGTAACCACGGTAAACATCGAGTTACTAAGCGCGGCCCTGCGCTTAGTAACCCGATGTTTACCCTGGTTACAAGTGAACGCATCGCTGGATAGCTGTCACACACAACGATCCAGCGATGACAGCGGGAGATCCAGCGACGAAAGAAAGTTCCAAACGATCTGCTACGACGTACGATTCTCAGCAGGGTCCCTGATCGCTGCTGCGTGTCAGACACCGCGATATCGTATGGATATCCCTGGAACGTCACAGATCGTACCGTCGTAGCGATCAAAGTGCCACTGTGAGACGGTACCCTAACTCTAATTCCAACCCTAACCCTAAGGCTATGTGCCCACTTTGCGGATTCGTGTGAGATTTTTCCGCACCATTTTTGAAAAATCCGCAGGTAAAAGGAACTGCGTTTTACCTACGGATTTACAGCGGATTTCCAGTGTTTTTTTGTGCGGATTTCACCTGCGGATTCCTATTGAGGAACAGGTGTAAAACGCTGCGGAATCCACACAAAATTGACATGCTGCGGAAAATACACAGCGTTTCCGCACGGTATTTTCCGCACCATGGGCACAGCAGATTTGGTTTTCCATAGGTGTACATGGTACTGTAAACCTGATGGAAAACTGCTACGAATTCTCAGCGGCCAATCCGCTGCGGATCCGCGGCGGATCCGCGGCCGATCCGCTGCGGATCCGCGGCAATCCGCTGCGGATTCGCAGCCAAATCCGCACTGTGTGCACATGCCCTAACCCTACCCCTAACCCTACCCCTAATTCTAACCCTAATTCTAACCCTAGTTCTAACCCTAGTTCTAACCCTAACCCTAGCAGAAAAAAAAAAAATATATTTTATTTATTTTTATTATTGTCCCTATGGGGGTGATAAAGGGGGGTCATTTACTTTTTTTTCATTTTGATCACTGCGATAGGCTATATCGCAGTGATCAAAATACTTCTGAAATGAATCTGCCAGCCGGCAGACTCTGCGGGCGCAGTGCGCAGGCGCCCGCCATATTGGAAGATGGCGGCGCCCATGGAGAAGCCGGACGGACATCGGGAGGCCCGGTAAGTATGAAGGGGGGGTGATCGGATCACGGGGGGGGGGGGGGGGGACCGGAGCACAGGGGGGGGGGGGGGGGGACCGGAGCACAGGGAGGGGGCACCGGAGCACGGGGGGAGCGTACAGGAGGACGGAGGAGCGGACAGAACTTATTAGGGGGGCGGACCGCGCACCGGAGCACTGGGGGGGCGATCGGTGGGGTGGGGTGGGGGCAGATTAGGTTTTCCAGCCATGGCCGATGATATTGCAGCATCGGCCATGGCTGGATTGTAATATTTCACCGTTTTTTTGGGTGAAATATTACAAATCGCTCTGATTGGCAGTTTCACTTTCAACAGCCAATCAGAGCGATCGTAGCCACGGGGGGGGTGAAGCCACCCCCCCTGGGCTAAAGCACCACTCCCCCTGTCTCTGCAGATCGGGTGAAATCGGAGTTAACCCCTTCACCCGATCTGCAGGGACGCGATCATTCTGTGACACAGCATATGCGTCACAGGTCGGGAAGGCACCGACTTTCATGACGCATACGCTGTGTCACAGGTCGGGAAGGGGTTAATGTAATACATTGTTATTACTTTTTGTTTAAATGTTCCCCTCCGATATCTGAAAAAAAAGGAGTTTTTTTTGTGTACTCACCGTAAAATCCTTTTCTCCGAGCCAATCATTGGGGGACACAGGACCATGGGTGTTATGCTGCTGCCACTAGGAGGACACTAAGTAAACACAGAAAGAATAGCTCCTCCCCTGCAGTATACACCCTCCTGCCGGCTCTCAGTGAACCAGTTCGGTAACAAAGCAGTAGGAGCTTAATATTTAACAAGTATGAACTATGTCAAAAACCAAGTTAACTCAACAAAAACCAAAGCCAATAGGCTAACAGGGTGGGTGCTGTCCCCCCCAATGATTGGCTCGGAGAAAAGGATTTTACGGTGAGTACACAAAAATCTCCTTTTCTCCTACGCCTCATTGGGGGACACAGGACCATGGGACATCCTAAAGCAGTCCCTGGGTGGGAAAACAATTAACGGCAATTGCTACTTGCACCCACAAGTTACAGATGCGGCACAGCCGCCTGCAAAATTCGTCTGCCGACGGTTGCATCTGCCGAGGCCTGAGAGTGAATATGGTTATGTTTTGTAAAGGTATGCAGGCTGGACCAAGTCGCAGCCTTACAAACTTGTGCTGCCGAAGCTTGGTGCCGGATGGCCCAAGACGCACCCACTGACCGAGTGGAGTGAGCCTTAATCCCTGCTGGGACAGGAAGACCTCTGACTCGGTAGGACTCCTGAATAGCCGAACGGATCCATTTGGCTATTGTTGCCTTGGAAGTGGGGAACCCTTTCCTCGGTCCTTCCAGGAGCACGAATAGGGCATCTGACTTGCGGAAAGACGCTGTCCGCGAGATGTATCTCCTAAGAGCTCTCACTAAATCCAGTGTGTGAAGGGACTTCTCGATGCGATGGACTGGTGCCGGACAGAGTGAGGGTAAGACAATCTCCTCATTGAGATGAAAAGAGGATACAACTTTCGGTAGAAAAGACGGGGATGTCCTCAAAACCACCATATCCTGATGAAAATTCAGGAACGGAACTTGAGAGGACAGAGCCGCCCAGCTCGGAGACTCATCTCATAGAGGTGACCGCAACTAGAAAAGCAACTTTCCATGAAAGGAGAGACAGAGAAACCTGCTGTAGAGGTTCGAAAGGAGCCTGTTGCAAAACTCCGAGGACCAGATTAAGATCCCATGGTTCCAACGGCATCCTATAGGGGGGTGCCTGATGGGAGACTCCCTGAATAAACGTCTTGACCTGTAATCTGTTGGCAATCCTGTGTTAGAAGAGAACAGACAGGGCTGAGATCTGCCCCTTGAGAGAAATAAGGGCGAGACCCAAGTCCAAACCCGTTTGTAAGAACTCGAGAATGGAAGGGATGGAAAAATGTAAAGGAGAACGTCCTCGGTCGCTACACCATGAAAAGAAGGTCTTCCAAATGCGATGATAGATACGCATAGACGTAGGCTTTCTAGCGTTGATCATGGTAGCTATGACTTCTGGAGAGAAACCTGCCTGGGTTAGGACCCAGGACTCAACGGCCATGCCGTCAAACACAAGGCCTCTGAGTTCTGGTGGTAAAAGGGGCCTTGATAGCAGATCTGCGCGACTCGGTAATCGCCAGGGAACGTCGTCAACTAGTTGAACTAGTTCCGCGTACCACGCCCGGCCAATATGGCGCAATCAGGATTACCGGTACCCTCTCCGCTCTGATTTTCTTGATGACTCTCGGTAGGAGAGGAAGCGGGGGAAATATGTACGGAAGCCGAAAATGATGCCACGGGAGTACAAGAGCGTCTGCCTCGATGGCTGCCGGATCGTGGGACCGAGCCATGAAGTCGGGAACCTTGGAATTCAGCCGTGAGGCCATCAGATCCACATCCGGGGTTCCCCAACGACAGCAGATCTGGTGGAAGATCTCCGGATGGAGAGACCACTCCCCGGAGTCGAGGCATTGCCGACTGAGGAAGTCTGCCTGCCAATTGTCGACTCCCGGGATGTGAACTGCAGAGATCATTGAGCGGTTTTCCTCGGCCCATCGGAGGATGTGGCCTACCTCTGTCATGGCCGCCCTGCTGCGGGTTCCCCCTTGGCGGTTGATGCATGCCACTGCAGTGGCGTTGGTCGGACTGAATCCTGATTGGGCGACCTGCTAGGAAGGGATGGAACTGGAGAAGTGCCAGCCTGATCGCCCGGATTTCCAAGATGTTGATTGGAAGGCGTGATTCCTGGGGGGGGGGACCAGCGGCCCTGAGCAGTGATGAAGGAACACCGCTCCCAGCCTAGGAGACTGGCGTCTGTCGTCACAACCAGCCAGTGTACTGGAACAAAAGACTTCCCTTGATTCAGGGAGGATTTCAATGTGCACCACCTGAGAGACTGTCTGACTCGCTGGGGAAGGAGGAACCGACAGTCAAACAGCCAGGAGGGCATGCTGTAGAGGACGGAGGTGTAGTTGGGCAAATGGAACCGCCTCCATAGCTGCTACCATCCTGCCGAGGACACTCATACTGAAGCGCAGAGAGAGAGAGCGAGGCTGAGTGACCTTCTGAGCTTCTCGCTGTAAGACTGAGATCTTTTCAGGGGAAAGAAGAACCAACCCCCGGGACGAGTCGAGTATCATTCCTAGAAAGGAAATTCGCTGAGCCGGTACTGGGGAAGATTTTTTGAAGTTTATCTTCCAACCCAGGAAAGAAAGGGTATCTATTGTGATGGCCACGGCTTCCTTGCAGGAGCGGAAAGAGGGGCCTTTGATGAGATCGTCTAAATACGAGAGCGCCACCACTCCTCGGGTGTGGAGTATGGCCACGGCAGCCGCCATGACCTTGGTGAATACCCTGGGAGCGGTGGCGAGGCCGAAGGGCAGAGCAACGAATTGGAAGTGATCTTCCTGAACTGCGAAGCGAAGAAACCTTTGGTGAGAAGGTAAAATAGGAATGTGGAGGTATGCGTCCTGGATGTCTATAGACGCCAGGAACTTGCCTTTTTCCATGGAGGTGATGACAGAACGAAGTAATTCCATCCGGAACCGTCGTACCCTGACAAACCTGTTCAGCAGTTTTAGGTCCAGTATGGGCCGTACTCTACCGTCATTCTTTGGAACAATGAAGAGGTTTGAATAAAAACCTTGAAACCTTTCGCTTTGAGGGAACGAAATAATAACTCCGTCTTTTCTCAGAGAGCTTATAGCTTTGAAGAACTCTGATGCTTTTGCCCTGGGAGGAGAAGACAGGAAAAAACGGTTTGGAGGATGAGATAAGAGATTATCTTGTCTCGGAGGACACTAGATCGTGGACCCACTCCTCGCGAACGACCGAGAGCCACGCAGCACTGAAGGAAAACAGGCGGCCGCCTACTTTGAGGGTGTCCCCGTATACCGCAGGGAGTCATTGTGTGGAAGGTTTGCCCGTTCTGGCACCTCTGGATCCCGGCTGCCTTGGCCTGCCTCTCCATGAAGGGGATATCTCGGGAACGAGCCTGGGGTTGCAGGTTCCGAAAGGGCCGAGAGGGTCTCTGTTGTGGAAGAAATTTACTCTTCCCTCCAGTGGCGTCAGAAATTAACTGGTTGAGCTTTTCGCCAAAAAGGCGACCGCTCTGATATGGGAGAAGTCAATGACTTTTTGGAAGTAGAATCCGCACGCCAGTCCCTGAGCCATAAGGACCTCCGGATGGTGATGGCATTTGCTGCTGCTTGAGAAGCGCAGTCAGCGGCATCCAGGGACGCGGTCACTACAAAATCTCCAGCTCTGGCTATCTGAGTAGCGAGGTCTGCTATCTCGGGGGGAAGATTGGTATCCAGGACTGCTGAAGACAAGACCTCAGCCCAGTGGGTCATAGCCTTAGCCACCCACATAGCGGCAAAAGATGGAAAGAGTGTGGCCGCTGAGGCTTCAAAGGCTGAACGCGCCATATTGTCGATCTGACGATCGGTTGGATTTTTAATAGAGGCGCCCTCCGAGGAGGATAAAACAGATTTCGTAGCCAGGCGCGATACCGGAAGATCTACTGGGGGAGATTGTGACCAATCTTTTCTTAGATCCTGGGCAAAGTGATATTTGGACTCCATGGGCTTCTGCCCTGTGAATCGTTTATCTGGACGGATCCTGTGAGATTCAACAATTTGCTTAAACTCGGGATGAGTGGCGAACACTCTGTGAGCTCGTTTGGTCCTCTTAAAGGACACGGCATGATCCATTTTAGATAAGGGTTCCTCCTCAAGTCTCAAAGCTTTATTCACTGACTCAATTAGAGAGTCGAGAGTCTCCTGATCGTGATGAAATTCCTGATCTAGGGACATATTAGAATCGCCCTCTGAAACAGGTTCTCTACTAGCCCCAATGGAAGGGGAGCGAGAAATGGAGCTCTCAGAACCCGAAAACCGTTGATGGTCTGGGGATATGGCATGAGTCCTTTTCCTGGAGGAGTGAGAACTCCTTGGCAAGGTACGACCCCTGGAGTACGAGGGGTTCTGATCATCGGAAGCGTCGTCCGTATTAGTGCCCTGGTTAGAGGAAGGGTCTCGGAACGAGTCTAACGCTTTTGCCAGGGATGCCATAGACCGGGTAAGGGAGGTAGCCCACTCAGGGGGACTAGGCTCACTGGGTTCAGTATAAGCAACAGGTGGTTCCTGAGCCGTCACCGGTTCACAAGCTGTGCATAATGCAGTATTGTGACCCCGGGGTAATGATACCTTACAAGAGGTACATGCAGCGAAAAATACAGTGTGGGTTTTCCCAGACTTTTTGTGAGGCTTTGGTTGAGACATAGTAAAGCCTGGAGGAAAGAGCTTACTAGCAGGGGAAGGGTTAAGCTATGTGTCTGCAGCTTACCCAGGTCCTGTGTCTTGAGTCCCCAGGGCAGGTCCGCAGTGTAGGCAGAGAAAAACGCTAGTCCTGGGGGCTGTGATAGGAAACGCTGGAGCAGTGCTGCAGCATCAGGGCTGTGGGTGTCCCAAGATGGCCGCCGAGACCAAGAAGTGGGAACTCATCACAGGGAACGAGAAGCGCCAGAAAAAGTGGTCGGGGCTAACTGCTGGTGGGCGGGGCCAAAACTCTGGCCTGTATTGAGAGAACATTTTTTTTTCTTCTCTGCAGTTGCGGCCTGCAGCGCCGCGACCGCTATTAGCGCCATCATTAGCTGCACTCCTTCGTGGGGTTGCCGCACTAAGGACCACCCACGGACACAGGCTTAAGGAGCGGACCTCCCATACCCTGGGGACCAGGACCCCCCAGCGCCTCGGCCCCCGCAGTGTACTCACGGTAGATGCGGTGGGCCGCTGCTCAATCCACCGTCGCCATAGTCAGGGAGGGGGTGGAGAGCTTCTGCCGCCATGCGTCATCCGCTGTATCAGTGGTGATGCAGAGGGGGGCTGCACGGACGCCATATATATCATGACATCCGTCCGTAACACCTATTGCTTGTAAAAAGCAGTGTAACAGAAATAGCACAAACTCATCTATGGTATAAAATATTATTTTATTATGATAATTAAAATTTACCACTTAATTTTTACAAACTTTCCCTATGTACCTCAGACGTGAGGGACCTGCAAGTTACTAGTTACATCATACACAGTAAATGCGCAATAAATCCGGTCACAAAAAGTATTGCAATATTGCTTAACAATGGTGGCCTGATATTGGCCCACACTGAATGCACAGCCCGGATATAGCGTCTATTGAAATGGTTAATTACCAATGAAACTCCCAACTACCACAGTACTGGACATGCACTATTACCATGAAGCCCTCATAAATATATGGGAAAGATTAATGTGCAAATGCCAGATAAGGAAATCAGGTAAGCCACTGCAATACTCACTGAGCGTGTAACAAGTGCCCGGTCCCTCTGCCCCATATATATCATGTCCGGCTATGCACCTGGCTCCAGGAGAGGTAGATGGAGGGCTACTCCATGTGGTCGCCTGCTCTGGAGGGGGGAGATCGGAACGCGAAGGAACCGTCACCCGTAAGGTGAGCTCAGGGCTGACATCCAACGTTGCAGGAAAGGATACGGGAGGAACGCTCCACGTACTTGTCTGTTGATGGTTCGGGGGAGATCGGAACCTAGAAAGGAACCGTCGCCCCCATTCGCTCCGTTAACCACTTCACCCCCCCGGAGCTTTTTCCGTTTTTTCGCTTTTCGCTCCCCTCCTTCCCAGAGCCATAACTTTTTTATTTTTCCGTCAATATGGCCATGTGAGGGCTTATTTTTTGCGGGACGAGATGTACTTTTGAACGATACCATTGGTTTTACCATGCCGTGTAACAGAAAACAGGAAAAAAATTCCAAGTGTGATGAAATTGCAAAAAAAGTGCAATCTCACACTTGTTTTTTGTTTGGCTTTTTTGCTAGGTTCACCAAATGCTAAAACTAACCCGCCATTATGATTCTCCAGGTCATTACGAGTTCATAGACACCTAACATGTCTAGGTTATTTTTTATCTAAGTGGTGAAAAAAAAATTCCAAAGTTTGCTAAAAAATAAATAAAATAAATTGCGCGATTTTCCGATACCCGTAGCGTCTCCAATTTTCATGATCTGGGGTCAGGTGAGGGCTTATTTTTTGCGTGCCGAGCTGGCGTTTTTAATGATTCCATTTCGGTGTAGATACAATCTTTTGATCGCCTGTTATTACATTTTAATGCAATGTCGCGGCGACCAAAAAAAACGTAATTTTGGCGTTTTGATTTTTTTTCTCGCTACGCCATTTAGCGGTCAGGTTAATCCTTTGTTTTTATTGATAGATCGGGCGATTCTGAACGCGGCGATTCCAAATATGTGTATGTTTAATTTTTTTTTAATTGTTTTATTTTGATTGGGGCGAAAGGGGGGTGATTTGAATATATATATATATATATATATATATATATATATATATATATATATATATATATATATATATATACATACATACATACACACACTCACCGGCCACTTTATTAGGTACACCATGCTAGTAACGGGTTGGACCCCCTTTTGCCTTCAGAACTGCCTCAATTCTTCGTGGCATAGATTCAACAAGGTGCTGGAAGCATTCCTCACAGATTTTGGTCCATATTGACATGATGGCATCACACAGTTGCCGCAGATTTGTCGGCTGCACATCCCAAAGATGCTCCATACAAGGCAGGATGGATCCATGCTTTCATGTTGTTTACGCCAAATTCTGACCCTACCATCCGAATGTCGCAGCAGAAATCGAGACTCATCAGACCAAGCAACGTTTTTCCAATCTTCTACTGTCCAATTTCGATGAGCTTGTACAAATTGTAGCCTCCGTTTCCTGTTCTTAGCTGAAAGGAGTGGTACCCGGTGTGGTCTTCTGCTGCTGTAGCCCATCTGCCTCAAAGTTCGACGCACTGTGCGTTCAGAGATGGTCTTAGGCCTACCTTGGTTGTAACGGGTGGCGATTTGAGTCACTGTTGCCTTTCTATCAGCTCGAACCAGTCTGCCCATTCTCCTCTGACCTCTGGCATCAACAAGGCATTTCCGCCCACAGAACTGCCGCTCACTGGATTTTTTTTCTTTTTCGGACCATTCTCTGTAAACCCTAGAGATGGTTGTGCGTGAAAATCCCAGTAGATCAGCAGTTTCTGAAATACTCAGACCAGCCCTTCTGGCACCAACAACCATGCCACGTTCAAAGGCACTCAAATCACCTTTCTTCCCCATACTGATGCTCGGTTTGAACTGCAGGAGATTGTCTTGACCATGTCTACATGCCTAAATGCACTGAGTTGCCGCCATGTGATTGGCTGATTAGAAATTAAGTGTTAACAAGAAGTTGGACAGGTGTACCTAATAAAGTGGCCTGTGTGTGTGTGTGTGTGTGTGTGTGTGTGTGTGTGTGTGTGTGTGTGTGTGTGTGTGTGTGTGTGTGTGTGTGTATATATTTTTTTTTTTAAAATATTTTTAAACACTTTTTTTTTCAATTTTGGCATGCTTCAATAGCCTCCATAGGAGGCTAGAAGCATGCACTACACAATCGGCTCTGCTACATAGAGGTGAAGCACAGATCACCTCTATGTAGCAGAAAGGCAGGTGTACTGTGAGCGCCAACCACAGGGTGGCGCTCAAAGCAATCGGCCATCAACAACCATAGAGGTCTCAAGGAGACCTTTTGTTTTATGGCAATGCACCGCTGACCCCCGATCATGTGACGGGGGTCAGCAGTGCGAGCACTTCCGGCCGCGCGGCCGGGAGCGCTAGTTAAATGCCGCTGTCAGAGCTTGACGGCAGCATTTAACTAGTTAATGGGCGCGGGCGGATCGCGATTCCGCTCGCGCTCATTGCGCGCACATGTCAGCTGTACAAAACAGCTGACATGTCGCGGCTTTAAGGTGGGCTCACCGCCGAAGCCCACCTTAAAGCAGGGGATCTGCCAACTGACATACTATTCCGTCAGCTGGCAGAAAGGGGTTAAGGAAAAATAGAACAAAAAAATCAAAAAACTAAAATAAAAACGGTGGGGTCTGAAACAGACCCAAGTGCCTCCTACAGACACTAAGCAAGAACTGGTTCACCGAGAGCCAGCAGCAGGGTGTATACTGCAGGGGAGGAGCTATTCTTTCTGTGTTTACTTATTGTCCTCCTAGTGGCAGCAGCATAACACCCATGGTCTTGTGTCCCCCAATGAGGCGTAGGAGAAAACAGCAACTAAAGGGACAATATATTAAAAGGTGTTAATGCAAGAATTCTGGGGTTAAACAGCTAAGTCAAAGTATTTTTCCGGGATATCATGACTTACAAGAGCCGGCATCAGCACTATACAAATCTCGGCCGCGGCTTTGCTCCCACACATCATTGAACCTTGGAAGCCGGGTGTACGAGTCTTGACTTCAGCGTCACACCGTGCATGATCGAAAGTCTTCTGCACTTCTGATGATGCGCAGTGTGCCTCTCTGAAGCCAGGATGCGTACACCCGGCTTCAGAGGTTCAATGATGTGTGGAAACAAAGCCAGGAACTTTCGTTTTATTGTATTCATTTTTTAATGCTTTTTTTCAATTTTATTTTTATAGATCTTCAAAGACCTTTGGGAGCATTTTAACATATTAATACATTCTAATTATTGTAGATTAACCCTGTAACTGGGGCTGTTATATTAACCCCAGTTACAGGGGAAATTCTGTCTCCATATCAGAGCTTACTGGGTCTCCTAGGATCAAGCAGCTTCTGCTCCGTCCCTACACCCGACTATCACATGATCACTCCAGAGAAAGAGGAGCTGTCAATGCTTCCTAATCTGTATACACAAGAGGTAATTCATTGCTATGTACTGTATATTGCCATTGAAAAAAAAGGTAAACTTGGTAATAAACCACGTTTATCTTCTTTGTGGCGAGTCTGGCTGTGGCCAACAACTGTGTCTCCATCCCAGTAGCTGCACATTCTCCTGCAAGCTTCTTACTCTTCAATGAAGTTTTAGAACGTAAGTGCAGAGCAAAGTGTGGACAGCCCGGATGTTATAGCTTATGAGCAGTCCAGATGTAGTTAAACATATAGGACAAGCAATAAATTATATATATTGAGACTCCTCTCAAATAAAACTTGACAGGAAGAACAGTTCTAAAAAAAAAAAAAAAAAAAAAAAAAAAACCCCCACAATTAGAGATTAGCTACATAGGAAAAAGTGTAAGACATTGTATAATAAAGAAACTCATAAAAGAGTGCTTGGGGAGTAAAGATAGATATTTAGCAAATACATTTTAGGTGCAGAACCAGCCCTTTAACCATTTATCTGAGCCATAGCTTATCCTTCCAGCCCCACCCTTCAGTGTCTTTTCCAAGTACAAATCTATGTATATAAGAGGCATCGTGATTGCTCGCTAATCCCGCCCCCTGCACAGTAGCTCCGCCCCCCATCACATCACCAAACACAATCCCGCCCCCCCAACACATCACCACACAATCCCGCCCCCCACATCACCACACAATCCCGCCCCCCAACACATCGCCACACAATCCCGCCCCCCACATCACCACACAATCCCGCCCCCCAACACATCGCCACACAATCCCGCCCCCCAACACATCACCACACATAATCCCGCCCCCCCAACACATCACCACACATAATCCCGCCCCCCCAACACATCACCAGTGCCACACATAATCCCGCCCCCCCAACACATCACCACACATAATCCCGCCCCCACATCACCACACAATCCCGCCCCCCAACACATCACACCACACAATCCCACCCCCCACATCACCACACACAATCCCGCCCCCCCACATCACCACACATAATCCCGCCCCCCACCACAATCCCGCCCCCACCACATTACCACACACAATCCCGCCCCCCCACCACACATAATCCCGCCCCCCCACCACATCACCACACATAATCCCGCCCCCACATCACCACACATAATCCCGCCCCCCACCACATCACCACACATAATCCCGCCCCCCCACATCACCACACAATCCCGCCCCCCCACCACATCACCACACATAATCCCGCCCCCACCACATCACCACACATAATCCCGCCCCCACCACATCACCACACATAATCCCGCCCCCACCACATCACCACACACAATCCCGTCCCCCCACTACATCACCAAAACAAATAAAATGTATTATTAGTATTATTCAGATTTTTTATGATTATTATTGTTATTATCTTCATTTTAAGTTAATTTACCACCTGCGTAAGCGCTATTGAATGTTGTCAATATTTACTTTAGTTTAATCACCAGAAGCGTTAATTAGAAAGCAATGAGCGTGCTGAGCGTTAGCTGGCTGGAAACAGCTAGTCTTCTCATACAAACGTAAAATCACATGAAGATAGAAAATGTTAAAAGGGAGGGAAACTAACTGTACTGTCAGGATGGACTCCTGGAAATACAAGCAGGTCTAATTACCATTTTTCAGGGCATCCCTCCTGACAGAACCAAGGAGAATACCAGAGTATGGCATTATGGTGGGACAACTGCATAGAGAGAACCTTCCTACTGAAAACAGTCTGCTGCCCCGATAACAAGTCTAATTTATAATATCTGGAAAAAGTACTCAGGTTGGACCATGTTGCAGGCCTACAGATTTGATATATTGAAGCCCTCCCCCCCTTCTGCCAAGAATGTGGACACTGCTCTAGTCAAATGAGCTTTTAAAACTTCAGGTGGAGGGGGGCGGTTTCCCTTCTATTGCATAAGCCTGGTCTATTGTGGATCTAATCTACCTTGTGATTGAAGACAAAGATGCTTCCTTTCCTCTATTCCTACCCCCATGTTGGATAAACAAATTGGAGTCCTATCTCCAATCCTGGGTAGTCTCCAAAGCTGGGTTCACATTGAGTTCCCCCAGTCCGTTAGACGGACTACGTTACACCGCTGCATAACGCGGTGTAACGTAGTCCACTAGCGCCACCATTGACTGCAATGTCGGACGCATCGCTAGCGCACGCCCACAATGGGCGTGCGCTAGCCATGTGTTGTCATTGGAGTGACGGACCCTGAGATGCGGGCTGCAGCGTTTCCGGGTCCGTCACTGCTAGCGCAGATAGAGCTAGCGGATGCTCTATCTGCGCTAGCAATGTGCCAAAGTCGGCACTTGCGTTACAGCAGCCCGTTTAATGTATGTGTTGAACGGGCTGCTGTAACGCAGTGCGAACCCGGCCTAAGTAATGAATGACTGTCTTCCTAACACTAGAGAGTGAGTGAAAGAGGGAATTAGACCTACCGGAAATTCGGTTTACAGAAGTCCCTCAGCACAGCATCACAGGAGGTAGTCCTTCCTTGACCTATGACAGGATCAGAGAGAGGTTAAAAGGCCTCTCCCACCTCCACATTCTAGTGTTTTTCAAAGTACCACCAAAGGAGGGATGCAAATGGTCTACAAGAGTAACTAGAAACTCGTATGCAAGATAACCGTTTAACAGTCCCAGCTAGAGCCACGGCGACTTGATTCATGAACGATCTGCAGGAAAATCGATCTTGTGCAAGCCACAGTTAAACATAAGGGAGGGAAAATAAGGGTGTTGACCTGAGGAAACATGGAAACCAAATTACCGATAGGTCTAATTCCCTTTTACCAGTCCGTCCCTCTGGACAGCACCACAGGATTAGTACCAGAGAAATAGCACCAGGGTGGGTACAGAAGCTATAAAGAACTGAAGTCCTGGGCAGAACTAGGTTAGATATGGCAATTATGCAAAGATAAGTCACTGTAGCAAGTGTCAGATATATGCCTGTAATGACAACTATTCAGTATAAATGTGGTAGACTAATTATACAGCAGAAACAGAGAGTGAGACTCCACTGTTGTACCCAAACACCAATAATGAACAGCAGTGATTGTTAGACAAATTATACTTCTAACTACCGCAGCCATAGAATAGACCTCAAACACCTCTTATTGCACAGCAGAAATATGGTGAAAGCCACCGCCACAACCACCATGAGGATTTCTGCAGACCAATAACCTCATGTGCTTATTCCAGGCTCCGACTACACCTTGATTAAGACCATCATATCAAATCACAAGGAGTCCAGCAGGACCAAGAAGATTAGACCAATCCCTTAATATACATCAACATAGTCTATTGAAGTCCATTCCCATTAGATAAGAAGCGACTCCAACTCACAAATGATAAAATTAAAAAAAATTGCTATTCAATAAAAAGACAATAAAATAATTAAGACTAAAAAAAACAAGGCAATAAACCTCCAAAAAAAGAGCTAAGAATAGTTTATATTGTGCAGTATGGAGGTGCCAATCAGCGCTAGTGGGTTAGATGAGGGTGCAGAAAAAAAAAAAAAAAAAATTTCTATCAATAATACTGCTTTCCGTTAAGGGTACTCTATACAGGGAGGCTGTAAAGCTGCAGGGACAACAATGATCTACGCTATATTTCAATAGTATCCCCACAAAGACCAAGCACTCAAAAAAATGGTCCCATAGATGTACACCAAACTATGCAAATATATCCAAGTAGGGGTAATAAGGTGCCAATACACCCATAATCATTACCAGGGTAAGGAATGGTGCTGTTTGAAGTGTCTAACATTTATTGAGCTTTGGACATATAGGAATTACAATCTCTAAACGGGTGTATAAATGGGCAGAGCATTGGGATGCTTATCCATTATACACCCAGGAGTCCACAAACGTCTATTCTGAATCCTTAAATCTCTAGTCCTCAAACAAGTGGCTGGACACTATGGAAATATATAGTTTGGCCGGTACATCCCCTGTCATTGCCAACATTGGGTCATCATCAGAACACCTTATAGAGCAATGTGGATCATCATTACTGTGGTACTGAGGTTAACGACACCGAGTCTGGACTCTGAACGTGGCCTAAATAAATGATGTTACCATCAATTGTGCCATATATGTATATACATGCAAATAAATGAGGGCACAGCACAAGATCCTTTAAGTGATATCTGGACAACCGTACTGCAACGGAGGCAGGATCATCCTCTATAGCCAGAAAAAAGAAGGTTTCCTTCAGGGAAGATTATCCACTAGTGCTTTGTTTCTCCAATTATGGCTGATTTGCTGCACTGGTAACTCAGGCCCAGAAGTACAATAGTTTACCTCTCACCTGTCTTCCATCTGCATTGTCAGGAGCGGCCCTCCCCCTTTAAGCAGTGTTTCGACTTTCCCCAAAGTGCGATCCATGCTGGAACGCAGGTTGGGTAATAGAGACTTACATGTTGCTCCCTGTAACAAGACCAGGAAATGGATGACCGTGAGCCAAGAGCCCCTCCCGAAGGGCTAAGCAGCTTTGATCCGGTCACGTCATAGGTCAAGGAAGGACTATCTCTTGTGGTGCTGTCTTGAGGGATAGACTGGAAAAAATGCTCTTTCTGGTTCTTGAGATGCTAAAGGTACCTTCACACGAAGCGACGCTGCAGCGATAGCGACAACGATGTCGATCGCTGCAGCGTCGCTGTTTGGTCGCTGGAGAGCTGTCACACAGACCGCTCTCCAGCGATCAACTATGCCGAGGTCCCCTGGTAACCAGGGTAAACATCGGGTAACTAAACGCAGGGCCGCGCTTAGTAACCCGATGTTTACCCTGGTTACCAGCGTAAAATCTAAAAAAAACAAACAGCACATACTTACATTCACGTCCCCCTGCGTCCACTTCCTGACTGACTGAGCGCCGTACAGTGAGAGCAGAGCGGTGACGTCACCGCTGTGCTGCTTTCACTTTCACTTTGCGGCGCTGAGTCAGAGGAGGAAGCAGACTGCAGGGGACGCAATGTGAGTATGTGCTGTTTGTTTTTTTTACATTTTACGCTAGTAACCAGGGTAAACATCGGGTAACTAAGCGCGGCCCTGCGCTTAGTAACCCGATGTTTACCCTGGTTACCAGTGTAAAATATCGCTGGTATCGTTGCTTTTGCTTTCAAACACAACGATACACAGCGATCGGACGACCAAATAAAGTTCTGGACTTTATTCAGCGACCAGCGACATCACAGCAGGATCCTGATCGCTGCTGCGTGTCAAACGAAACGATATCGCTAGCGAGGACGCTGCAACGTCACGGATTGCTAGCGATATCGTTATAATGTCGTTTCGTGTGAAGGTACCTTAACAAAATGAGGGCAAGACCACCTCCTGATTCATATTTGGGGTAGATCATACCTTGGGAAAGAAGGCCGGAACAAATCTGAAGACTATTCGGTCATCATAAACTTGCAGATACGGATCTCTGTTAGACAACTCTCCACTCGCCACCAAGAAAGCAGTTTTAAAGGAAAGTCTGCGGATATTCACATCACTCATAGGCTCTGATGTAATAACGATTTCATGAGAACAGATTAATCCTGTCTTTTACGGATCTCTGTTTCTCTACTGGTAGAAATTAGGTCATTAGGCGGAAGTCTAAGAACTCCCAGGAAATTTTTCCTGGTTCCTGGCACTAGCTCTGATTTTTTCCAATTTATTATCCAACTTAGCTTCTGAAGTGTAGATATCGAGATCTGCAGATGTTTTTGAAGTTCCTAACTGGATCTGGTTGTTAGAAAAATCGGGCAAATAGGGGGATTATGGTGATACCTACTCTCCTTATGTTAGCCATCATTTCCGCTACCATATTCCTGAATGCCTGATGGGCTGAGGCTAGGCCATATGGAAGACATTGAAACTGAAAGTGATGAATCTGATCCCGAGATTTTATGGCGAATCTTAAAAATTTCTGACGGAAAGGATGAATGGGGACATAGTAATTTCAGTATTTTTTTTTGTGTTTGTTTTTTTAAATCTGATGTACACATTACCGCATCTCTGTCTATCAGGGGAATCCCTGACTTGATTGACTCCATTATGAACCTTTTGCATCTTACGCAATGATTTAGAGGTTTTAAATTTATTATCGTACAGGACGCAAATGAGGGTTTTTTGATGGAGAAAAGGCTCGAGCAGTGACCCTGGAATCATTCCCCCTGAGGAACTAGGATTATTGCTCCAGCTTTTAATAGATCTGGAATATCTGACCTCATGGGAGACGGCGGCGGTGGACTGGGAATCAGGATTAAACTACCAGGTGGAAACAGGATGAATTCTATCATATACCCAGAAGATAATAGTTTTTTAGAACCCACTGATCCTGGGAAACTTCCTGCCAACCTTCTATGTACAACTTTAGCTGCCCATCGACGGACGCATACCGCCACATTGTCTTCCCAGACCTGACCCTAAGAAAAAGATTTCCCTTTCTCTTTATAACCCAGTCCCTGGGAGGGGTGGGACCTATGAAAGGGCTGATATCTCTTGGCCTTCTCCTCAGGAAACCATTTTTTTGTGTCTGATGCCTTTTCTAGAATTTCATTTAGCACGGGCCCAAATACTCTAGATCCTGAGAAGGGGATAGAACAGAACTTCTTTTGGACTATCCCCACACCACACTTTCAAGCAAATAGCCAGTCAGGAAGCATTTTAGAGGGCACCATTTCTGGCAGCAAATGTGACCGATTCCGCACATGTGTCTGCCATGAATCCCGTAGCTAATTTGGGTAAGGGAAGGGATCTTAAAATAACTTCCCTAGAAGTCTTATCCTTTAAGTGCTCTTGCAGATCGTCGATCCACAGCTGCATGGATCTGGCAACTGAAGGTCCAGCTACATTAGTTTTCCAAGATCCTTTTTAGAAGGCAGTTTGTCTTCCTACCCATGGACTCCTTAACACTCGAAGAATCTTCAAATGGAATTGATGTTTTCTTGGCCACCCTGACATCCATCTTCAGAATCTTCTCCCAGGATTTTAGGTCTTCTGGCTCAAAGAGCAGAAATAGCCTGAAGTCACGAGGTCTTTTTTCCCACATCCTCCCATTTTTCCAGAATTACGGCACGGTTGTGGTTGTTTACCAGAAAGACAATGTCTATGGGACCTTAGGCCGAACAACTTATCCTGGATAGAGTGAGACTTCTGAGCTTCCTCTACCTTAATGGTATTCCTGACTGCTCGAAGGAGTTCATCTGTATTTTCCAATGAGAAGTAGTATTTCTTCCCTTCTTCCAGAGGGTTTGAGGCTCTCTCTCTTTCCTCTTACTGATCCGATGATGAGTGTACTTATTCCACTGAACGCAACTCCATCTCCCACTTTGGTCTTTTAACACGGGAACCAGGCTGAGATGAATGCAGGGAAAGGAGAATGGAGATAAGACGCTTGTACTTCTCTAATCATGGATCTCATGCCTGTTAGAAAAGAGGATTGCTCCTCCCTGATGATCTTAGAAATACAGTTTTCACATAACGGTTTCCCCAACTGTTTCAGGCAATTTACTGCTGCAGATGGCACACCTCCTAAGCTTCCCAGACTCTTTCCTGCCATCCTCATTAGGTGATGCTACAGATGCGGTAAAGGCTCCTCTGTCCTAAAATACAGAGTGTGAAAAACACTTTTTGTTCAGAAGGGGAACTTCATCTTAAAGGAGAAGCATATGCATGCTTCCTCTATGGATTTAATCACCTACACACATAATGATTACAGCACCTTGTGTAATGCTAAGGAAATCTTGAAAACAAGCATGGTTTGCGGCCCTCGAGGAATGCAGTTTGAGACCCCTGGTTTAGACAATGGTAACATTTTATATATTACCTTGTCTTCATGATCTCCCCTGCCTCCTGTGTTCCACCCTGTAATGCACGCTGAGCTGCTCCAAATCTTAGATGACGTTGGCGGAAGTGCGCCTCTGCACTGGGTCCGCATCTTCAGCGTGCCCGAACAGAGAATCCCCCAACGGGGTGAAGCAGCTCGCAAACCAGGTGCAGCGCTCACTGGTTAAGGCTGAGGAATCTCCCCTCGGGGTGTGTCTCACGCAGACCACTTGACAGGGGAAAGGAGGAGCTGGGCCCCACGATCCACCCGAGTCCGCCTTCAAAAAGTAATGCTGCTAATCTTCTGCTCTTCCTCTCGCTGTTCCTATCCTCACAGGGACAGGAAAAACACTGAGGGGTGGGAAGGTCTTTTTAACCTCTCGTGTGTTTCCTGTCCCTGAAAGGATAAGAAGGGCGACCTCCTTGGTGCTGTCAGGAGGGACATCCTGGAAATATCTAATATATAATTGCCTAGAATACTACTTCCTGCAATTTGTGCCAACTTCCGTGGCTTTGTCCGGAGCTAATGTCCGGAGATAAGTGACGTCACCAGTGTCCTACACCCAGGCAGAGCACAGGGGCCCCAGGCAGCATATGGGGCCCCAGGCAGAGCACAGTGGCCCCAGGCAGAGCACAGGGGCCCCAGGCAGCCTATGGGGCCCCAGGCAGAGCACAGGGGCCCCAGGCAGAGCACAGGGGCCCCAGGCAGAGCACAGGGGCCCCAGGCAGAGCACAGGGGCCCCAGGCAGAGCACAGGGGCCCCAGGCAGCATATGGGGCCCCAGGCAGAGCACAGGGGCCCCAGGCAGAGCACAGGGGCCCCAGGCAGAACATGGGGCCCCAGGCAGAGCACAGGGGCCCCAGGCAGAACATGGGGCCCCAGGCAGAGCACAGGGGCCCCAGGCAGCATATGGGGCCCCAGGCAGCATATGGGGCCCCAGGCAGAGCACAGGGGCCCCAGGCAGCATATGGGGCCCCAGGCAGAGCACAGTGGCCCCAGGCAGCATATGGGGCCCCAGGCAGAGCACAGGGGCCCCAGGCAGCATATGGGGCCCCAGGCAGAGCACAGTGGTCCCAGGCAGAGCACAGGGGCCCCAGGCAGCTTATGGGGCCCCAGGCAGAGCACAGTGGCCCCAGGCAGAACATGGGGCCCCAGGCAGAGCACAGTGGCCCCAGGCAGAGCACAGGGGCCCCAGGCAGAATATGGGGCCCCAGGCAGAGCACAGGGGCCCCAGGCAGCATATGGGGCCCCAGGCAGAGCACAGTGGCCCCAGGCAGAGCACAGGGGCCCCAGGCAGCATATGGGGCCCCAGGCAGAGCACAGTGGTCACAGGCAGAGCACAGGGGCCCCAGGCAGCCTATGGGGCCCCAGGCAGAGCACAGGGGCCCCAGGCAGCATATGGGGCCCCAGGCAGAGCACAGTGGTCCCAGGTAGAGCACAGGGGCCCCAGGCAGCTTATGGGGCCCCAGGCAGAGCACAGTGGCCCCAGGCAGAACATGGGGCCCCAGGCAGAGCACAGTGGCCCCAGGCAGAGCACAGGGGCCCCAGGCAGAGCACAGGGGCCCCAGGCAGCATATGGGGCCCCAGGCAGCATATGGGGCCCCAGGCAGAGCACAGTGGCCCCAGGCAGAGCACAGGGGCCCCAGGCAGCATATGGGGCCCCAGGCAGAGCACAGTGGTCCCAGGCAGAGCACAGGGGCCCCAGGCAGCCTATAGGGGCCCCAGGCAGAGCACAGGGGCCCCAGGCAGAGCACAGGGGCCCCAGGCAGAGCACAGGGGCCCCAGGCAGAGCACAGGGGCCCCAGGCAGCATATGGGGCCCCAGGCAGAGCACAGGGGCCCCAGGCAGCATATGGGGCCCCAGGCAGAGCACAGGGGCCCCAGGCAGAGCACAGGGGCCCCAGGCAGAGCACAGGGGCCCCAGGCAGAGCACAGGGGCCCCAGGCAGAGCACAGGGGCCCCAGGCAGAGCACAGGGGCCCCAGGCAGCATATGGGGCCCCAGGCAGAGCACAGCGATATTTTGGACCACTGTGCGGTGTTTCAGACCCCCTGTGTGATGTCTGGGGCCCTGTTCTTAAGTATATTAAAGATTAAAGTAACGTATATTAAAGTATATTATAGATCAAATTTGACACGTTTATGAGCACCATTGAGTGATATACTCAAGAATGACAATTTTTCAACATTTTATGGTTTCAAACTGTAAACACTCAGTTTTTTTTACTTCAACCAGAAATCCTTAACGGTTCATAAAAAACTTGACTGTTCAGGATATGATAAAAGTCATAGTATTCTGAATCTTTAACTTATAAAGATACCTTTACATGGGGTGATTATTGGTTCCAGAGAGGCTTTCGGACGATAATCGTACACATGGCTGGTGACAGGACAATACAATATAAACGTTCAAAGGTAAACACTGATAACATTAAAATCTAATATATAATTGCCTAGAATACTACTTCCGGCAATTTGTGCCAACTTCCGTGGCTTTGTCCGGAGATAAGTGACGTCACCAGCGTCCTACACCCGCTCAGGGTGGACAAAGATATATGCCTTCGTGGTGCGCGGCACTTTTCTGATTGGTTGCCGCCTGCTGCGAGCGACCAATCAGAAATGTGCCGTACTGTCAAGAATTGTCAAGAGCTGGTGAGTGCAGCCATTTTTTGTTCTTTCTTACTATTATTTATTAATTGTATTATTCTTACATTTGAATAAATAAAGTATATATGGATTCTAGACTCCCGATTCTTTAGAATCGGGCTGCCATCTAGTATTTTATAAATATCTATCTTTGCTCCCCAAGCACTCTTATAAAATTGCTTTATTACACAATGACTTATATACAGGTTTTCCTATCTAGCTAATCCTACATCTATATAGGAAGTCAAAACACCCCTGAGCTATCCACAGAGAAGGTGGTGATATGCATGGGTCTCTTCCTCATTACATATCTTTTGTTGCCTCATCCACAGGTCCTTTTCTACGCATCAAGCTCATTTTGGGGCTTATCCATTGCAGCAGTAATTCTGATTTGTTATTTATAATGTTCATTGAATATTTAGGTCTATTGCGGTGTGGACTATTTCAGATTTGCAAGATATTGATGTTATAGGTGGTGTTCTACCAACCTCTTATATTGGTAACAGATATTGTCTTAGTGATCAAGATTGTTCATCTACTTTGGCCATTTCAACAGTGCTGCAACTATAAAGTGAGCTCACTGGTCCTGTCTGAGTAGAAGGGACTCACCAATTGGCTGCTACGCTGTCAATGTGACGATAGTGCTGCGTATTCTAACAGACAGTCACGATTTTGCCATGATTTACCTTCACAACAGTCCAATCGACAGGGAGCTAAACGGATTGCTTCCCGAAAGTGAATGATTGCTTCTTGTACTCTGCCCATGTTTCTCAATGCCGCCCCTTTCAATAACAAAGCCTGAACACTGTTACTGTTGAGTTGGATAGCTTTGGCTCCCAAATACAGAGCTCTGGAATGTCGCTTTGTATAGAAGCTGTGACACCTGGATGTGAAGGAAAAAAAGTCAGATTTATAAGAAAAAAAAAAAAAAAAAAAAAAAAAAAAAAAAAAAAAAAAAAAAGAAAGAAAGAAAGAAAGAAAGAAAGAAAGAAAGAAAGAAAGAAAGAAAGAAAATTAACACTTCTTTAGAAATGGGCAAACCGAACAGTAAAGCTCGGCGTCTGTACCAAACACCTACTGCTCGAGCACCGAACACAGAGTTCACCAGGAAATCTGCGTTACTGTTCGGGTTCGGCCCACTGAACATCGGATGTCTAGCGTTGTCATGCAGATGACAGAGCGGCAAACACTGCCGCCGGTAAAATCATTAATGCCGGTCAGATAAGCCTGCAGCCAGCGAGAGCATTCGGCGGCTGATAGGAGTATTAAATAAATAATAAAATATATATACACTATGTATGTATGTATGTATGTATGTATGTATGTATGTATGTATGTATGTATGTATGTATGTATGTATGTATGTATGTATGTATGTATGTATGTATGTATGTATGTATGTATGTACACACACACACATTATGGGTTCCCCTGTATTTTTGATAACCGGCCAGGCAAAACTGACAGCTGCTGGCTGCAATCCTCAGCTGTCAGCTTTAGCAAGGTTGGTTATCAAGAATAGAGGGGTCCTCCCTCTTTTTTTTCTAAATTTGAAAAAGGCGTGGGGACCCCCCATTTTTGACAACCAGCCAAGCTAAAGCAGACAGCTGGGGGCTGATATTCTCAGACTAGTAAGGAGCCATGGATATTACCCCGCAGCCATCCAGAAAAGGCGCAATTCTAGTGCTTTGCCTGTCAATTGACAGCGTGGGAACCGCGGTGGTCTGACCAGAGGTAATGATTTTACCGCCGATCAAAGGCAGTGTTTGCCCCACTGTCATGCAACGGTTCTGCCGAACTCGCCAGAACCAAACATACAGGGGTTCATCCATCTCTACATTTCTTCCAGATTCCAATACCAGATGCGGCAGCAACTAATATTTCCATTTAATTTAATAGAAAATTAAACTTACATATTTCAATAAAATTTATATATTACAGCACTTACTGCCTTAATCATATTTTGACTCAGTCGCTAGTAAAACTGAACAATGTAACTTGAAATCTTCAGAAGATAAATCAATGAGAAGGAAGTTGGACATGGATTATGTATGAGTTTAAAACAACTGGATGCAGCAGGAACCTCCCCTCACCACTCTTTCTGCACTAGGACATAAAAATGCCCCATTACTGAAGCCTCCTGGTAGACTTTAGATATCTGTCAGCTAAGGGTACCGTCTCACATAACGATTTACCAACGATCACGACCAGCGATACGACCTGGCCGTGATCGTTGGTAAGTGGTTGTGTGGTCGCTGTGGAGCTGTCACACAGACCGCTCTCCAGCGACCAACGATGCCGAAGTCCCTGGGTAACCAGGGTAAACATCGGGTTACTAAGCGCAGGGCCGCGCTTAGTAACCCGATGTTTACCGTGGTTACCAGCCTAAAAGTAAAAAAAAACAAACAGTACATACTCACATTCCGGTGTCTGTCCCCCGGCGTTCTGCTTCTCTGCACTGTGTCTGCGCCAGCCGGAAAGCACAGCGGTGACGTCACCGCTGTGCTCGCTTTCCGGCTGGCCTGCGCTCACAGTGCAGAGAAGCAGAACGCCGGGGGACAGACACCGGAATGTGAGTATGTACTGTTTGTTTTTTTTTACTTTTACGCTGGTAACCACGGTAAACATCGGGTTACTAAGCGCGGCCCTGCGCTTAGTAACCCGATGTTTACCCTGGTTACAAGCGAACGCATCGCTGGATCGCTGTCACACACAACGATCCAGCGATGACAGCGGGAGATCCAGCGACGAAAGAAAGTTCCAAACGATCTGCTACGACGTACGATTCTCAGCAGGGTCCCTGATCGCTGCTGCGTGTCAGACACAGCGATATCGTATGGATATCGCTGGAACGTCACGGATTGTACCGTCGTAGCGACAAAAGTGCCACTGTGAGACGGTACCCTAATGGTTAGACCAGCAGCTATCTCACCTGACAAGCTCATACAGAGGTGCGCTTGTGAAATCAGGGTCTGTTTTTTATCTGCAGTTTACTTTTATCATTGATTTCATCACTTAATTTCCTTCAAAGCAGTAGTTGTGCTCTAGATCACAATCTTATACCACTGATGGTGAAATTCTCAGAAAAAAAACAACTGAATTTTTACCAGGCAGTTCTGCAGAACATTCAGATTACTAGATATTGCCTCTATAACTGTCATAAATCTTACATACTACAATATTGTACTACAATCAGTAAATTTGCTATGCAAATGTGGTCCATCAGCAAGACATTGCACAAATTCTTACCCTGACACCACCCAAGGCTCTGCGTGTTGGTCAGATATGTTAAATAATCTACAGCCAAGATTCTCCACATCCTCCAGCCGCCCTTCTCGAGCCAACAAGTATCCATATATATCCATTCCTACAGAGAGATAGGACAAGTATGAAAATTCAGAATGTAATAGAGGTGTTCAAATTGTGTGTATGGACATAGAAACATTCAAATATAGGCAACCCAAGCTTTCAAATGAAGGCATGTAGCATGGTAAAGTATACATGAATGAGATGGTGTAAGATACATAGACTACAAGCTTCTAAAATAGTGGTGCTCACATAGCAGATTGCAATCTACCGGTCATTTAGCAGATCTTTATGTTATGTCATCAGTCTATTCTCGGATTGGCCTCAGAACAAGCAGAAAAATTACATTAACAGTGAAATAAACACTTTAAAATAAGAGGTACTCTGCGGAGATAAAAAAAAATTTCAGTATTGCCCCTGCCCTCTAACTATAAAGATGAGATGCTCATTATAGTTCTATTATCTTTAGTAAACTTGTAATTCAGTGAGACAAAAGCTGCTCCTCACTTCTCCCCCACCCGTCTGGGACGTTACGTCACACAGCAGCGTGAAGCTCCCCGTCAGTCCGAGAAGAGGGGACGTGGCCTGCTCTTGGCTTTTAGTAGCAGCAAGCCCCCTGATGTCTCTCATTTCAGCAGATGAGGGGGCATGACCTCTCTCCCCCTAACTTTTAAGAGATACCAGCCCTCTGATAAGGCCTCCTTCACTGCGGGGCCACTAGCATGGAGCAGGCCACGCCTCCTCACTTTGGACTGCAGACGGGGACACAATCAGGAGCTGCTTTTCACCGCTCATCTCTCCTTCTGGGACCTTACAGCAGTGTGCCGCTCCATGCTGTTACCATCAGCCGGTTTCCTGATAATAGAGGGTTCTCTGCAGAGAACAGGTGGCATGGCCAAGCCCACTCTTCTCAATGTACGCCACAGAATTACTGGCAGTGGAAGTTCATAACCACTCCGAGCAGAAAGATCGGCACTGGTCAAAACAGGCATTTAGAGCTTACAGGCAGGCAGTTTAGCACCATAGGAACATAATACCTCTTTAAAAGAGTCCAACATTCCGTAGACAGGTCATCTTTAAAGAGGTTATTCACTGCCCCAACTCAGTCTCTGCTTTTGCCACAAATGCCCAAGTATAATGCCTCTGAAACAGACCCCACACTTACCTGGCAGATTTTCATTTTGTCTTATTGCCCTTTTGTTTCACATCCTTTTACCCAGCGCTGTTGTAGAAAAACAACACTTCTTCGGATCCTCTACTTCCTTCTGACTGCTTTTCACCAGCCCAGGCACTGGCTTGCAAGCCAATTGTGAGTCCACCCTCTGAAACTGCACCCAAACACCTACCATTGTTTCCCCAGTTCCATCTTGCTTCTCCCCAAAAATCTGTCACTTTTTCTTTTTTGAAGGCACTTTTTCAGATGGGCTCTTTGCAAATTCTGCCTCAAAAATAGACACCTTGCAAAGGTACTCTTTGGTCTAGTGTATTATGCCAAGCAAATAAAAATAAGACTATATAAATTTGGCATTAGCATGATCGAATCAACCTATATGGTACAAAGTAAACAAAATATACAATTATTGTTTTTTTTCCCAGGGTGTGGGAGGCAATGTAGTATAGTGCTTCCTCTTCGTTATGTAATTTACCCCATGTGCAGGACATTGCAGTAGCTTAGATATCCATGATTATGACCACTAACAGATCTCAATATATGAGTGGTCGTAACTATGGATACCCAAGTAAATTTTGTTGGACTGGAACTAAGAAGGGGGTAACACGACTTCAATGCTTTGGCCCACATGAACAGTGTTTTCAGACACATTATTGAAATGAATATATGTGGGGAAGTATTCATCTAATGTTTTGTCACATGTCACAACTTCCTGGTGAAGTCCATGTTCGAACAGTAGGTGTTCGGTATGGACGCTGAACTTTACTGTTCAGGTTTGCCCCTCTCTAGTTATTGGTAATAATTGAAAAGTTGTTTGTGCCAACAGTGCTCTCCATCAACAATCCGGTCACAAAAACCCATCTAACAATTGCTGGAGTTTTAAGGCATTGTTGGCCAGAATGACAAGCTACACTGACCGAATATAGACAAAAAGACATCAAAAAATTAACTGTCCAAGTATTATAGAGAAATACAACCTTAAGAGCATCACAATAATATAGTACAGGTATATAAATATAATATAGAAAGAAGGCAGAAAGGGGGGAAAAAAAACACACACACACAAAAGGACCTGGTAAATACCTTTAATCAAATAAGGGTCCAACATCTGCGCCTGCTCAAACTTCAGAATGGCATTTTTGTTATCGCCTACCCGAAAATATAGGTCAGCCAAACTCCCCAGTAGGTCCACATTGTCTCTCAGCAAAGATTTCTTCTCTAAAGAACTGGAGGAAAACAAGCTTTAAGTCAATAGATATAAATAAAATGCATAGTAAAGAAGAATCCAAACAACGTTTAAAAAAAAAAAAAAAAAAAAAGGAAGAAAAATAATGAATTTAATGAAGGAAAAAAAAAAAAAAAAAAAAAAAAGATAGAGGGCTGTACAAACTATTTAAAGGGGTTGTCCGTCTTTTCTGTATAATTGTGTGTATCCCGAGTATGCAGAATGCTGACTGTGTAATATACTCGCGGTGAGGATTCTGCACGGTGTCCTAGGTACCACACTTAGTCATGTGAGAAGCTGTTTCCTGATTCTGAAGGAGCTGCTCACTCACCGACTAGTCTTCCTGTCTGGCAGAGACTAGGCATACTGTCACAGCAGACACGAGTCTCGGCCCCCCCCGGGAGTGTTACCAGCTGTCAGCACAGCAGTGCTCCCTCTCCAGCGCAGGCAGGTCAGGGAGTGTTACCAGCTGTCAGCATAGCAGTGCTCCCTCTCCAGCGCAGGCAGGTCAGGGAGTGTTACCAGCTGTCAGCACAGCAGTGCTCCCTCTCCAGTGCAGGCAGGTCAGGGAGTGTTACCAGCTGTCAGCACAGCAGTGCTCCCTCTCCAGTGCAGGCAGGTCAGGGAGTGTTACCAGCTGTCAGCACAGCAGTGCTCCCTCTCCAGTGCAGGCAGGTCAGGGAGTGTTACCAGCTGTCAGCACAGCAGTGCTCCCTCTCCAGTGCAGGCAGGTCGGGGAGTGTTACCAGCTGTCAGCACAGCAGTGCTCCCTCTCCAGTGCAGGCAGGTCAGGGAGTGTTACCAGCTGTCAGCACAGCAGCGCTCCCTCTCCAGTGCAGGCAGGTCAGGGAGTGTTACCAGCTGTCAGCACAGCAGTGCTCCCTCTCCAGTGCAGGCAGGTCGGGGAGTGTTACCAGCTGTCAGCACAGGAGTGCTCCCTCTCCAGTGCAGGAAGGTCAGGGAGTGTTACCAGCTGTCAGCACAGCAGTGCTCCCTCTCCAGCGCAGGCAGGTCAGGGAGTGTTACCAGCTGTCAGCACAGCAGTGCTCCCTCTCCAGTGCAGGCAGGTCAGGGAGTGTTACCAGCTGTCAGCATAGCAGTGCTCCCTCTCCAGCGCAGGCAGGTCAGGGAGTGTTACCAGCTGTCAGCACAGCAGTGCTCCCTCTCCAGTGCAGGCAGGTCAGGGAGTGTTACCAGCTGTCAGCACAGCAGTGCTCCCTCTCCAGTGCAGGCAGGTCAGGGAGTGTTACCAGTTGTCAGCACAACAGTGCTCCCTCTCCAGTGCAGGAAGGTCAGGGAGTGTTACCAGCTGTCAGCACAGCAGTGCTCCCTCTCCAGTGCAGGCAGGTCAGGGAGTGTTACCAGCTGTCAGCACAGCAGTGCTCCCTCTCCAGTGCAGGCAGGTCAGGGAGTGTTACCAGCTGTCAGCACAGCAGTGCTCCCTCTCCAGTGCAGGCAGGTCCGGGAATGTTACCAGCTGTCAGCATAGCAGTGCTCCCTCTCCAGTGCAGGCAGGTCCGGGAATGTTACCAGCTGTCAGCATAGCAGTGCTCCCTCTCCAGTGCAGGCAGGTCAGGGAGTGTTACCAGCTGTCAGCACAGCAGTGCTCCCTCTCCAGTGCAGGCAGGTCCGGGAATGTTACCAGCTGTCAGCATAGCAGTGCTCCCTCAGCTTCTGCCTCCATCTGATGTGCTGCTTCAGGCTCTCACAGAAGTAGCTGCACTGGAAACTGCTCCATGGAGTGAAGTGGGGACCAGAAGAGAAGAGGGAGTGAGCTGTGTGGAGAGGGTGCCTTCATGGGCCGCTTCTGATCTCACACAACAGGCACAATCCCTACCTCACTCCCTCACCTGAGCTCCTACAGATAGCTCACTGCCAGGAGGGACCATCTGAAAAACTCCTCATGGCTGCAAGAATCCCCTGCCAGGTACTAGAAACACTGCAGAATTTTGTATAACAGTCAAACTTCGCTATAGCAGTTCTTCCTTGCCCTGCAGAGTTTGGGTGGACTGTCGTGTCTATAATTTATTAATAGACGGCTAGAAGTGCAGTGATCACTGACAACAATGTGCACTGTATGCAGGGGACAAGATTTAAATGACACTCCGGACCAGAGGAAAGCTGGGTATTAGCTGGTATAGGCATTGTAATGACCAGTATGTTATGTACCACACATGCAGGCTTAGATGCAGCGTTTCTGCAGACAGTAACACACAATACAGTGCAAGGTGGATAGTGTCACATATGAAAGACTGTCTAGGTTCACACACCCTTTTGAGCCACAATAAGGAAGTAGCAATCAAAGTTGGATTCGATCCATGTGACACAAACAGCGTCAGACGAACCCCATGAGCTGCAGTGTGTCATTTTATTTGAAAAAAAAAAAATAGAGCAACATTGATAAAATAGACATTATTATAATTAATGGGGTCCGTATGGCACTTTGCGCCCAGGGTGGGACAAACCCATTTACTGGAACAGAAAAATGGAATCCCAGACAGCAGTATGAACATAGCCTTAGATACAATAGCAGATCCTATCCCACATAAGCTTAGATACAGCATCGAGTCAGATACCTGCACCAGGGGCCAATCATTAGAAGGCTTTCTGGCACAGAGAAAGGTGAGAAGTAGTGATGAGCGAACGTGCTGGGATACCGTGTTATCCGAGAATGCTTGGGTGTCATCCGGGTAGACTCAGAAGACTACAGATTGGAACACGTCTACACATGGAACGAATCCACGAACTTTGGTCAAAATCGAGGATATCATTCCTCAAGACGTCCCGGCTCCTTCAGCTCCGACAGCAGTGGGTCTTCATACCAAGGACGTTTTTTTTAGGAAGCACACCACCCGGGAGGGGCAACTCGAGACAACGAGGAGGTGACCGACAAGGAGGTCCAAACGTAAATCTAACCGAACGCATGGTGACGAGATCACAGGTAGGAAAACGAAATCTGTGATAAATATTTCCTCCTACACCTTGAACCCTGTCGAATTAGCAGTCCTACAAAGGGGTCTGTCTTTTTGTCCAACCCCCCCATGGGATAGCTTCAACCTAGAGCAGGATTTACAGTACTTTTACCGCAGCATCAGGCTAAAAACCCACTTTGGTTTACAAAATAATCCTGTTAACAATAGGTCTCCCCCAACCGGTGATAACTGCACCCCCGATCTATCCATCTCCTCTCTAGGTCTATATAATAGAAGCTCTTTTCGCCCACCATGCACATATCATGCAGCAGAGGTGGTTATCGACCTAATCCAGAGAGACACTCAGGAGTTGCTCTTGAAGCAGCAAAAAGGTGACTTCCCTACTAGACAAAACATTACACCCGTAGAAAAACAGGCCATAGAATCCCTACGTACTAATAAGGGGATATTCATCAAACCAGCAGATAAGGGTGGGGCTATAGTCCTCCTGAATCAAAGTGATTACATTAAGGAAATTAACAACCAACTGTCTAATACATCTACCTACCGGAGGCTATCACATGACCCCACCCCCAAGATCAGGTCCAAAATTGACGTAATTCTCAGTAAGTACCTTTCCAATAATTGCATAGACCAAAAAACTGCAACCTTTCTAACAAACCCACACCCCACGTCCTTCCCAAAATCCATAAGTCCTTAATCAATCCCCCTGGTCGCCCCATTGTGGCATCTATAAATTCCATCCTTTCTCCTTTGTCAATCTTCTTGGAAAAATCTCTCACCCCATTTGTTAAGAAAACCAAATAGTTTGTCCTCGACACGGGTCACTTTATCAAGATAATTAAAAAGATTTCCACCTTATCACCACAATGTCTTTTAACAACTTTGGACGTTAGGAGTCTCTACACCTCAATAAAACATGATTTAGGTCTGGAGGCAGTGGGCAACCTGCTACAGACCTCCGACCTGAGTCCACAAGCCCAACATCTTATGCTGGATCTCCTCTCTACAGTCCTTAGAGAGAACTATTTTTTGTTCGGTGACCAGTTCTACTTGCAAATCTGTGGGACCGCCATGGGGTCCAACATGGCACCGGCTTACGCTAATATCTACATGGACACTTTTGAGAACGAGCACATCTATAATAACGCCCTCTTTAAGATACATTCTAAATGCTGTCTCCGGTACATAGATGACGTCTTCTGTCTATGGGACGGACCAGCTGACACCTTTTCCCTTTTTGTATCACAGATTAATGATGTCAGACCCGAATTACAATTTACACCCAACTGTGACACCCATAAAATTCCATTCCTCGACACCCTGGTTATCAAGAATAGCCGAGGTGGCCTTGATACGGGTATCTTCACAAAGCACACTGATTCCAACAATCTGCTTTTGTTTTCAAGTTTCCATCCCAAATCAACACGGGAAAGCCTTCCACGTTCCCAATTCCGTAGGGTTACTAACATTGTGTCAAATTCTAATCTTACTGAATCGCGACTAGACGACATGGTACAAAAATTCAGGTACAGGAATTATCCCGATAGGATTCTCCAAAAAGAAAGAACAAGGGCCCTTGAATATTTTCCTTCCAGATCACAAACCCCTAAAAAGGAACAATACCATTTATACGTACCCATCATCCCACTATGCCTTTGATCTATAAGACCATTAATAAACTTTGGCCCCTGCTCTCTGAGGCCTACCCACAGGTGACTGCCTTTCAAGCCCCAGCACTGATGTGTAAACGCAGACCAAGGAACTTTAAAGCCTGGTTAAGGCCGACATCGGAAGTTTCATCAAACAACCAAGACAACAATTCCTTGGAACTCAGAGGATGGGTACGTTCCCATGTTTAGGCTGTGCCAACGTGATCAGGTCAAGTGAGTTTGCACATCCACATACGGGTAAGAGGTTCAAGATTAAGGGATTCTACACTTGTGAAACTAACTATGTTGTGTACTTAATCAAGTGTCCCTGCGGTCTTATGTACGTGGGTGAAACTGTACAACACGTACGTGACAGAATTTCCAGCCACAAGTCTACCATTAGACTGAAGAAAACCTGGCTCCCGCTCCCCCATCACTTTGCCTCGGCCAACCACTCCGTATCTCAACTACAGGTACCAAGTAATAGAGAAAGTGGAACAACCGAGACGGGGCGGCGATCATATAAAACTTCTCAAAAAACGAGAATCCTTCTGGATCTATACACTGCAGATTATGGCCCCTAAAGACCTGAACAGGGAATTGGACTTCACTTTCTAGAATGTTGATGTATTGGGTATATGTTAACTATCTTGGTTACTATTAATCTCCTTGTTTTTGGATCAAGACCGCCTCTTTAATCACTTTTTACTTCTGTTTCCTTTTTTAGACTTCTTAGGAAGGAAGTACATGAAAACTCTATTTTTCTCACTACAGTCTACCACCTTTTGGTAAGTTTACCATGACTACAAGTTTCTTTATTTTCATTTTATTTTTTATTTTTAATTTTTATTCTTTCTTATTTTCATTCTTTACAAAATCTTGATTTTTTCATCTTATTCATTCTCTATTTCATTTGTTAATTTCTTCTATTTTTATTATATTTTTCAATCTTTATTTGCTATATTTTTTCTCTTTTTTCATTTTATTTTATTATAATTTATGCTTATTTGATTACGTTTCTTTACGTTTTTTATTTCTATTTTTGATTATTTTTTCTCTGTTTTCATTTGTTCAAGTTTGATTTTTTCTATTCTAACAATGTTTTCTTCGCAGCAACATTATGATTATGGCCTCCCCAAAATAAATCAGTTTTTGTGGTATTCTCATTTTTTTCTACATTTATCTGTATTTTTAATTTTTTTATTTATGTTTCCCATTTTTTCATCCATTATTATTTTTTAATTGTTTTTCCTTCTGTACTCCTTCCCCCTTCCTTTTTTCCCTTCTTTTTTTCTTTTCATATGCACTGATCGCCTCCACCCCTATGACCATACCTACTACACCCAGCCTATGGCAGTCCAGCCTCCCCTTTGCCGTTTACATTGGTGCGCACATAACATGGAAACGTCTGAGATATCCTCCTACGCAAGCGTTATTAAGTCCGGCCGCTCGGTACGCACTGCGCATGCTCCGGCACCCTTTCACTTATTGCGCAGCTGCAATGCATGTCCTCGGCCCCGGCATCTATTGCGCATGCGCCGGGAGTGGCGCGCACACAACATTGCGGTGCAGACCTCTTTCAGCTCACAGAGCTACGCGCCGACATACAGCTGATGTCAGTACATCGGCGCCCTATGTAAAGCGCCAACTCCCTGCAAACTAGCCACTGCATCACCAATGAGATGGACACCCTACCCCTGAACTCTACCTGGAGCAGGTAAAACTGCGGTTTCCATATCAACTCATGGCCTTTGCCTCCCTTGTTTTATCAGCTTTTAGCATATTTAACCATGTTCTCTCCTCTCTCTCCCTAGTTCTCTGGGACTCTCCTCCTATATCCTTATTTTCTCATTCACTCCTCTTACATAAGGTCAGTACATTATTATGGCGGCTTGATCTATTTTATTTACCTGTGTCTATTTGTACCTAGGCTTTAATTTTGCTTTAGCATAAGTGCGTTTTTTGCAGTAGTCCTTACTTGATCCTGGCCTCATGAGACCATAATATGTTATGACTAATTGCCTTTGGACTAGGATGAGTCCTTATCTAGTATATTGTGAGCTGTATATATTTTCTGTGTTTTTATTAGAAGTTGTTTGTTTTGCTTTGTTTTTTCCTCTTCATGCTTAATTGTATTTCACCTCTTTTTGCACATGTATATTTGTACAGCACACTTATACCATATATTTATTTTGCAGTGAGGTTTTGAGAAAGACCGTGCCTGGTCGAAACGTTAACCTTGTTGTCCGCAATCATCCGCTTTTTTCTTTATAAATCATTTGGTGGTGCCTGTGCACATGAATAAAAGCAACTAAAATTTTCTACATAAACGCAAAGACTTGAGTGCGGCTGTTTTTCTTGTATATTTGACTTTGGATGTCCAGCCAGCACCTCCCATCCTGAACTTTACAGTGTGCACATCATATCTCCCCTCTGGATCAGGGTAGCTTAGGCGTGTTCGGATAATATGTTCGAGTCCCTGCGGCTGTTTGACAGCAGCATCATATGCAGGGATTGCCTAACAAACAGCACGGAACATATTATCCGAGCACGCTGAAGATACTTGGAGAACACCTGAGCATTTAATAATAAAGACCTTCATTCCAAAGACATACTAAGGGAATTTAGATTGTGAGCCCCATCGGGGACAGCGATGATAATCTGTGCAAACTGTAAAGCGCTGCAGAATATGTTAGCGCTTTATAAAAATAAAGATTATTATTTAACCCCTTAGTGACAGAGCCAATTTGGTACTTAATGACCGAGCCAATTTTTACAATTCTGACCAGTGTCACTTTATGAGGTTATAACTCTGGAACGCTTTATCGGATCCCGCTGATTCTGAGATTGTTTTTTCGTGACATGTTGTACTTCAAGTTAGTGGTAACATTTCTTCGATATTACTTGCGATTATTTATGAAAAAAATGGAAATATGGCGAAAATTTTTAAAATTTTGCAATTTTCAAACTTTGTATTTTTATGCCCTTAAATCAGAGAGATATGTCACAAAAAATAGTTAATAAATAACATTTCTCACATGTCTACTTTACATCAGCACAATTTTGGAAACAATTTTTTTTTTGTTAGGGAGTTATAAGGGTTAAAAGTTGACCAGCAATTTCTCATTTTTACAACACCATGTTTTTTTTAGGGACCACATCACCTTTGAAGTGATTTTGAGGGGTCTATATGATAGAAAATAACCAAGTGTGACACCATTCTAAAAACTGCACCCCTCAAGCTGCTCAAAACCACATTCAAGAAGTTTATTAACCCTTTACGTACTTCACAGGAACTAAAACAATGTGGAAGAAAAAAATTAACATTTTACTTTTTTTTGCAAACATTTTACTTCAGAACCATTTTTTTTAATTTTCACAAGTGTAAAAACAGAAATTTAACCACAAATTTTGTTGTGCAATTTTTCCTGAGTACGCAGATACCCCATATGTGGAGGTAAACCACTGTTTGGGCGCACCGCAGAGCTTGGAAGTGAAGGAGCACCGTTTGACTGTTTCAATGCAGAATTGGCTGGAATTGAGATCGGACGCCATGTCGCGTTTGGAGAGCCCCTAATGTGCCTAAACAGTGGAAACCCCCCACAAGTGACACCATTTTGGAAACTAGACCCCCCAAGGAACTTATCTAGATGTGTGGTGAGCACTTTGAACCCCCAAGTGCTTCACAGAAGTTTATAACGTAGAGCCGTGAAAATAAAAAATCTCATTTTTTCTACAAAAATGATCTTTTTGCCCCCAAATTTTTATTTTCACAAGGGTAACAGGAGAAATTAGACCACAAAAGTTGTTGTGCAATTTCTCCTGAGTACGTCGATACCCCATATATGGGGGTAAACCACTGTTTGGGCGCACCGCAGAGCTTGGAAGAGAAGGAGTGTCGTTTTACTTTTTCAATGTAGAATTGGCTGGAATTGAGATCGGACGCCATGTCACGTTTGGAGAGCCGCTGATGTGCCTAAACAGTAGAGACCCCCCACATATGACACCATTTTGGAAACTAGACCCCTTAAGGAACTTATCTAGATGTGTGGTGAGCACTTTAAACCCCCAGGTGCTTCACAGAAGTTTATAACGTAGAGCCGTGAAAATAAAAAAATCGCATTTTTTCTACAAAAATGATCTTTTTGCCTCCAAATTTTTATTTTACCAAGGGTAACAGGAGAAAATGGACCCCAGAAGCTGTTGTACAATTTGTCTTGAGTACGCCGACACCCCATATGTGGGGGTAAACCACTGTTTGGGCGCATGGCTGAGCTCGGAAGCAAAGGAGCGCCATTTGACTTTTCAATGCAAAATTGACTGGAATTGAGATCGGACGCCATGTCGCGTTTGGAGAGCCCCTGATGTGCCTAAACAGCAGAAACCCCCCAAAAGTGACCCCATTTTGGAAACTAGACCCCCCATGGAACTTATCTAGATGTGTAGTGAGAACTTTGAATGCCCAAGTGCATCACAGAAGTTTATAATGCAGAGTCGTGAAAATAAAAAATATATATTTTTTAACAATAAAGATTTTTTAGCCCCCAAGTTTTTATTTTCACAAGGGTAACAAGAGAAATTGGACCCCAAAAGTTGTTGTCCAATTTGTCCTGAGTATGCTGGTACCCCATATGTGGGGGTAAACCACTGTTTGGGCGCATGGCAGAGCTCGGAAGGGAAGGAGTGCCATTTTGAAATGCAGACTTTGATAGAATTGTCTGCGGGCGTTATGTTGCCTTTGCAGACCCCTAATGTAACAAAACAGTAGAAACCCCCAACAAGTGACCCCATTTTGGAAAATAGACCCCCCAAGGAACTTATCTAGATATGTGGTGAGAACTTTGAATGCCCAAGTGCTTCACAGAAGTTTATAATGCAGAGTAGTGAAAATAAAAAATATTTTTTTTCCCACAAAAAAGATTTTTTTAGCCCCCAAATTTTTATTTTCACAAGGGTAACAAGAGAAATTGGACCCCAAAAGTTGTTGTCCAATTTGTCCTGAGTATGCTGGTACCCCATATGTGGGGGTAAACCACTGTTTGGGCGCACGGCAGAGCTCGGAAGGGAAGGAGCGCCATTTTGCAATGCAGACTTTGATAGAATTGTCTGCGGGCGTTATGTTGCGTTTGCAGACCCCTAATGTACCTAAACAGTAGAAACCCCCACAAGTGACCAAATTTTGGAAACTAGACCCCCTAAGGAACTTATCTAGATATGTGGTGAGAACTTTGAAAGCTCAAGTGCTTCACAGAAATTTATAATGCAGAGTAGTGAAAATAAAAAAATATATTTTTTTCCAACAAAAAAGATTTTTAGCCCCCAAGTTTTTATTTTCACAAGGGTAACAGGAGAAATTGGACCCCAAAAGTTGTTGTCCAATTTATCCCGAGTACGCTGATGCCCCATATGTGGGGGTAAACCACTGTTTGGGCGCACGGCAGAGCTCAGAAGGGAGGGAGTACCATTTGACTTTTTTAGCGCAAAATTGGCTGTCGTGTTTGGAGAGCCCCTGATGTACCTAAACAGTGGAAACCCCCCAATTCTAACTCCAACCCTAACCCCAACACAGCCCTAACCCTAATCTCAACCCGATCCATAATCCTAATCACAACCCTAACGATAATCACAACCCTAACCCCAAAACAGCCCTAATCTCAACCCTAACCATAACCCTAATCAAAACCCTAAATCCAACACACCCCTAACCCTAATCCCAACCCTAACCCTAATCCCAACCCTAATCCCAAACGTAACACTAATCCCAACCCTAATCCAAACCCTAACCCTAATCCCAACTCTAACCCTAACTTTAGCCCCAACCCTAACCATAACTTTAGCCCCCGTCGTCACAAAAAAAGTTCAATGTAACCTTTTTTTTGTACGTCGCGTCCGCCATTTCCGCGGATGCGTGGCCGTAACTCTGCCCCCTCCTCCCCAGGACATAGACTGGGCAGCGGATGCGTTGAAAAACTGCATCCGCTGCCCACGTTGTGCACAATTTTCACAACGTGCGTCGGTACATCGGGCCGACGCATTGCGACCGCCCCGTACCGACGCAAGTGTGAAAGAAGCCTTAGGCTACTTTCAGACATAGCGCATTTTTGAGCGCTATTTTGCGGGCGCTTTTCAAAAATGCGCAATGTCATTTTCGTCTGCCGGCAAAGTGAATGAGAAATTCACTTTGCCGTTCAGACACACCGCAAAAAAACGCGGCGCTTTTGTCTGCAAACACGCCGGCGTAAAAAGAATTGACGTGTCAATTCTTTACGCAGCGGCGTGTCTGCGTATCCCCCTAGGGCCCCATATTACCTTCCACACACAGCGCCTTTGTCCTGGGTGTCGGCGTCTTTGTACGGAGGGGTTGACACCCAGGACCGGACGTGACGTCGGACAGGAAGAGGGAAGCCCCCGCCCCCCAGTGAAGCAGCATGGAGTCCTTCTGTGTGTGTGTGTGTGCGTGTGTGTGTCCCCATGCGACGCTAGTGCCACCATTGTGCTAAGTCGCCGTATGGGACTACTACTCCCATCCGGTATTAGGATGGGAGAGTTGTCCCTGTGTCCGGCGACTTAGCACAATTGTAAAGTTACACAAAACACCTACACACAATACACATACATGACACACAGTACATACAACATATAACACAGAGTATATACTCACCAACAGCACACTTGTAGGCGAAGCCCTCGATCCTCCAGGAAAAAATCCAAAAATAATAAACCAAATTCATACTCCCTGTCCGCAGAATCCATAAAACGAGTGTCCCACGCCGATCGGCTGCTCTCCGGCGATACACTGCCAGGAGCGAAGCTCCTAGCAGTGTATCGCGTACTGTTCCGGAGTTCAATGACTCCGGCGTCTCGGTTAACAGCAGTACAGCTGCGTTGAACTTTCCCACGCAGCACTGCCGTTAAGCGAGAGTGCCGGGGTCAATGACCGCCGGTAAACTCGCTCGCGCATGCGCAGTGACACACCGACAGGAACTATGGCTCCTGTCAGTGTGTTGCTGCAGCCGTGGAGAGCAGACATATCTCTGGATGTGTCTGTTCTCCATGGAAAATCTTGATACGTGGCACTTAAATATGTGGCAATTAAATACGTGACACGTGGCACTTATACGTGATACGTGTCACTTAAATACGTGGCACTGAAATACGTGATACGTGGCACTTTGATACGTGGCACGTGTCACTTAAATACGTGGCACTGAAATATGTGGCACGTGGCACTTTGATACGTGGCACGTGTCTCTTACATACGTGGCACGTGGCACTGAAAGATGTGGCATGTGGCACTTTGATACGTGGCACGTGGCACTTTGATACGTGGCACTGAAATATGTGGCACGTGGCACTTTGATACGTGGCACGTGGCACTTTGATACGTGGCACGTGGCACTTTGATACGTGGCACGTGGCACTGAAATATGTGGCACGTGGCACTTTGATACGTGGCACGTGTCACTTAAATACGTGGCACTGAAATATGTGGCACGTGGCACTTTGATACGTGGCACGTGTCTCTTAAATACGTGGCACGTGGCACTGAAAGATGTGGCACGTGGCACTTTGATACGTGGCACTTTGATACGTGGCACTGAAATATGTGGCACGTGGCACTTTGATACGTGGCACGTGGCACTTTGATACGTGGCACGTGGCACTTTGATACGTGGCACTGAAATATGTGGCACGTGGCACTTTGATACGTGGCACGTGTCACTTAAATACGTGGCACGTGGCACTGAAATATGTAGGACACGTCGCACAAAAAAGTTACATGTAGTTTTTTTTGTGTCGACGGTCCGCTGAAGCACGACGCATCCGTCGCACGACGGATGCGACATGTGGCAATCCGTCGCAATGCGTCGCTAATGCAAGCCAATGGAGAAAAAACGCATCCTGCAAGCACTTTTGCAGGATGCGTTTTTTCTCCAACGACGCATTGTGACGGAAGCCAAAAAACGCTAGTGTGAAAGTAGCCTAACCCTAACCCTAGCCCTAACCCTAACCCTAAATTTAGCCCCAACCCTAACCCTAACTCTAACCCTAACCCTAACCCTAATTTTAGCCCCAACTTGTCTTCTCCTGCCGGCCGGCAGATGGCAGCAGATGGCGGGCGCACTGCGCATGCGCCCGCCATGATGAAAAAGCCGGCTGGCAGGAGAAGACAGAAGAGGACCCAGGGACCCCGGGTGAGTATGATAGGGTCCCCGAATCCCCCTATTTCTCTGTCCTCTGATGTGTGATCACATCAGAGGACAGAGAAATAACTGATCGCTTTTTTTTTTTTTTGCGGTCGCCGGTAAACTGTTAATTACCGGCGATCGCAAAGCAGGGGTCGGTGCAAATCGACCCCGATCATGTTCTTTGGGGTCTCGGCTACCCCCGGCAGCCGAGACCCCAAAGAACATCCGGGTGCCGGGCGTACTGCGCGTGCGCCCGCCATTTTTTCCCGGAAAAAAGATGGCGGCGCCCATGGGGAGACACGAGGAGCACCGGGGGAGGTAGGTAAGTATTGGGGGGCTATTGGGGGCCATCGGGGACCACATTTCTCTGTCCTCCGATGTGCGATCACATCGGAGGACAGAGAAATTAAACGGCAAATCGCGTTTTTTTTTTTTTTGTTGCGACCGCCGGTAAACGGTTAATTACCGGCGATCGCAACTCGGGGGTCGGTAAAAACCCCCCGAATCATGTTCTCTGGGGTCTCGGCTACCCTCGGCAACCGAGACCCCAGAGAAAATCCGACTCTGGGGGGCGCTATTCACTTTTTTACCCTTAGCGGCCGCCGTTAAAAGGCGTATCGGCGGTCGTTAAGGGGTTAAAAACTGCATTTTGTGCTTATTTGTGTTATCTGTGTCTACTATTTAATACTAGTGATCTGAAACATTTAAGTGTGACAAAAAATGCAACAGAATAGGAAATCAGGAAGGAGCAAACAGTTTTGAACACCACTGTACAGTTAAGGCTACTTTCACACTAGCGTTTTTGGCTGCACGTCGCAATGCGTCGTTTAGAAGAAAAAAATGCACCCTGCAAAGTTGTCTGCAGGATGCGTTTTTTCCCCATAGACTAACATTACCGTGCGACGGTTGCGTCGTATTTTGGCGGACCGCCGCCACAAAAAAAAGTTACATGTAACTTTTTTTTGTGCGTCGAGTCCGCCATTTTCGACCGCGCATGCATGGCCGAAACTCCTCCCCGGACCTTGCAATGGGGCAGCGGAAGCGTCGTAAGTATGCGTCGGTACGTCGGTCCGACGCACTGCGATGGCCCCGTACCGATGCTAGTGTGAAAGCAGCCTAAGTCTAGAAATATTTGGACAGTGACAAGTTTTGGCATTTTAGCAGTTTACCAAAACATATTCAAGATACATATAATATAAGCTTAAAGTGCAGACTTCTCAGCTTTACATCCTAATTGGAGTAAGGGTTTAGGAATTACAGCTATTGATTAGGTCACTGCCTCTTAAAAGGGACCAAAAATAACTGGACAATTATCTCCAAAGCTCTTTCATGCCCTGCATTGGCTATTCCCTTGTAAAATCTATCATCAATTAAGCGGTAAAAGGTCCGGAGCCGATTCCTGTTGTGGCATTTTCATTTGGACACGGTGAGTGTGAACTCACAGCATGAGGACAAAGGTGCTGTCAATGGAAGAAAATCAGACCATTGTTAGGCTGGGAAAAAACAAACAAACAAAAAAAAAAACACCCCAAAAAACAGAAACATAGCAGAAATGTTAGTAGTGGCCAAATCAACAGTTTGGCACATTTTGCAAAAGAAGAGCACACAGACAGGCTCGGGAATGCAAAAAGGCCCGAATGACAGCCAGTCCTAATGCAGAGCCAGTCCTAATGCAGAGCCAGTCCTAATGCAGAGCCAGTCCTAATGCAGAGCCAGTCCTAATGCAGAGCCAGTCCTAATGCAGAGCCAGTCCTAATGCAGAGCCAGTCCTAATGCAGAGCCAGTCCTAATGCAGAGCCAGTCCTAATGCAGAGCCAGTCCTAATGCAGAGCCAGTCCTAATGCAGAGCCAGTCCTAATGCAGAGCCAGTCCTAATGCAGAGCCAGTCCTAATGCAGAGCCAGTCCTAATGCAGAGCCAGTCCTAATGCAGAGCCAGTCCTAATGCAGAGCCAGTCCTAATGCAGAGCCAGTCCTAATGCAGAGCCAGTCCTAATGCAGAGCCAGTCCTAATGCAGAGCCAGTCCTAATGCAGAGCCAGTCCTAATGCAGAGCCAGTCCTAATGCAGAGCCAGTGTCAGTCTGTGTGGGGGTGCAGTTACACCTGCCACTCTGTATTCTGTGACTAAAAAGCTTAGCTAAGTGGCTAATAGATAGCGTTAACCTGCATATTAAACCCATAACTGCAGGTTAATAGCGTTTTTTCCTGGTGACTAGTTCCCCTTAACAATAAGTAAGTGATTGCTGAGCTTTGTGAAAAATAATGCGATTATGGGAGTAACTCTTTAATAAAATGGTAAAATATCCACGAAAAAAGTGTGTGTATTAAAAAGAGTATTCCGGCAAGAAGCAACTATCTGTAGAATAGGTGACAATTTAGATCAGGATAGGCTGGTGGGGGCGGTTTTGGGAGACCACTGGGACCCCACAGATCCCCAGAATGGGGCACTTTTATCCAAGTTAAATGAAATGGCCCAGGCATGACCACCGTTCCATTTATTCTCTATGGGACTGCTGGAGTGCTCTACTCTGCTTTCCTTGACAGACCCATTGGAAATTATGCTAATTTATTTTCTTAGCTTATGATATCAGTTTTCCATTGGTGACTTACCAGATTGTATTAATGGCTCTTGTGTTGTCCCCTGTGTGTACAAATGCATAAGCTTTGATCCAGGCAGAGAGCCAGTCCAAATTGGGAATGCTCTGAATTACATTTAGTGTCATAGAAGCTACTTCTGCACCTTTTACAGAAAGAGACAGCAAACCTGCAAATAGAAGATTGGCGACATTTTATAGCGTCAGGAGGACAATGCCTCCACTATGCACAAGGTGATATAACAGTATCCATCTTTCTATAGCGCCAACATATTCTATAGCACAAGGGAACGTCATCTTGTGCTAAAGTGATCTGGGATAGATAACTTCTGGCGAGACAGTACAATATTGAGCATTAGATTCCTAGAATGTCCCAGACCTGATCCGGAGGAAGCATGCCCAAAAACTTTCAGCATTCACTTTTCCGTCCTAGCTGCTGTGCCATTACATCCAAAATGCACATGGACGACTTATTTCCATCAGCACGAGGCATTGCTTTCTAAAATTACATTGCCCATCAGTCAATCAATACACAGCATCTCCCCAACAGGGAACGCTCGTGTCTAACCCCACTTGGCACCAGACTTCTCAGAACCCTCAATACGGCACAGCTTCTCTCCAACTTTAATTGCAAGGCTGAATGCAAACATTTTTTTTCTCTTCGTGCAGATAAAAATATCCATCTGAAGAAGTAGTCAATAGTTCCCAATTACAGCTTTTGTTCAATTGGAGTTGAAATTCGGGGCTTGCTGTGAGGGTTATACCAAGGAGGCACGGCCATTTTAATCTACCTAAAACAAAAACACTTATTTTTAACTCCTCAAAATGTGAAAAATGTGCCAAGAAGGAATTTAAACTGTTCAGATATAATTTTTAGCTCGTTTTGGACTGGCCTTGGCAAGCCACGTTATTAGTGTAGATTTCACAGAAAATTTGGGGCAAAAATGTATAGAAGCAGTGGATTCAGTGGAGATTTAAATGGGTCATCCACTAATTTAAAAATCAACTGTAAATGGGCGCAGGGTGGTGGGAAAATTAAGTCGATCCTCACCTACCAGACCAGTGGTGCTCCTTTCTACATGCCCCCTGGTGATCTCCTGACCAGGGAATGTAGTGGGCACAGTGAGGAGTATGGAGAAGCGTAGGTGTGTAGATAGATTTGTTTTCTGATCACTCTGGGCTAATTTAGAATGTAGCGGACAAGCCCTTCGACCACTTTAAGTTGAAGGTGTAAAATTCACAGTCAAAATAATTACCATTTCTGCAACATATACAATATGCCATGGAAAACTCAACAGATGGAATCTGCCACATTTACCCTTGGATCTTCTGCTGTGGTTCTACAAAAGATGAAGACACCACAGGAACGTTAGGCTACATTCACACACTGCGATGCACGAACCAGCCATGTGTCTCCTGATCTTGACTCACCAGCTGTCAAGCGCGGGTCAGGGAACCCACGGCCGATCCATACATCGTGGTCTTTACATAGACGTGTGAATGTAGCCTTAGGCTGGGGTCACACTGCGTTATGGCAGTCCGTTAGACAGACTGCGTTACACAGCGGCATACCACGATGTAACAGTCCGTTAACGCGGCCATTAACCCCTATTATCGGGCGCATCGCCAACGCATGCCATAATCGGCATGCGCTAGCGATGTGCCGTCATTCAGCGACGGAGCCTCGGGCGCGGGCTGCAGTGTCTGAGGCTCTGTCACCGCTAGTACAGATGAATCATCTGCGCTAGCGGTATAGCACAACGCGATGGCGTGTATGCTAGTGCTTTAACGCAGCCTGTCAACGCTATGCGTTGAACAGGCTGCTTTAACGCAGTATGAACCTGGCCTTACCCCAAACTTCAGTATCAAATTTGATCGGCCTCATTACAGTTGTCAAGTTGAGGAGAATATGGGGAAAAAAAACAAAAACTAATGAAAACAGAAATTGAAGTAATAACATTAGTTTATACCTAAAATGGCATCCAGTGCTAAAGGACATTGTCTCAACACCTCCTTGTAACTTGTCACAGCAGATCGTTCCTGTCCAGCCTTCTTGTACAAATTGGCAAGCATCATATTAATCTTTAAGTAGAGAAAGAGTTAAATTTTGTACACAGAAGTGCAATGCAATTAAAAGGGAACCTGCTATAGAGCAGGAGGAGCCAATCAGATAGATATACATATTTGTGAGATAAGTTTCAGTAAAACTTGTATTATATCCATTGAAATCCCTGGTGCTTGTATACATGAGTCCGGTGGGTGGGGTTATTAAGTGATTGACATTCATCCTTTATGACTGACAGCTATCTCTGCATGCACAATCACCAAGTAGGACCGCCTACTGGACTCCTATGGATACAAAATCCAGGGAGGGATTTCAATAGATAAGTCATACTGAATATTTTCCATCATATAGATCATACTGCTCAGCTTCTCCTTCTCTACACCACATCCACAGATCAGACTGCATGTACAATGACAGGTCCCAATAAAGATAGATTAACGCTGTAGTACTAAAGTCCCATTTCGTTATGTTACACTTTTTTCCACCTGTTTATTGAAAACATGCAGTGTTTTTAACAGAGTATGGATGGGACTTTATTACATCCATTTACTCACAAACTTGTGTGGAAGTTTTTTCCTTGCATTTATTTACCTTTGGAGTTCTTTGCCGAGAAGGGATTCCATCTAATATGGCGACAGCATCTTTATCTTGTTTCAGCATTGTGTAACATTCCGCCATTTTGTACTTTACTTCAATCTCTGAGGGGAGACTCTGTAGACACCAAAACATAAGAAAACATGACTACAGTATAGGGCAGGTACCACAGATGCTGAAAATGTAACGTGTAAGAGGTTGTCACCGGTTACATGTACATCTAAAGAGGGTAAACTCTCTCAGAACAAAGCCTGTTAGGCCTTGTAGCACAGAGCAGTACGGCCTCAGTCACCATGTGCAAAGATATTCGGCCCGATTCTCCAAGACTGGCGTTGTTCACAGCAGTCTGAAATGAGGGGATGTACGCCTCACTAAGAATCTCGAGCATAAAATGTCACTCGAGTCAGGTACTGGAGTGAGATTTTTGGCATAGGGAGCACCACAGCTCGTAATGAATTCCAACTGACCAAATTTAGGCGCAACTCTGCACTTTTCAAAACTTTTACGCCAGAATTCTGTCATGAAAGCTTTGATGAATCGGGCCAATTGTTCCTCAGAAATAATGCTTCTTTCGAGGATCTCTGAACATGGCATTCAGTGGAAAGGTATGCAATTTATTTTTTTGGGTGAGGAGATTCCTCCTGAATCTGCCAAAAAAGAAAAAGATTTGCATGACATTGGGCTACAAAAGAAGTTTCCATCTATGATGGGAGATTTGTGAAGACTGTACAAAATGCAGCTGGCATGTCTTTAGAGCAGCTGGAAGACTGCCTCACAAATACATACTCTGTCCATGGGAGATCAGGCTGGATTATGTAATTATCCATAGGAAGCAAGAGCTGCCATAGAGAAGAAAGATTGCACTCCAGATAAAGAGAACCTGTCATGTCTCTAGAAAAAGAGAACATTTTACTAAATCACATGGATTTAGCCACAGGATCTCATGAGACCTAACAACAAGTTCCGACACCTCCCAGAAGACACTCAGAGGGGACCCGGGGAGGTACTGCACATGCAGTCAGGAAAACAAGAGGATAACAGGATGCCAATTCAGACTGGACCGATTACAGGGAGTCTGCCAGCACAAAAGGACTGTGCAACCAAGCACAGGGGCTTGGTGACACCCTTGGCGAAGCCAAACAATCAAGTGCACCTTTTTCACCCATTTGTTTCCCCCCCTCCCATTTACCTCTGCCACTTTATTGACTGACAGTTCTGACTCTACAGGAGCCAGAATCGGGCAGAGTTAGGCTAAGTTAACATTTTGCGTTAAAGCAGCTCGTTCAACACATGCGTTAAACGGGCTGCGTTAACGCAAGTGCCGAAATGTGATCGCGCTAGCCAGCGTCCGTCATTCAACGATGGCACATCTGGGCATGCGCTAGCAATGCGTCCGACATAGGGCTTAATGGCGGCGCTAACGGACTGCGTCTAACGACTAGGGAAACGTAATGCGAACCCAGCTTACGATATGTAGGTGTGTGTGTGTGTGTGTGTGTGTGTGTGTGTGTGTGTGTGTGTGTGTGTGTGTGTGTGTGTGTGTGTGTGTGTGTGTATGTATATATATGTATATATATATATATATATATATATATATATATATATATACTGTCCGTCTGTCCTTCTGTCTGTCTGTCTGACACGGATATTCATTGGTCGCGGCCTCTATCTGTCACGGAAATCCAAGTCGCTGATTTTTGCCACGACCAATCAGCGACGGGCACAGTCCGGCGGCAAAATGGCCGCTCCTTCCTCCCCACAGTCAGTGCCGGCTCCATACTCCCTGCAGTAAGCGCTCACACAGGGTTAATGGCAGCGGTAACGGACCACGTTATGCCGCGATGTAACGCACTCAGTTACCGCTGCCATTAACCCTGTGTGACCAACTTTTTACTATTGATGCCTATGCGGCATCAATAGTAAAAAGATCTAATGTTAAAAAATAATTAAAAAAATCGTTATATACTCACCGTTACATCGGCCCCTCGGATCCAGAACCGGCCTTTCCCGCTCCTCGCGACGCTCCGGTGACCGCTCCATGCATTGTGCTCTCGCGAGATGATGATGATGATGATGATGATGATGATGATGTAGCGGTCTCGCGAGACCGCTACGTCATCATCTCGTGAGACCGCAATGCACTCTTGGGACCGGAGCGCGCGAGGAGCGTCGGTAACCGCTTCGCCTGCATCCGAGGCCAACGGTAGGGTGAGTATATAACTATTTTTTATTTTCTTTTTTTTTTTTTTAACAGGGATATGATGCCCACATTGCTATATTATACTACGTGGGCTGTGCTATACACTACGTGGGCTGTGCTATACACTACGTGCGTGGGCTGTGCTACATACTACGTGGGCTGTGCTACATACTACGTGGGCTGTGCTACATACTACGTGGGCTGTGCTACATACTACGTGGGCTGTGCTACATACTACGTGGGCTGTGCTACATACTACGTGGGCTGTGCTACATACTACGTGGGCTGTGCTACATACTACGTGGGCTGTGCTACATACTACGTGGGCTGTGCTACATACTACGTGGGCTGTGCTACATACTACGTGGGCTGTTATATACTACATGGCCGGCCACGAACAATCAGCGACAGGCGCAGTCCGGCTGCGAATTGGCGCGGAATTTGAACCACGCTTCGATAACACAGGTTAACAAAAAAAAAATTTTTTTCTGGTGTCCAAAATATTTTAATGAATTTGGGGTATTTTTGGGGTGCTGATTCTGAATATGTCATCAGTTTTGCCAGATTGGCTCAAGTTTTTGACATTTTTGGTATCTTATTTATAGCACTTGTTGGTAAATGCGACGCATCATCTCATTAATTTCTTTGGATTAGTACTTGAACTGAGCAGTTCTCAATATAGTTTTGTGTTAATTAGTGTTCTAAAAGTTTGTTCATAGCTTGATTTTTGCACTAACTTTATGTTGTTGTCTGTTTTCCAGTGAAAAGCATGAACTCATCAAGAAGAAGTTGTCTTAACGATCCAGACTCATTCTGTTACATTTGTGGTGAATACACACTGCCAAAACATAGAAGAAACATAACAGACTTCGTAAAAAAAGTGTATTTTGCCTATTTTGGGGTTATGCTTGGGGACCAAGACAAGTTTTGGGCACCACACAGTGTGCAAAGCATGTATCGAATTATTACGAAAATGGAGCAAAGGACAAAGAAAAAGCTTCAAATTTGGTGTTCCAATGGTGTGGAGAGAGCCAAAAAATCATCATGATGACTGTTATTTCTGTGCAGTGCAAGTGCAAGGATTCAATAAGCATAAGAAACGAAAATGGGAGTAACATGGAATCTGCTAGAAGGCCTGTCCCTCATTGTGAAGATGTGCCTGTACCTGTGTTTACCATAAATAACAGTCATCATGATGATTTTCGTGTGGTAATGCGCGGGGACAGAGCCTCGTGTGGTAATGCGCGGGGACAGAGCCTCGTGTGGTAATGCGCGGGGACAGAGCCTCGTGTGGTAATGCGCGGGGACAGAGCCTCGTGTGGTAATGCGCGGGGACAGAGCCTCGTGTGGTAATGCGCGGGGACAGAGCCTCGTGTGGTAATGCGCGGGGACAGAGCCTCGTGTGGTAATGCGCGGGGACAGAGCCTCGTGTGGTAATGCGCGGGGACAGAGCCTCGTGTGGTAATGCGCGGGGACAGAGCCTCGTGTGGTAATGCGCGGGGACAGAGCCTCGTGTGGTAATGCGCGGGGACAGAGCCTCGTGTGGTAATGCGCGGGGACAGAGCCTCGTGTGGTAATGCGCGGGGACAGAGCCTCGTGTGGTAATGCGCGGGGACAGAGCCTCGTGTGGTAATGCGCGGGGACAGAGCCTCGTGTGGTAATGCGCGGGGACAGAGCCTCGTGTGGTAATGCGCGGGGACAGAGCCTCGTGTGGTAATGCGCGGGGACAGAGCCTCGTGTGGTAATGCGCGGGGACAGAGCCTCGTGTGGTAATGCGCGGGGACAGAGCCTCGTGTGGTAATGCGCGGGGACAGAGCCTCGTGTGGTAATGCGCGGGGACAGAGCCTCGTGTGGTAATGCGCGGGGACAGAGCCTCGTGTGGTAATGCGCGGGGACAGAGCCTCGTGTGGTAATGCGCGGGGACAGAGCCTCGTGTGGTAATGCGCGGGGACAGAGCCTCGTGTGGTAATGCGCGGGGACAGAGCCTCGTGTGGTAATGCGCGGGGACAGAGCCTCGTGTGGTAATGCGCGGGGACAGAGCCTCGTGTGGTAATGCGCGGGGACAGAGCCTCGTGTGGTAATGCGCGGGGACAGAGCCTCGTGTGGTAATGCGCGGGGACAGAGCCTCGTGTGGTAATGCGCGGGGACAGAGCCTCGTGTGGTAATGCGCGGGGACAGAGCCTCGTGTGGTAATGCGCGGGGACAGAGCCTCGTGTGGTAATGCGCGGGGACAGAGCCTCGTGTGGTAATGCGCGGGGACAGAGCCTCGTGTGGTAATGCGCGGGGACAGAGCCTCGTGTGGTAATGCGCGGGGACAGAGCCTCGTGTGGTAATGCGCGGGGACAGAGCCTCGTGTGGTAATGCGCGGGGACAGAGCCTCGTGTGGTAATGCGCGGGGACAGAGCCTCGTGTGGTAATGCGCGGGGACAGAGCCTCGTGTGGTAATGCGCGGGGACAGAGCCTCGTGTGGTAATGCGCGGGGACAGAGCCTCGTGTGGTAATGCGCGGGGACAGAGCCTCGTGTGGTAATGCGCGGGGACAGAGCCTCGTGTGGTAATGCGCGGGGACAGAGCCTCGTGTGGTAATGCGCGGGGACAGAGCCTCGTGTGGTAATGCGCGGGGACAGAGCCTCGTGTGGTAATGCGCGGGGACAGAGCCTCGTGTGGTAATGCGCGGGGACAGAGCCTCGTGTGGTAATGCGCGGGGACAGAGCCTCGTGTGGTAATGCGCGGGGACAGAGCCTCGTGTGGTAATGCGCGGGGACAGAGCCTCGTGTGGTAATGCGCGGGGACAGAGCCTCGTGTGGTAATGCGCGGGGACAGAGCCTCGTGTGGTAATGCGCGGGGACAGAGCCTCGTGTGGTAATGCGCGGGGACAGAGCCTCGTGTGGTAATGCGCGGGGACAGAGCCTCGTGTGGTAATGCGCGGGGACAGAGCCTCGTGTGGTAATGCGCGGGGACAGAGCCTCGTGTGGTAATGCGCGGGGACAGAGCCTCGTGTGGTAATGCGCGGGGACAGAGCCTCGTGTGGTAATGCGCGGGGACAGAGCCTCGTGTGGTAATGCGCGGGGACAGAGCCTCGTGTGGTAATGCGCGGGGACAGAGCCTCGTGTGGTAATGCGCGGGGACAGAGCCTCGTGTGGTAATGCGCGGGGACAGAGCCTCGTGTGGTAATGCGCGGGGACAGAGCCTCGTGTGGTAATGCGCGGGGACAGAGCCTCGTGTGGTAATGCGCGGGGACAGAGCCTCGTGTGGTAATGCGCGGGGACAGAGCCTCGTGTGGTAATGCGCGGGGACAGAGCCTCGTGTGGTAATGCGCGGGGACAGAGCCTCGTGTGGTAATGCGCGGGGACAGAGCCTCGTGTGGTAATGCGCGGGGACAGAGCCTCGTGTGGTAATGCGCGGGGACAGAGCCTCGTGTGGTAATGCGCGGGGACAGAGCCTCGTGTGGTAATGCGCGGGGACAGAGCCTCGTGTGGTAATGCGCGGGGACAGAGCCTCGTGTGGTAATGCGCGGGGACAGAGCCTCGTGTGGTAATGCGCGGGGACAGAGCCTCGTGTGGTAATGCGCGGGGACAGAGCCTCGTGTGGTAATGCGCGGGGACAGAGCCTCGTGTGGTAATGCGCGGGGACAGAGCCTCGTGTGGTAATGCGCGGGGACAGAGCCTCGTGTGGTAATGCGCGGGGACAGAGCCTCGTGTGGTAATGCGCGGGGACAGAGCCTCGTGTGGTAATGCGCGGGGACAGAGCCTCGTGTGGTAATGCGCGGGGACAGAGCCTCGTGTGGTAATGCGCGGGGACAGAGCCTCGTGTGGTAATGCGCGGGGACAGAGCCTCGTGTGGTAATGCGCGGGGACAGAGCCTCGTGTGGTAATGCGCGGGGACAGAGCCTCGTGTGGTAATGCGCGGGGACAGAGCCTCGTGTGGTAATGCGCGGGGACAGAGCCTCGTGTGGTAATGCGCGGGGACAGAGCCTCGTGTGGTAATGCGCGGGGACAGAGCCTCGTGTGGTAATGCGCGGGGACAGAGCCTCGTGTGGTAATGCGCGGGGACAGAGCCTCGTGTGGTAATGCGCGGGGACAGAGCCTCGTGTGGTAATGCGCGGGGACAGAGCCTCGTGTGGTAATGCGCGGGGACAGAGCCTCGTGTGGTAATGCGCGGGGACAGAGCCTCGTGTGGTAATGCGCGGGGACAGAGCCTCGTGTGGTAATGCGCGGGGACAGAGCCTCGTGTGGTAATGCGCGGGGACAGAGCCTCGTGTGGTAATGCGCGGGGACAGAGCCTCGTGTGGTAATGCGCGGGGACAGAGCCTCGTGTGGTAATGCGCGGGGACAGAGCCTCGTGTGGTAATGCGCGGGGACAGAGCCTCGTGTGGTAATGCGCGGGGACAGAGCCTCGTGTGGTAATGCGCGGGGACAGAGCCTCGTGTGGTAATGCGCGGGGACAGAGCCTCGTGTGGTAATGCGCGGGGACAGAGCCTCGTGTGGTAATGCGCGGGGACAGAGCCTCGTGTGGTAATGCGCGGGGACAGAGCCTCGTGTGGTAATGCGCGGGGACAGAGCCTCGTGTGGTAATGCGCGGGGACAGAGCCTCGTGTGGTAATGCGCGGGGACAGAGCCTCGTGTGGTAATGCGCGGGGACAGAGCCTCGTGTGGTAATGCGCGGGGACAGAGCCTCGTGTGGTAATGCGCGGGGACAGAGCCTCGTGTGGTAATGCGCGGGGACAGAGCCTCGTGTGGTAATGCGCGGGGACAGAGCCTCGTGTGGTAATGCGCGGGGACAGAGCCTCGTGTGGTAATGCGCGGGGACAGAGCCTCGTGTGGTAATGCGCGGGGACAGAGCCTCGTGTGGTAATGCGCGGGGACAGAGCCTCGTGTGGTAATGCGCGGGGACAGAGCCTCGTGTGGTAATGCGCGGGGACAGAGCCTCGTGTGGTAATGCGCGGGGACAGAGCCTCGTGTGGTAATGCGCGGGGACAGAGCCTCGTGTGGTAATGCGCGGGGACAGAGCCTCGTGTGGTAATGCGCGGGGACAGAGCCTCGTGTGGTAATGCGCGGGGACAGAGCCTCGTGTGGTAATGCGCGGGGACAGAGCCTCGTGTGGTAATGCGCGGGGACAGAGCCTCGTGTGGTAATGCGCGGGGACAGAGCCTCGTGTGGTAATGCGCGGGGACAGAGCCTCGTGTGGTAATGCGCGGGGACAGAGCCTCGTGTGGTAATGCGCGGGGACAGAGCCTCGTGTGGTAATGCGCGGGGACAGAGCCTCGTGTGGTAATGCGCGGGGACAGAGCCTCGTGTGGTAATGCGCGGGGACAGAGCCTCGTGTGGTAATGCGCGGGGACAGAGCCTCGTGTGGTAATGCGCGGGGACAGAGCCTCGTGTGGTAATGCGCGGGGACAGAGCCTCGTGTGGTAATGCGCGGGGACAGAGCCTCGTGTGGTAATGCGCGGGGACAGAGCCTCGTGTGGTAATGCGCGGGGACAGAGCCTCGTGTGGTAATGCGCGGGGACAGAGCCTCGTGTGGTAATGCGTGGGGACAGAGCCTCGTGTGGTAATGCGTGGGGACAGAGCCTCGTGTGGTAATGCGTGGGGACAGAGCCTCGTGTGGTAATGCGTGGGGACAGAGCCTCGTGTGGTAATGCGTGGGGACAGAGCCTCGTGTGGTAATGCGTGGGGACAGAGCCTCGTGTGGTAATGCGTGGGGACAGAGCCTCGTGTGGTAATGCGTGGGGACAGAGCCTCGTGTGGTAATGCGTGGGGACAGAGCCTCGTGTGGTAATGCGTGGGGACAGAGCCTCGTGTGGTAATGCGTGGGGACAGAGCCTCGTGTGGTAATGCGTGGGGACAGAGCCTCGTGTGGTAATGCGTGGGGACAGAGCCTCGTGTGGTAATGCGTGGGGACAGAGCCTCGTGTGGTAATGCGTGGGGACAGAGCCTCGTGTGGTAATGCGTGGGGACAGAGCCTCGTGTGGTAATGCGTGGGGACAGAGCCTCGTGTGGTAATGTGGGGGGGGGGGGGGGGCGGAGCCTGTGAGATGGACCTCGCGACTCTTCTTGGCTCATTTTGTTTGGGAGAATGCGGATGCAATTAAATGTACGTTTACCTTGGCTGAAGTGGTTGAATTACATAGAAAGGAAATGCTGCGTCTGGTAATGCGTGGGGACGGAGCCTCGTGTGGTAATGTGGGGGGGCGGAGCCTCGTATGGTAATGTGTGGGGACAGAGCCTCGTGTGGTAATGTGGGGGGGGGGGGCGGAGCCTCGTGTGGTAATGTGTGGGGACGGAGCCTCTTGTTGTAATGTCTGGGGACGAAGCCTCGTGTGGTAATGTGTGAGGACGGAGCCTCGTGTGGTAATGTGTGGGGGGGGGGGGGGGAGGAGCCTCGTGTGGTAATGTGGGGGGCAGGATTATGTGTGGTGATGTGGTGGGGGGGCGGGATTGTGTGTGGTAATGTGGTGGGGGGGCGGGATTGTGTGTGGTAATGTGGTGGGGGAGCGGGATTGTGTGTGGTAATGTGATATATAACTTTTTTATTTTTTTTATTTTTGTGAATCACACTACCATCATCAAGATGGGGCGGGAATTAGTGCTGACATGGATCTGGAAAAATCAAATTACCCGTAAGTAATTATAATTTTTTCCCTTCCCCATGAAAACCGTTACGTGAGAGGAAGAAATAGAAAACACTCCTAGGGTGGGACAACAGCAGATAACACCTTTCTCCCAAAGGCAAGACTTGATAATCCCAGATCTAGCCTGTAGTGGCGGAAGAAAGTAGAAGGTGAAGACCATACTGCTGCGTTAGGGTGGTTTCACACTTGCGTTTTTGTCTGCGTTTTTTTGCACAAAAAAAGCATGCGTTTTTTCCCCTATATTTAACATTGAAAACGCATGCGTTTTTTTGTACGCGTTTGGTCGCGTTTTCAAACGCATGCGTTTTTTTCTGCATGCGTTCATTTTCAGAAATGCAACCTGTAGTATTTTCTTGCGGCGTTTTTTTGCCGCGAAAAAACGCATGCATTTTTTCGCGGCAAAAAAATGCATTGCTGTCTATGTAAACGCATGTGTTTTTAAGCACATGCGTTTGTTTGCGTTAAAAACGCATGCGTTTTTATAGAAAAAAAAACAGAACACACACTGAAAAGCCACCCACCACCATCAAGGTGATAAAGGGATCCAAACCCTAACCCTAACTCTACCCCTAACCGTTTAATGAACATTTTCTGACAGTCATAGTGCCACGTATTTAAGTGCCACGTATTTAAGTGCCACGTATCACGTATTTCAGTGCCACGTATTTAAGTGCCACGTATCACGTATTTCAGTGCCACTTATTTTATTGCCACGTATTTAAGTACCACGTATTTCAGAGCCACGTATCACGTATTTCAGTGCCACGTGTTTCAGTGCCACGTATCACGTATTTCAGTGCCACGTATTTTATTGCCACGTATTTCAATATTACACGTATTACCACGTATTTCAGAGCCACGTATTTCAGTGCCACGTGTTTCAGTGCCACGTATCACGTATTTCAGTGCCACGTATTTTATTGCCACGTATTTCAGTTGCACGTATTTCAGTGCCACGTATCACGTATTTCAGTGCCACGTATCACGTATTTCAGTGCCACGTATCACGTATTTCAGTGCCACGTATTTTATTGCCACGTATTTCAATATTACACGTATTACCACGTATTTCAGTGCCACGTGTTTCAGTGCCACGTATCACGTATTTCAGTGCCACGTATTTTATTGCCACGTATTTCAATAGTACACGTATTACCACGTATTTCAGTTGCACGTATTTCAGTGCCACGTATTTCAGTGCCACGTGTTTCAGTGCCACGTATCACGTATTTCAGTGCCACGTGTTTCAGTGCCACGTATTTAAGTGCCACGTATCACGTATTTCAGTGCCACGTATTTAAGTACCACATATTTCAGTTGCACGTATTTCAGAGCCACGTATTTCAGTGCCACGTATTTCAGTCACGTTTAGGGTTAGGGTTTTCTTGTGTTTTCTTGTGTTTTTCTATAAAAACGCATGCGTCTAAAAACGCATGCGTTTTACCGCGTTTACATGCGTTTTTTCACACATGCGTTTTTTTAAAAAACGCATGCAGATAAAAACGCAAGTGTGAAACCAGCCTTACAGATCTGTTCTATAGATGCGTTCGCCCTCTCGGCCCAGGATGTGGCGATAGCCCTTGTAGAGTGAGCCGTTACATCCAGTGGAGGGCTTTGCCGCGAAGAGGAGCAAGAAAGTGATATAGCCATACGAAGCCACCGTGCGATGGTTGATTTTGTGGCCTTTTTACCCGTTTGCCCCCTGGAAGGAGACAAAAAGGGCTGACGACTGACACCATGGTTTTGACACTTCTAGATATTGAAATAGACAATGTCTGATGTCTAGGCAATGGAAGGTTTCTTCTCCCTGGGATTTTGGGGAAGCACAAAATGAGGGCAGCACTATCTCCTGATCCCTGTGAAATTTAGAGTTGACCTTTGGTAAGAAGGCCGGGTCACTTTTAATAATTACTCTGTCATCCATAAACACAGTATATGGGCGATCTACAGATATGGCTTGGAGCTCATGTAGGCTACTTTCACATTAGCGTCGTGCACTGCACGTTGCAATGCGACGTTGCGGCGTACCGACGCATACTGTGAAAGCGCCGCACAACGGGGGCAGCGGATGTTTTTCAACGCATCCGCTGCCCCATTGTGAGGTGCGGGGAGGAGGGGGCGGAGTTCTGGCGGCGCATGCGCGGTCGGAAATGCTGGACACGACGCACCAAAAAACGTTACAAGCAACATTTTTAGTGGCGACGGTCCGACGACGGTTGCGACGTGTGGCAATGCGTCGCACTGCGTCGCTAATGCAAGTCAATGGAGAAAAAACGCATCCTGCAAGCACTTTTGCAGGATGCGGTTTTTTCTACAAAACGACGCATAGCGACGTGCAGTGCACGACGCTAGTGTCAAAGTAGCCTAATACAGGGGTGTCAAACTGCATTCCTCGAGGGCCTCAAACCATGCGTGTTTTCAAGATTTCCTTCTCATTGCACAAGGTGCTGGAATCATTCTGTGCAGGTGATTAAATGATCACCTGTGCAATACAAGGAAATCCTGAAAACATGACCTGTTTGCAGCCCTTGAGGAATGCAGTTTGACACCCCTGGCCTAATACGTCTAGCAGACATAAGGGCAATCAGGAGAACAGTTTTCAAGGTTAAAGAAGTTGTCCACTACTATAATTTTTTTTTTTTTTCTTCATAAATCTTGCTATTATGTGACACTGAAAACATCCACTGTGTTTATTTTAGCAATATTACCTTTTATCATGCTGTAGCAGCACATCTTTAGTGCTGGATCCAGCTCTCATGGGGTTAATCGACAACTTGCTTTCTCCTGAGTTAAAGATTTGTGATGTCATTTCTGTCCAACCTCCTCTTTTACATTTGTCTAACCCACACTGACTGACTGACTGACTGGCTGGTTGGCTGGATAGATGAATACATACAGATATATCTATATATCTAGGTCTATTTCTATATATATGTCCATATCCATGTTTCTAAACTCCTTCACCCCTGGAGCTTTTTTGTTTTCGTTTATCGCTCCCCTTCTTTCCAGAGCCATAATTTTTCCATCAACACGGCCATGTGAGGGCTTATCTTTTGCGGGACAAGTTCTACTTTTGAACGACACCATTGGTTTTACCATGTCGTGTAACAGAAAATGTGAAAAAAATTCAAAGTGCACTGAAATTGCAAATAAAGTGCAATCCCACACTTGTTTTTTGCTTGGCTTTTTTGCTAGGTTCACTAAATGCTAAGGCTGTGTGCACACGTTGTGGATTTGATTGCAGATCCGCAGGGTTTTTTGCCGCACAGAATTGCATCAAATCCGCAGTGTAGTGCACAACCAATGTAAGTCTATGGGAGCCGCAGACTTGTTGTGCGGAACTGCAGCGTTTCTTCACCCATAGACTTGCATTGAGTCGGGCACATCCGCAGCAAAACCGCAAATGTAAAAAAGATCTGCAGTTTTGCTGCGGATGTGGGTCCGAGAAACGCTGCAGTTCAGGAGGAGGGAAGTGTGTGGGCGGAAAGTGGGCAGTGACTGTGTGCGTGTATATGTGTGTGCTGGGTCTGCGGGCTGTTCGGATGTGTGTGGGACTGTTCGGGTGTGTGCCGGGCTTTTTGGGTGGGTGCCTGGCTGTTCGGGTGTGTGCGGGGGGGTCTTTTGGGGTGTGTGTGCAGGCATCATCCGATGGGACTACAAGTACGCAGCATCCAATCTGCAGCTCATTCGAATGTAATCTGGACAGTGGACACACACCTTACGCTATCCATACATCTATCAATAGATATATCTAACCAGATATATCTATAGATAGATATAGGAATAGATAGATGTATGCATCTATAGATCTATCTATATGTAGATCTGTCTATCCATTTCATCTATCATCTATCTGTCTGTGTGTAATGGTGTGTGGCTTGGACAAATATAAAAGAGGAGGTTGGACAATAATGACATCACAAATCTTTTTTTTTTGTTCAATAATACATCTTTATTTAGCTTTCAAAAACGCATAAAAACCGCACCAAAAGCGAATTTAAAAAATGCATCAAAACCGCGCAAAAACTGCACCAAAACCGCGCAAAAACCACACCAAAACTGCACTAGGTTTTGATGCAGTTTTTATGAATTTTTTTGGTGGTTTTGATGCGGTTTTTGTTGCGGTTTTTGCGTGGTTTTGATGCCGTTTTTGGAAATAAACGGAAAATGTGCATGATTTGAATGGAAACATGCATGAAAAAACAGATTCGGAGGCTGGATTCATCATTTCACATCTCAGTTTCATACGTTTTTTGCCGGATCAGTCGCTGTGCGTTTTTTTGCCGGACAGAAAAAAACGTTCCTCTGTGTGTTTTCCGTCCGGCGGAAACAGCTTTTTTTGACTGATCCGGCAAAAAACGGATGAAACGTGTGGCCATCAGGCGCAATCCGGCGCTAATACAACTCTATGAGAAAAAAACGGATCCGGCGGAAAAAAAATGGATCAGTTTTTTACAAAACTCGCCGGATTGTGCCTGACGGCAAAAACCTGATGTGTGAAAGCAGCCAGATATATGGATAGATACATCTATGTATCTATAGATATATCTAGCTATAAATATATCTATAGATAGATATCCATAGATATATAATAGAAAGGCCGATGTTTCTAAGGCTACTTTCACACTTGCGTTTTTAGCAATCCGTCGCAATCCGTCTTTTTGGGAAAAAACGGATCCTGCAAATGTGCTTGCAGGATGCGTTTTTTACCCATAGACTTGTACTAGCGACGGATGGCCACACGTCGCATCCGTCGTGCAACGGATCCGTCGTGTTTTGACGGACCGTTGGCACGAAAAAACGTTCAAGTGAACTTTTTTTGTCCGTCGCATCTGCCATTTTCTACCGCGCATGCGCGGCCAAAACTCCGCCCCCTTCTCCCCGGACTTCAGAATTGGCAGCAGATGCGTTGAGAAACTGCATCCGCTGCCCACGTTGTGCACAAATTTCACAACGTGCGTCGGTACGTCGGCCCGATGCATAGTGACGGACCCGTACCGACGCAAGTATGAAAGAGGCGTTAATGAGCGTTGAATTTAAAAAAGGGAAAAAAACGGCGTGGGCTCCCGCGCAATTTTCTGCGCCAGAGGGGGAAAGCCGACGGCCGGGGGCCAATATTTGTAGCCTGCTATGAATATCAGCCCGCAGCTGTCTGTGTAGCCTTTACTGGCTATTAAAATAGGGGGACCCCCCAAAAAAAATGACGTGGGATCCCCCTGTATTTTATAGCCAGAAAGGCTACGCAGACAGCTGCGGGCTGATATTCATAGCCTAGGGAGAGAGCATGGATATTGGTCCCCGCCCCCCCCCGGCTACAAATACCAGTCCGCAGCTGCCCCAGAAATGGCGCATCTGTAAGACGCGCCAAATCCACACTTAGCCCCTCTCTTCCCACTCCCGTGTAGCGGTGGAATATGGGGTAATAAGGGGTTAATGTCACCTTGCTATTGTAAGGTGACATTAAGCCGGGTTAATAACGGAGAGGCGTCAATAAGACGCCTATCCATTATTAATCCAATACTAAAAAAGGGTTAATAAAACACACACACATTAGGAAAAAATAAGTATTTTAATATTCTTCATTTAACCATACTTACCTTACTTCAGCGCCTGCAAAAAACGTAAAATAAACCGTATACTACCTGTCCGCCGTAGTCCAATTAATAACGAGTGTCCCACGACGATCTCCCCTATAGAACAGTGACATCAGGTGAGGTCACTGCTCTATAGGACCCTCAGTGACACACTGACAGGAGACAATGGCTCCTGCAGTGCATCACTGAGGTTACCTTAGGACAAAGTCTCACTTTATGGCAATTGCTGCCTGGGAAAATTTCTCACACAGCAATGGCATAAAGTCAGACTAGGGACTATTTTCTCACAGGGGCGTAGGAATACATTGTGAGGAATACATTGTGGAAGGATACCTTCCATCATTTTATTCCTGGAGCCCCTGGAGAGCAGTCGCATCAGCTGATGCAACTGCTCTCCACGGGAGATCGTCGAGGGACACTCGTTTTAATTTCTGCGGATCAGGGAGTATAGTGTTTGTTTATGTATGTAGTGTATGTGTACCCCCGCACATACCGGCGCCGGCCCGCACATACCGGCGCCGGCCCGCCCCAGACTCACATCCCTGCCTAGCCCCACCCACCCCCCAGCACAGCCCCGCCTGCCCCCAGCACAGCCCCGCAGGCAGCCCCCAGCCCAGTCACTCTTGATGAGTGACTGCTGACTGAGCTGGGGTCACGCCTGCTCATGACGTCACGTCAATTTCCAGAGTCTGGAAATTGACGTGACGTCGGCGGAAATAAGCGGTGACTGCAGCCTGGGGGTCACGTGACTCGGACTCAGCCGCCGCCATAGCGCCGCTCACAGGTGAAAACGGCAACAGAAAGTATTTATAAAATTCATTAGGGGCCCCGGGGGGATACATCGGGGGGTTAATTGAAAGTAGTGGACAACCCCTTTAAGGCTTTTACCGAGATGGCAGAATGAGGCTCAAAAGGAGAGGAGGTTAAGGCATTTAATACTAAATTTAGATCCCAGGAAGCGACCTTTGGACGGGGTTTAAATGGTCTGGCCGTAAAGGATGCTTGGATGAATCTATACACCCAGGGGTGATTAGCCAATTTCTGGTCAAACAGGGCGCTAAGCGCCGAGACCTGAACTTTTAAAGTGCTGGTAGACAACCCCCTTTCCAACCCTTTCTGGAGGAATTCTAGAACCTCGGCCATTGGAACATTTTGGATGTTATTTGACAGGTGTCGTCCCGAAAATGCTAGAAATTTTTCCCACACCTTTTGATATTTATCAGATGTGACCTTTTTCCTACTGGATAGCAGAGTAGTGACTAACGGGTCCGAGAATCCCTTTGCTAGCAGAAGTCCCCTCTCAAGTTCCATGCAATGAGGTGCAGGTTGTGTACTTGAGGATGCGTTACCGGACCCTGGTGTAACAGATTTGGGACATCTGGAAGGATCCAAGAGTCCGAGGTGGACATACACCTGAGCCAAGTGAACCATGCTCTCTTCGGCCAGAAGGGTGCGATTAGGATTATGCGTGTTTTGTCCTCCCGGATTTTCTTTAGGTCTGTAGGAATTAGTGGGATTGGTGGAAAAGCGTACGCAAGTCGAAATTTCCACGGGTGATGCAACGCATCCACACCTTACCACTTTCCGATTTTGTTTTGTGGAAAACAGGTCTACATGGGAAACCCCCTAGGCGGCACAGATTTCGCCAAAGACGCTTTGAACTAAGGACCATTCGCCTTGATGTAGCACATGTCGACTTAAGAAGTCTGCGACAAGGTTGTCCGCTCCTCTTAGGTGTGTGCTTGTTAGTGACAGGAGATGGTTTTCCCCCAGTAAAACAGTCTTTTTGCCTCTTCCAACAACAGTCTCGATCTTGTTCCCTCTTGACAGTTTATGTATGAAACTGTTGTGCTGTTGTCGGACAACACCACTAGATGTCTTCCTTTTATGTGTTCTTCTGCTTGAAGAATTGCTAGCCTTACTGCCGTTAGTTCCTTTAGGTTTGAGGAGGCCGATTCCATCTGGGGATCCCAAAGGCCTTGCATGATATGATCTTCGAGGTGCGCCCCCCAGCCTAATGGACTCGCATCCGTTGTTAGAACCAGGATATTGTGTATTGACCATGAAACCCCTTTTTTTAAGGTTTTTGGTTTCTAACCACCAATTTAGGGAGTCCCGTACTTGTGGTGCTAATGTGATTTTTCGGTTCAAGTTGTAAGGGTTTTTTACTTGTTCTGATAGTATCTGCCACTGTAACTCTCTGGAATGTAGTTGTACCCATTGGACCACCAGAATCATTGCCGTCAGCATACCCAGTAGAGACATGGCCTCCCTCACTGAGATGGACCAGGTACTCTGTGCTTGCCTTATCCTTAGTTTTATAGCCTCGACCTTCCTGTCCGGAAGGACACAGACTTGTTCGGTTGAGTTTATCTGAATCCCCAGGAACTCTTGTATCTGGGTTGGAATCATTTTTGACTTTTTTAAATTTATTACCTATGCTAGCCTGGACAGTATCTCCCGTACTTTCGCTACTGTCTCCACGCAGTCCTCCTGGCTGTCTGCTATAAGGAGAAAATCGTCTAAGTAGGGTACTAGAAGAATATTTTCTTTCCTTACGTAGGATGTTATCTCTGAAATTATTTTTGTGAAGATACGAGGGGCTATTGACACCCCAAAGGGGAGGCATTGCTATTGTAGATGGGTATACACCTGATCCAGCCGTACCACCATCCTCAGATACTGTTGATGTTCTATGCAGATTGGTACACTGCCCAGTAACAACCCGGATACAGTAATTTTATTGCTGATTTTAGTGTTTCTATTTTGAATTTTTCTACCCGGATGTATTGGTTTAGGGCCTTTAAATTGAAAATTGTTCTTAGTGACCCGTCCGGTTTTAGCGTGAGGAATAGGGTGCTGTAAAACCCCTTCCCTATCTCCTGTGGTGGTACCCTTATAAGGACTTCTCTTTCCAGAAGCAGGAGGATTTCCTTTCTAGCAACTTTTGGTTTCTTAGTGCTACGTGGGTGACTTTTATCCGATGAGGAGGCTGGGTAACAAAGTTCAAACGTAGGCCTTTGGATAACAGGTCGATTAGCCATTGTGAGGGCTGTAAGGTCTCCCATTGATGGACGAAAAACCGAAGCCTTCCTCCCACCTGGACTCTGTCGTCATTGTTGTTTAGGGTCTGGTTTATGAGGGGGCTTATTGAAGAGGAAGCCTCTGTCTCTTCTGTCATTCCGAACCCCCTCCCCCGAGTGGATCTATTTGCTGGCTGGCCTCGGCCTGCTTTACCTGACCCCCGAAAGGATTGACTCGTGTCACCCCAACGGCGTCTGAAGAAGGGGGGCGGAGGGAAATGCTTCTTATCTGCCGCCTTCTCCAAAATTTCATCTAGCGCTTTCCCAAATAGGTACTGTCCTTCACAAGGTACTGCACAAAGTTTTACCTTTGATTGGAAGTCAGCATTCCAATTCTTTAGCCATAGTGCTCTTCTACCTGAATTGGAAAGGGTGCTTGCCCGGGCAGAAAAACGTACCGAGTCAATGGCAGCGTCTGCTAGGAACCCCGCCGCATTTTGTAATGACGGTATTACTTCCTGGAGTCTATCCCTTGGGCATTTGTCTCTTATTTGTTCCCCTAGTTCTTCTAACCATTTTACCATGGCCCGAGCTGTGCAGATGGCGGCTACTGCTGGTTTGAACGCCCAGGTTGACGCCTCCCAAGCTGATTTTAAAAAAAACATCTGCCTTTTTGTCAAGGGGGTCCTTCAAGGCGCCCATGTCCTCAAAGGAAAGAGCAATACCTCTGGAGGTACTCGCAATGGCTGCATCAAGCTAAGGGCTTGTTTCCACTTGCGAGAAACACGTCTGTCTCGCATGTGGAAATAGAGCTCTGGCGCCGGCACATTGGAGCGGAGCGTGCGGCTCCATGCGTTCCTATGCGACCGCACGCTCCGCTCTGAAATGCCGGCGCCAGAGCTTGGTTTCCACATGCGAGACACGGACGCGTTTCTCGCAAGTGGAAACTAGCCCTTAGGCGCTTTCTCCCATTTGTCACATATCTCCTCATCAAAGGGATATTTACGTTTTAATGCCTGGGGGACTGTCATTTTCTTATTCGGCCTTTTCCATTCCTTTTTAATCAGATTTAGGACATTATCATGAAACGGAAATAACCTCCGTTTCCTTCCCTCCAGATTGCTAAACATTGAATCATGGATTGATTGCTGTTCTTTTGGGGTTTCAACTCGTAGGGTAGAACGAACAAGTTTCAACAATTTCCCAATATCTTCAGATAACACATACGGGTGACAACACTCTTCGTCTGAAGAGTCCAAGTCTGAGTCACCCCCAGGCAGTAATTCTCCTGGTTCCCCTCAGATTCTATGTCAGAGATTTGTACAGGGGCAGAAGATGCATTTTCGGAACTATGCAATCCATGTTGTTTTAATTGCTATTTTACTGTGCTCTGGACCTAGTCTTTAACAATCGTTTTAATGTTCTGGAGAAATGATGAAGACTCCTCAGTCATCGTTTTCTCTATACACGGACGACAGATCCGTTTTTCATATGCTCTAGGGAGGGCTTTCTCACAGAGTGCACATACTTTATTCTTTTGTTTGGACGTCACTTTCTTTCCCTGTATACGTGACACAGAAATCTAGTGTTATAGATCCGTTTTTGCCTTAAAAAGGCACTCACCCCTGGAACCTTAATACCACGGCAGGCTGTGGGTTCTCTGCTGGAACGGCCGATTCCACCGGGTCTGCCATTCTGCAGTAGGCTGTAGCTGGCGTCAGAATTGCCGCTCCTTCCTTAAATGATTTTAGAGCGGTGTGCGCGCGTCCCTAAAGCTTCTCCCCTCTGGGAGTGTCAGCACACCGCTCTCACTCGGCTTGTGACGTCACTTCCGGTTTCATATCGGAAGTTCCCCGATTCACTCAGTGGCCGGCATCGTGATGGGCACGCCCCCTTACCCCAGCTCAGCCTCCGGCCAGGAGTGAACGCCGGGGAGCCCGCAGCAGGCAGGACGCTTCTCCGCAGCTCCAGGGCCCGTAAGTGGTGTGCGCGCGCCGACCCCCGCTGCGAGCCTTGGTCTACGAACCAGAATCTGTCAGAGGGAGATCCCTCCGTATGCAGCACCGCAGGTCCCCGCCAGAACAGGAAACCAAACTGAGGAGAGAGGTGCTGCCCCCATCTTTTATCTCCTCTGCAGGTTTCCTGTTCTTGGGGACGGGAGCCATCTCTCACGTAACGGTGCTGTCATGGGGAAGGGAAAAAAAGTCAGTGATGAGGTCACCACAGTTCAGCTCACTGAGTTCACAGCGAGAATTTCTCTCCGTGGGAATTACTCACCGTGATCTGTGGTGAACTCATCACTGACTTTTCCCCACAGTGCTAAGATCACCGCAGTTCAGTCCTGCTGGGAACGCAGCCTCACTAACCGGTGATGTCGATGATGTCACCGCTGGTCAATGATGCTGCTCATTCACCAGTGGTTGTCAGCCTGGACGGTCGCATCTTGGCACCATCCAGGCTGAAAACTATTCATCCCCAGACATGGATTACGGTATGGGACAAAACGACGGACAGGCGAGGGATATTATTGTTTTTTTATTTTAGTTTTATTACGAGAGACAAGGAATACGTGGAATTAGGCATTATACTCACCTGTGTTTGTTATTTTTAAATAAAAATGGAAAACTGTGTTTTGTTTTATTTCTAATAAATATATTAGAATATATTCTGGCTGTGTCTTTATTTACCAGATAACTATGAGATTAGTACTGGATAGGTGTCTTATAGACGCCTCTCCATTACTAAACCATGGGCTTTATGTCACCTGACAATACAAAGGTGACATCAACTCCACAAATATGAACCCCGTTTGCCACCGCTACAGGACAAGTGGGAAGAGCTGGGCAAAGCGCCAGAAGTGGCACATCTAATAGATTTGCCTTTTTTGGGCAGCTGCGGGCTGATAATTTTAGGCTTGGGAAGCAAATATCCACGGCCCCTTACCAGCCTGAGAATACCAGCCCCGAGCTGTCAGCTTTAACAAGGCTGGTTGTTAAAAATGGGGGGACCCCACGCCATTTAAAATTATTTATTTAAATAATTTAAAAAACAGCGTGGGGACACCTCTATTCTTGATAACCAGCCTTGCTGAAGCTGACAGTTGCAACCCCCAGCTATGTATCTATAACGCAGGTAGTGGGTGGTGAATACTCATCAGCCGCCACCTGCACTCACTGCTATTAGTGGTAGCAGTCGTCGGTTGATGGGAGGAATAGTCCCATCAGCTGCCGCCTGTGGTCATTTTTCTCACTTGAAAATAACTCATCATTCTCCCCTGCTCACACTGATCGACGGCAAAGCAGAGGAGCATGATGATAGCAGTATTCGACACCCCAGCGCCAGAGAAAAGCTCTTACTATACCATTTCTTTCCTGGCGCCCGTCACGACGTGTGAAACCGGCCTTAGACGTATAATTACGTCTAAGGTGGCCTCCTCATGTTTGCTGCGGGCTCCGGAAACTTTTCCAGCACATGTCAGCTGATTTCCCGTGGCTATTAACATGTTAAATGCCGCTGTCAATCTCTGACAGCGGCATTTAAACACAATCGCGCCGGAAGCGTCACTAATCTCTCCTACTGGCGCCCATGTCACATGACAGTGGGTCTCCAATGGGTTGGTATGACAACTAGGGGTCTGCAGGAGACCACTGTGGTTGTCATTGCCAGATAGCTTTGAGCGCCGCCCAGCGGTTGGCGCTCATAGCATGTGAGCATTTCTGAAGCCCTGCTCTGTGTAGCACAGGCGATCGGATGATTGCAGCTTCTAGTCAATATATAAAAATTATTAATCCGATCAGTAAACGGTGTAAGGAAAAAAAAAAAAGAAGCCAGAATTACGTTTTTTTTCGGCACAGCAACACTGCATTAAAATGCAATAAGGAGCGATCAAAAGATCGCATCTACACCAAAATGGTATCAATAAAAACGTCAGCTTGGCACGCAAAAATTAAGCCGTCACCCAACCCCAGATCACAAAAATCAGACATTACGGCTCTCGGAAAATGGCGACTTTTTTTTCTTTTTTAAATTAGAAACTTTGGATTTTTTTTAAACCACTTAAAAAAGAACCTAGACAAGTTTGGTATCTACAAACGCATAATAATGACTTGAAGAATAATAATTGCAGGTCAGTTTTAGCGTTTAGTGAACATGGTAAAAAAATAAAAATAAATAATTGTGGAATTGCACTCTTTTTGCAATTTCACCTCACTTTGAATTTTTTTCCCATTTTCCAGTATACTGTATGGCAAAACCAATGGTGTTGTTCAAAAGTACAACTCGTCCCGCAAAAAAACAAGCCCTCACATGGCCATATTGATGGGGAAAAAAAACAGTTATGGCTCTGGGGAAAAGGGGAGCAAAAAACGGAAAGTCAAAAACCCAAGGTGTTGAAGGGGTTAAGCACCACTATTGCTATGGTACCTGATTTTGGGGAGTTGTAGCAGGATTCCCGGTTGAAGGTCTGACTTTAGACGTCTTGGTTAACGATTTTTTCTGCTGCAGAGCCATGGTGTACTTGCTGACGGCATTCCTGTACTCTTTGTCATGAAAGAGCGAGTCTGCATGGTATACCAAAAGCTGGTACTTCTGCGAGGGTGAAAACATTTCCCTAAATGAAAATGAGAAAATCCATGTATGAAATAACATTACAGAAATCTCCTGCAGGGCACGGCACTGATGCCAGAGAGTCGTGCGAGTTTCTCGCATCACGCTCGTAAGTGTGACCCCGGCCTTATCCGTAATTCAGATTTTAGTAACCCGCCATGACAGCACCACAGGAGGATGTCACCTCACCCCAATTGGGACAAAAGACACAGAGGTCAAACAGCCCCTCCCATATTCTCGCTCCAGTGTCATTAAAAAATTTTATCATTATTTTATGATTTATTTTTTATGTTGTTTAAGTTATTTTATTTGTTTTTACATTCTTACTTAGTCCCTGTATGGAACTTTAACTTCAGTAGTCTGATTGCTGGTATAGTGCTTTATACCAGTCAGTGCTGCACTGACAGAAACCTCTTAGACCATGCTCTGAAAATGGTCTAACAGGCTTTACTATTCCTATATAGAGACCAGTTGCCACTCTTATTTATTTATTTATTTTCAAATAACTACCTATTTACTTTAAGAAATAACTAGCACCCTTTTCTTATAATTCTGCAACTCACAGAGACTCCAATTTATCAAGTCGTTTATGGCAATTTTGAGGAGTAAAACTGCTTAAAATATTGCATATTTTTGGTTTAGAGCGTCAGTACCAGCTAGCTTTTTGAAAAGTTAAACCACGGACAGGACAGGGTAAGGCCAGGCATACTGGACAAGTTTATCAGAATTTTCACTACAGAAGCTTACTTTCCAGTAGCTGAATACCAGTCTTAATGAATCAGGACCATAGTTTCTTGGCTGTTCCTCCTATGAATACATTGTCATCTATTCGGGAGCTGTCCTGACTCAGTCTGACCAATCAATGCTGGAAGTGTCAGACACCGCTACGACGAAGGGAATAGTAACACCCACTTGTCAGCAGACTCATACACTTCTAGGAGGAAGAAGGGCACAAAGCAAAGAGATGATCTAGAATTACTTTATCATGGAGAGTCTAACTCTAACCCTGGCGAGGCAACAGGATCAGGTTTAATTAAAGAAATCAAAAACTTGGCACTCAAAGTAATTTTGGAAACAATTTCTTGATTTTAATTGCAGTCCATAAATAAGTACAGATGTTTCGGTCTCCAACTACTACAAAATAAAGAAAAAGGATATTTTTCAATAATCACTTCAGGTAAATAACATGTCAATAATGTCATGTGGAAATACGTGAATACATCCCCCCCAAAAAAAAAAAAAAAAAAAAATATATATATATATATATATATATATCAACTGTAAAATAATAAAATACAGAATATAAAATAAAAAAAGAAAATGAACCTACCCGACTACACAGGTAAAGAAAAAAGTACGCTGTGTCCCGCAGAGTAAGTATTCTGCCTTCTATCCAGACCTTTCCGGTAGGTTCATTTGCCTTCATACCATACGTGCCGTATTTTTGTATTTTATTCTTCTACAGATGATATTGTATTTTTTTTTTTTTTTTTTGGGGGGGGGGGGGGGTAGTATATACATATTTCCAGATTACATTGTTGACAAGTTATATATCTGATGTGATTATTGAAAAAATCCAAATCCATTTTTTTATTTTATAGTACACTGATGAAGGATGTTTGAGACCGGGCAGCATGGTGGCTCAGTGGTTAGCACAGCAGCCTTGCAGCGCCCCACCAAGGACAACATCTGCAAAGAGTTTGTATGTTCTCCCCGTGTTTGCGTGGGTTTCCTCCGGGTTCTCCGGTTTCCACCCACATTCCAAAGACATACTGATAGGGAATTTAGATTGTGATCCCCATCGGGGACAGCAATGATAATGTGCGCAAAATGTAAAGTGCTGCGGAATATGTTAGCGCTATATAAAAATAAAGATTATTTAGTTATGGCTTTGTTCCAAAATTGCTTTTGGACCCCACCTGAGCACTGATCCAGCAGCGCCGGGATTTATCTTCATTATATTACTGTATATAACCAGTCACTTCACCTAACCTCCTATGAAATAAGAAGCTGGGCTGTAGTGGTTGCTATAGGCAACGCCTCCGCTGTGTAATGGCGGATTCTTGTACAGCAGCGGATGGATGAAGAATCAGCACAAAATCCAACATTGGCCAATAAGTCATAAAACAATACATTTCTCTGATCTGTCCAAGACTCAGATTTAGAAGGATCAAGTTGGGGCAATCTGATGATCCCAGGGTCAAAAAGAGAAAAAAAAGTGATGGGTGCCCCAGGCCCAGCAGCGATGCTACGGGATAACGCCCGCACTACGGAGACACCGCCATCAGCCCCGTGATCACTAGATGTGCGCAGCCGCCGTGCGCGGAGTCGGTGGCAGCGGCCGGTGTAGCGCTCAGGACCGAGGCGTCGGTCGGGGGACACTCACGGGTTGTTGCTGCTCATGGTCAGCAGCAGGCTGCTCAGTAGCCGCACGTTGGAGTGCAGTCCGGCCGCAGCCATGTCCCGCACATGATCTATCACACTCATCCCGGCCAGCGGCTCCCGCAGTCTCCCGAGCACGGCACGTCAGCTCCACCCAGAAGCGCCGCTCGCGTTAAATGATGGCGCTCACTGACGACCCTACTGGAAACATAACATAGGTGTCCGCACTCCGCCTGCTCGTTTTACGCTGAGTGGTGACCGTCCAGGCTCCATATAGTCATACCGCCGGTTCCATTTCAACACTACATTGACCACTGTAAATGCTTTATATGTCTGGTAACTATCTACAGAGGTAAACAGCACAGGCGCCACAGGACATCTATTGTGGGGAAAATGGTGGCTTGTGCTGCGGCCGTGCGTTCCAAGGCAGAGGCGGGGCTTATGCGTTCCGGAGAAAAGACTGAATTCTATAAGGGCGGAAGTGGTGCAAGGCAAGGGGTGAGCAGCAGGGAGAACTGTGGTGACAGGCTGTCGGAGGAGCGCGGGGAGCGGTGCAGTGGTTACAAGATGTCAGAACAGTCTGTCCTTCTGCTCAGGAAGCAGCTCGCAGGTGAAGTTCTGCTCTCATGGCGTGCCTTTGTTTTACTATTGTTCTGAAAGTGTTGTGGGCGGCTCGTGGTGGAGCGCCGGGTTTCCAACACGAGGTTTCCAGTCCGGACCGTACACTCCTTGGCCGCAGTGGTGCTGTAGGACTAAAAGTCCCAGGCGTCCTGGGCTCTGCCTCTTCCATATAGTAGAGAGACTCCGGCGTACTCTACTGACAACTGTGCTGTGTAGAGGAACTGTCCTAGAGGGGTCGTAACACTAACCGGTACTCACATGATGAAGGGGAACACGTGTACACAGGAATGTATACAGCAGGCTGCCACCAGGGGACATATATATACACGGAATGTATACAGCAGGCTGCCTGGAGAGCACGTGTACACGGGAATGTATACAGCAGGCTGCCATCAGGAGACATATATACACAGGAATGTATACAGCAAGCTGCCAATAGGGGACATATATTCACAGGAATGTATACCGGAAGCTGCCAGGAGGGGACATGTATGCAACAGACTGCCAGGAGAGGACATATACACAGAAATGTATACAATAGGTTGCCTGGATGGGGACATGTGTACAGCAGGCTGCCAGGAGGGGACATATATACACAGGAATGTAAACCGCAGGCTGCCAGGAGGGGACCTGTATACACAGGAATGTATACAGTAGGCTGCCAGGAGGGGACGTGTATACAGTAGGCTGCCAGGAGGGGACATGTATACACAGGAATGTATACAGCAGGCTGCCAGGAGGGGACCTATGTATACAGTTAGCTGCCAGGAGGGGACATGTATATAACAGACTGCCAGGAGAGGACACATACACAGGAATGTATACAGTAGGCTGCCAGGAGAGGACATATATACACGGGAATGAATACAGCAGGCTGCCAGGAGAGGACATATATACACGGCAATGTATACAGTGGGCTGCCAGGAGGGGAAATATATACACAGGAATGTATACAGTAGGCTGCCAGGAGGGGACATGTATATAGTAGGCTGCCAGGAGGGGACATGTATACACAGGAATGTATACAGCAGGCTGCCAGGAGGGGACCTATATATACAGGAATGTATACAGTTAGCTGCCAGGAGGGGACATGTATACACAGGAATGTAGACAGAAGGCTGCCAGGAGAGGATATATATACACGGGAATGTATACAGCAGGCTGCCAGGAGGGGACATATATACACTGCAATGTATAGAGTGGGCTGCCAGGAGGGGACATGTATACAGGAGAGGCCGCATGTACACAGGAATGTAAAAGCAGGCAGTCAGGTGGGGACACATATAGACAGGAATATATGCAGAAGGCTGCCAGGAGGGGACATATATACACACAGGAGTATACAGCAGGCTGCCAGAAGGGAACATGTACACAGGAATGTATATAGGAGGCTGCCAGGAGGGGACATATATACACAGAAATGTATGCACCAGACTGCCAGGAGGGGACATGTGTATACAGCAGACTGGCAGGAGGGGACATATATACACAAGAATATATCCAGAAGGCTGCCAGGAGGAGACATGTACACAGGAATGTATATAGGAGGCTGCCAGGAGGGGACATATATACACACAGGAGTATACAGCAGGCTGCCAGAAGGGAACATGTACACAGGAATGTATATAGGAGGCTGCCAGGAGGGGACATATATACACACAGGAGTATACAGCAGGCTGCCAGAAGGGAACATGTACACAGGAATGTATATAGGAGGCTGCCAGGAGGGGACATATATACACAGGAATGTATGCACCAGACTGCCAGGAGGGGACATGTGTATACAGCAGACTGGCAGGAGGGGACATATATACACAAGAATATATCCAGAAGGCTGCCAGGAGGAGACATGTACACAGGAATGTGTACAGCATGCTGCCAGGAAGGGAAATGTTTACAGAGGAGTATACAGCAGACTGCCAGGAGAGGACATGTATACAGCAGACTGCCAAGAGGGGAGATATATCCAAAGGTATGTATACAGCAGGCTTCCACGAGGGGACATATACCGTATTTTTCCGACTATAAGACGCATTTTTTCCCCCAAAAAATTGTGAGGAAAATGGGGGGTGCGTCTTATAGTTGGAATGCAGGCTTACCGGCATTGTGGCAGCGGGGATGATGTGGCGCGGTGAGCGGTATGGCGTGAGCATGGTCCCTTCCACATTTGCGGTGACGCCGCGGCCCGGTATTGAAGGAGAGCAGCAGAGCTGGGTGAGTTACGGCTTTTCCGGTGGCGGCGGCCATCTTCCTGAGGCCGCGCGTGCGCAGATTGAGTTTTCTGCTTCCTGGGGCTTCAGGAAAATGGCCGCGGGAGGCCGCGCGTGCGCAGATTGAGATCGCGGCGGCCATTTTCCTGAAGCCGAGTTCGCAGATTGAGATCTCGGCTTCAGGAAAATGGCCGCCGTGATCTTCTGCAATTTTCACCCCAAATTTGGGGTGCGTCTTATGGTACGGTGCGTCTTATAGTCCGAAAAATACGGTATACACAGGAATGTATACAGCAGGCTGCCAGAAGGTGAGATATATACAAAGGTATTTATACAGCAAGCTTCCACGTGGGGACATATATACACAGGAATGTATACAGCAGGCTGCTAGAAGGTGAGATATATATATATATATATACACAGCTATGTATACAGCAGCCTTCCACGAGGGGACACAGGACAGGAGTATACAGCAGACTGCCAGAAGGGCAATATACACACAAATGAATATGTACAGCGGACTGTCAGAAAGCGATATGGATACACACAGTAATATATGTATAGCTGAGTACCAATATATACCCACAGGAGTATAGAGCACTCTGCCAGGGTATAGATACACAGAGGAATATATATGGTATATAGCAGAATGCCAGGAGGTGACATATATACCCACAAGAATATATACAGTAGACTTCCAGGAGATGACATATTTACAGCAGACTGCCAGCTGGTGACATATATACACTAGAGTGCCAGGACGTGAAAATTATACATACAAGAATATATACAGTAGGTGAAGTGTATATAGACGGGTATACAGCAGACTGCCAGAAGGTGACATATATTTACACACAGGAGTATACAGAAGACTGCCAAGTCTTGTTGTGTTACAGGACTCTGCACTCTTCACACCAAGCCTTGGTCAACTATGAGATATGTTTGGGATCATTGTTCTGTTGGAAGGCCTAATGACGCCCAGGATTCTGCTTCCTCACAGAAGACCTGCCATTTTCTCTTGGATTTCCTGATAATTGATTGAATCCATCTTGCTGTCCACACGCTGCAGGTTTCCAGTGCCAGAGGGAGCTGAGCAGCCCCAAAGCATCACTGAGCCACCACCATGCTTCACTGTAGAAAGTGTTCTTTTCAACAGATGCTTGATTCTTGAATACCGCTCATCTATAGGCAGGAATTTTTATCTTTTTTAATTGCTCCATAGGTCATCAATATTGGATTGATGGAGGTCCTACACCATCACCCCCACCAGTCAGCGGTTATCCACAGCTCTTATTCATGAGAATAAGTTCTGAGCTACTGTACATACGGAACCAAGCCCTTGTTTTCATGTTAACATCTGGCTACCAGCGAGCTAATAACAGCTGATCGTTTTGCTGAGCGCCGGACCTGATCTGATATTGATTACCTATAGAAAGGATAGATTATTGATCTCAATTGCCTGGACAGCATATTTTTAAGATGACAAACTAGTTTATGAATTACTTTTCAGAACTGAACAAGAACCCTGTTGAGGGATTTTCTGCTGGGCTGATAGACGACAATGATATCTACAAATGGGAGGTGCTACTTATTGGGCCACAGGACACTTTATTGTAAGTGCTCGTTCAATGTTTCTATATGTATTTTTTTAACCCTTTTTTAAATTATAATACTGGTAAAATTGAATTGCATAGCCATACTCCTAATACACCTGGACCTCTAAGGCTATGTGCACACGTTGCAAAATTGCCGCAGAAATTTCCGAGGCAATTCTGCAACTCCCTGCCGCGGGAAATACGCATGCAGAATTGGCATGCATATTCCCGCTAAACGCTAGCGGTTTGCAAGCGTCATTAGGTTGCAGAATGCTAGCGTTTTCCAAGAGATCTGTAGCATCGCTTGGAAAATGATTGACACGTTGGTCACACTTGTCAAAAATAGTGTTTGACAAGCGTGACCAACGTTTTACTCTTGATTCTGCCTTGCATCAGTAGTTAAAAGATGTAATGTTAAAAATAATTAAAAAAAATAAATAAAAAATCATGATATTCTCACCTTCCAGCATCCCCCGCAGCCTTCCTGCTCCTCGCGATGCTTCCGGCAGCACCCGTTCCCAGTAATGCCTCGCGGCAATGACCCCAGATGACGTAGCGGTTTCGCGAGACCGCTACATCATCACAGGTCATTGTCGCAAGGCATTACTGGGAACGGGAGCGTCGCGAGGAGCAGGAAGGCTGCGGGGGACGCCGGAAGGTGAAGAATATTACGATTTTTTATTTTAATTATTTTTTTTTTTTTAACAGGTATATGGTTCCCAGGGCCTGGAGGAGAGTCTCTTCTCCTCCACCCTGGGTACCAACCGCGCATGATCCGCTTACTTAGTAGTAAGCGGATCAATGCATTCCTATGTGTGCGGAATCCCCACGATTCCGCACAAAGAATGAACATGCTGTGTTTTTTTCCGGAATGCTATTCCGCCGCGGGAAAAAATGCAGCATGTGCACAAAAAATGAAGAATGCATTAAAAATGATGGGATCCTTATGTAAGGTTTTTTTTCGGTGGAAAATGGCCGAAAAAACGCTAAAAATCCTGAATGTGTGCACATAGCCTAAAGGTTATTCCCATCATATGAAGTGATGTTATAGCTAGAATATGCTGTTACCTTATGATAAGTAAGGCTCCATGGAGGGATTTTTAACTCTTTAGCTCGTTACATCGGTGATTGTCCACTCTGAAGTCTTGAGGGATGGCTATCTACAGTGGCAGCAATAAGTATTTGATCCCTTGCTGATTTTATATGTTTGCCCACTGACAAAGACCTGAACAGTCTATAATTTTAAGGGTAGGTTATTTTTAACATTGATAATTGGAATATTAAAAATAAAATCCAGAAAATCGCATTGTATAAATTGTATACATTTATTTGCATTTTGCAGTGAGAAATAAGTATTTGATCCCTCTGGAAAACAAGACTCAATACTTGGTGGCAAAACACTTGTTGGCAAGCACAGCAGTGAGGCGTTTTTTGTAGTTGATGATGAGGTTTGCGCACATGTCAGAAGGACATGTGCAGATCATCTCTAAATCATTAAGATTTTGAGGCTGTCACTTGGCACCTCGGAGCTTCAACTCTCTCCATGAGTTTTCTATGGGATTAAGGTCTGGAGACTTGCTAGGCCGCTTCATAACCTTAATGTGCTTCTCTTTGAGCCACTCCTTTGTTGCCTTGGCTTTATGTTTTGGGTGATTGTCTTGCTGGAAGACACAGCCACAACCCATTTTTAATGTCCTGGCAGAGGGAAGGAGGTTGTCACTCAGGATTTTAGGGCACATGGCTCTATCCATTCTTCCATTGATGTGGTGAAGTAGTCCTGTGCCCTTAGCAGAGAAATATTCCCAAAACATAATGTTTCCACCGACATGCTTGAGAGCGGGGATGGTGTTCTTTGGGTCATATGCAGCATTTCTCCAGTCACGTTCCACAACGGCATCGAAGATGTCTCCCCGCCCTAATGGGGGACCCAAACAGAAGAGGTTAAATACCCTCCCCTTCATGCAACCACCAGTGTTTTTCCTGTCCCCCATGGGGCATGAAGAAGCTTTGGATGGTGCTGCCGTGGCCGGCGATCCGGAGCACCCCATGTTGGCTTTCAGTGATGGGCAGCTGAGGTCGGGGGCTCTGCTTTCCTCCTTCGGTGGCTGCTCCTGTCTCCACGCATGCGTGTGACTCGGGACTTTTCCCGCCCCTCCTGCTCTCGGGGGGGGGGGGGGGGGTAAAGCGGGGCCTTGATGTGCAGGTGGGGTCCTCCTGTAGCTCCCTGGTGTCCTCCTCCTCTGTGCTGCTGATTTCATGAAGCGTGCCACCGGAGGTGACGTTGGCCCGAACTTCCGGTTTACTTCCGGTGCGTTCCACACTGGAACGCACGCGCGTGCTGGCAGACGCCGGGCCTTGGGAATCGGCAGCCTTGTGTGGCGTACTCATTGCGTGCCCCCCATTGGGCCTGGGGGAGAGGAGCACAGAACAACGCTGGGGCTTCGGTTTTCTTTAAAATCTTGGTCAAGGATGCCGCCAGGTAAGACTCTATGTTCCCCTGTGACTGTGGACTGACATGGACGGCGACAAATTCTCCCTATCTGCAGAACCCAGCATTCACCCTCCTACTGTATGTAGTGGGTGATGTCCCTGCTATCCAGGTACTTGTAACATGGGTCACTTAGTATACGTCTCTCTCTCTTATAGGGAGAAAAGGTCCCTGCCCTGAAGAAAGATAAAACAAGCCGCAAGTGTGGTATTTGCACCTGTAGGCTCCCTTCCACACATAAGAAAAATCTTTGCTAGCCGTGCACGGATGAGGTGTTGCGTACGGAGCAGCTCTCCCTCCTGGATAGCATCAAAACCCTCACAAAAAAAGGAGGTCCAATCCTCTATGGCTACCTTCTCCCAGGCCACAGTACCACAGCCCCCTCCTCCTAAAAAGGAAGGTGGCTCCTGTAGAATCTGACTCAGACTTGGGCGAAATCTGTACCTTTGGGTTCGAAGGATTTTTGGGAGAATGAGGGTTCCAATTCCAGCCCTAAATCAGATAATAAGAAATATTACTTTTCTTCCGAAGACATGTAAGAACTGATTGGTATGGTGAGGAGCACCATGGGGGTTGAGGAGGATATAGTAAAACACTATACTAGACGAGATGTTTGGGGCGCTGAAACCCAGGGATCAGAAGGGGTTCCCTATACATGAGAAGGTACAGAACCTTATCCTTCAGGAGTGGGGTCTCCCTGAGAAGGGTCCTAGTGTGCCTTCGGAACTAAAAAAAAAATGGTTCCTCATGGACGGGGATGGTTCCTTATGGGAAATTCCTAAGGTAGATGTGCAGGTGTCTAGAGTAGCCAAAAAGACGGCTCTTCCTTTTGAGGGTTCTTCCCAGCTCAGGGCTCCTATGGACTGGAAAATCGAGAGCTTGTTAAGGAATTTCTGGGACACCTCCACCAACCTGCTTAAAACGAACATGGCCTCGACGTGCGTCGTCGGATCTCTATTCCTCTTGCTACGCACATTGGAAAATCACTTTACTCCAGGTACTTCTAGAGAGGAGATACTGGACTCCCTTCCCCTCCTACAGAAGGCGATGGGGTTCCTGGCTGACGCTTCGGCTGAATCTGTCCGGGTGGCGGCAAGATCTGCTGTCCTCTCCAATTCATCTAGGAGAGCACTATGGCTGAAGTCTTGGGGGGCGACCTTACTTCTAAATCTAAACTATGCACTATTCCCTTTCAAGGCCATTATGTGTTCGGCCCAGCCCTGGACAAGATCCTAGACAAGGCTACAGACAAGAAGAAATTCCTTCCTGAACAGAAGTTCTAGGAAGCGTATTTTACCCTTCGCCACGACAGCACCCCACATGAGAGAGAGAGAGGGATCCGCCCATAGGAACAGGAAACCTACCTCCTCAGTTTAGGTTTCCTGTTCCTATAGGAATCCGAAGTACCTGCAGTCCAAGAGGATTCCTGGGCCATGCACCCGCCTGCGACAGTATCTGTGGGAACGGCAGGGGCTGCGGTCCCAGAAGCAGCGGCGGGGGAGCCCCTGCTTGCAGCCTCCCCCCTCGTCTGGCCAGCCATCCATGGTCCGGGTCCGGTCACCGCTGGTCCGCCCGGCTCCATGAGGACGCACGTGCGCTGCAGCGGCCGGCTTAATATCCACAGCCGCCGCATGGTGCAGAGAGAGTGGCGCGTCTAACCCGGAAGTCGCCGGAGCACTTCTGGGTTGGGTCCGGGGAGGCAGGAGATTCGGCACCAGGTTTAAAAGAGCGGCGCTGACGTCGGACCGGTGTGTATGAGATGGCTTCACCGGCCGACGAAGCACACCTGCCTACAGCAAAGCAGCGTTCTCCCAGCAAGGAGAGAAGCGCTAGGAGCAGCACTAAAAGTGGTGGTCGACCTCCAGAAAAGAGATCTACCACCAGAAGGATCACTTGCCAAAAAATCCGCCTCCAGAACCAGTACCTGTCAGCTTCACTGGGTGAGTTTTTAAAAGAGCCTCTTCCTATATGCTGATATGTTCCTCCTGTATCCTCTTCCTCTAGACTAAGAAAAGGACACACAAGTCCAAGCACAAGGAATGTGCCGTATATGCGCAGCCCCTCCCGGATTCTTATACCAAAAGGTTATGCTCAGAATGTATCATGCTAACCTTACGGCAGGAGAATATAATGACTCCATCTGATGTTAGAGCCATAATCCGGGAAGAAATGCAGGGTTTGGCGCATACAAGTAGCACCAGTACCCGCCAACCAAGCAGGTCCCGATCTCCAGCAAGCTCAGAATCAGAGGATTTACATAGATCCTCGGACGAATCTGGATCCCAGCTGAGTTCATCCGAGAATGAAGGGGGGCTTTGTCTACCTAACAGCAGTGTAGACAACGTAAGCTGGAGTCACACTAAACGACTTACCAACGATCACGACCAGCGATACGACCTGGCCGTGATAGTTGGTAAGTCGTTGTGTGGTCACTGGGGAGCTGTCACACAGACAGCTCTCTCCAGCGACCAACGATCAGGGGAACGACTTCGGCATCGTTGAAACGGTCTTCAACGATGCCGAAGTCCCCCTGCAGCACCCGGGTAACCAGGGTAAACATCGGGTTACTAAGTGCAGGGCCGCGCTTAGTAACCCGATATTTACCCTGGTTACAATTGTAAAAGTAAAAAAAAAAACCACTACATACTCACATTCTGATGTCTGTCACATCCCCCGCCGGCGTCCACAGGGTTAAAACTGCTTTCGGCAAGAGCGCTGCTAATGCACGCGCTGCTGCCGAGAGCTTCCCTGCACTGAATGTGTCAGCGCCGGCAGTAACAGCGGTGACGTCACCGCTGTGCTCTGCTTTACGGCCGGCGCTGACAGTGCAGGGAAGCTCTCGGCAGCAGCGCGTGCATTAGCAGCGCTCCTGCCGAAAGCAGTTTTAACCCTGTGGACGCCGGGGGACGTGACAGATATCAGAATGTGAGTATGTACTGTTTTTTTTTTTTACTTTTACAATGGTAACCAGGGCAAATATCGGGTTACTAAGCGCAGCCTTGCGCTTAGTAACCCGATATTTACCCTGGTTACAAGTGAACACATCGCTGGATCGGCGTCACACACGCCGATCCAGCGATGACAGCGGGTGATCAGCGACCAAAAAATGGTCCTGATCATTCCCCAACGATCTCCCAGCAGGGGCCTGATCGTTGGTCGCTGACACACATAACGAGATCGTTAGCAGGATCGTTGCTATGTCACCAAAAGCGTGACGTTGCAACGATATCGTTAACGATATCGTTATGTGTGACTCAGCCTTAAGTAAAATCTGTCAGGAGCACAATGGGGTGCCCAGACGAGAAAGGGAAAAAATCAGCTCAAGACATCATGTTTGCTGGGTTAGGACAGAAAAAAACGTAGATCCTTCCCCGTCATACCCACTATTAAAGAAATAAAAAAGAATGGGATAAGCAAAATACAAGAGGTTTCCTACCATCATCCTCTAAGAGACGCTATCCCTTCAGCGATGAGGAACTAAATTCCTGGTCAAAGGTGCCAAAGGTTGATGCCGCAGTCGCTTCCACGTCTAAACAATCGGTCTTACCGGTTGAGGATTCGGGGGTCCTGACAGACCCGTTAGACCGTAAAGCAGAAGCCTTACTAAAAAGATCGTGGGAGGCTAACACGGGGGCTTTCAGGCCAGCTATCTCTAGTACCTGCACTGCAAGGTCACTACTAGTGTGGATGGAACAGTTGGAGGAACAAATTAGAAGTAGAACTTCAAGAGAGTCAATCTTGCCGAAAATCCCTCTAATTAAAGAAGCGATAGCATTCCTGGCAGATGCCTCTGTGGATTCGCTACGGCTAGCAGCCAGATCAGCCGGCCTAGAGAACACAGCCCGGCGAGCACTCTGGTTGAAAAACTGGAAAGGGGACGCACAGGCAAAAGCAAAACTTTGTGCGATCCCCCTGCCAGGGTGAGTTCCTTTTTGGGAAAACGTTGGATGAACTCCTGAATAAAGCGGGAGAAAGAAAGAAAGGCTTCCCTAATGAATCTCTTCCATCTTACAGGAGATGCTTCAGAAGACACCCCTTTACCAGAAACAAACCGTTTTAGCAAAGGGAGCGATGGGAGACGAAAGATCCGAAACAAAAAGGTGCTTTGTTTAGCGGATCCTATAATCCAAAGTGTAACAAATACCGCTAACCATGAAGTGGGTGGCAGATTAAAATTTTTCTTTCCCAAATGGGAACAAAAAACATCTAGCCAATGGGTTCTGGACATTATACAATACGGTCTAAAATTGGAGTTTGATCGAATCCCTTGGGATTCTTTTATAGTAACATAACCAAAAGGACAGGAGCAACAAAGGGCTCTGAAATCAGAGATCCTATCTCTTCTATCTAAAAAAAACTCCTAATAGAGGTTCCCCAGGATCAAGAAGGGATCCTCTTCTTGATCAATAAACCAGATGGTTCATTCAGAACCATCATAAATCTCAAAAAATTAAATTCCTTTTTGCGTAATCATACTTTTAAAATGGAATCCATTATTTCTACCATCAAACTTTTGTTCCCTAGATGTGTCATGGCCAGGATAGACCTAAAAGATGCCTACTATCATCTTCCCATACATGCCAAACATCAGCAGTACCTAAGGGTAGCAGTCATCCTGGCAGGACAGGTTCGTCACTTTCAATACGTAGCAATGCCATTTGGGCTTTCTATGGCTCCCCGCATCTTTACAAAAGTCATATTAGAAGTGATGGCTCATCTACGCCAACGGGACACTTTGATAATACCCTACCTAGATGATTTTCTAGTAGTAGGAAATTCTATACTTCAATGTAAAATTCGATTATCTAATACGATCTCGTCCCTACAGGAGTTAGGTTGGATCGTCAACTTCGAAAAGTCCAGGCTGAATCCAGAAACCGTTGAAACATTTCTAGGAATCCAGCTAGACTCCGTATGTCAGAAATGCTTCCTCCCACAGTCAAAAAGAGTGACTATACAATCAAAAGTGTCAGAGGCAATGGGCAACCCACACATGACACTAAGGAAAGCTATGTCCTTACTGGGATCATTATCCTCGTGTATCCCAGCTGTGCCGTAGGAACAATTTCTCTAGTCCCCTTCCACGACAGCAGTATCGGAGGATGTCTCCCCGCCCTAATAGGGGACAGGAACAGAAAGAGGTTAAATACCCCTCCCCTTCCTGCAACCACCAGTGTTTTTCCTGTCCCCTATGGGGCATGAAGAGGTTCTCCGATAGTGCTGCCGTGGCCGGCGAACGAGAGCACTGGTTACCTGACAGCCGGGCAGTCGCGGTCGGGAGCTCCGCTCTCCTCCTCCTCCAGACTGCTCCCATCTCCGCGGTCCCCGCGTGACTTGGGACCTCCGCCCGCTCTTCCTGCGCCACCTTCGGGTGGCAATGCAGAGCGGTGTAGTGCTCCGGGGTCCTCCTGCAGCTCCCCGGCTTCCTCCTCTCCCCACGCTGCTGCGGGGTTGGCGCGCGCACGCCGGAAGTGACGCGCTCCGGGACTTCCGGTTTTTCGAACTGGAGCTTTGGCGCGCGCCGGCCGGCGTCCTGAACCTGGGAACATCAGCGGCGGCCAGGGCGGGCGTCTCGGACCCCCCCCCCCCCAGGGACACTTTCGAGGGAGGAGCACCAAACTCGCTGCAATCTCGGTAAGACTACTTATTCCTGACTGGGGAGCCCTCCTAGTGAGACGTCTGTCGGTGACTGTACCTCTGGCGTTATGGACGGCGACAAACCCTCTCACTCTGCCACTGCAGAGCCCAGCGCGCACCCCTCTACTGTAAGTAGTGGGATGATGTCCCTTGCTGTCCATTCTTTAAAAGTTTAAGCGGCTCAGTCCACCTTTCTCTCTCGTTCCAGGGAGACAAGGTCACTGGCACTAGGAAGCCCAGCCGCAAGTGTGGTGCTTGTACAGCCAAGCTCCCCTCAGCATACACAAAGAAGCTCTGCCAACCATGCACAGACAAAGTGCTGCGTAGCGAACAGCCTTCTTTAATGGATAGCATCAGAACCCTCATCAGGGAGGAGGTTCAGTCCTCTATGGCAACCTTCTCTCGAGCCCCGACTCCGCAGCCTCCCCCTCCTAAGAAAAGGAAATTGGGCCGGGTAGCCTCAGACTCTGACTCAAGCGAGATACATACCTCGGGTTCAGAGTACAGCTGGGAAAAAGAGGGTTCTACTTCTACTTCTGCTCCCAAATCGGATAGTAGGAAGTACCTCTTCTCCTCTGAAGATTTGGAAGAGTTAATTTCCATGGTGAGAGGCACCATGGGGGTAGAGGAGGAGATAGAGGGCCATTCCGTGCAGGATGATATGTTCGGGGGTCTGAAACCTAAATCGGTAAAGGGATTCCCCATACATGAAAACATCGAGAACATTATCCTCCAGGAGTGGAGCCTGCCAGAAAAGGGGCTGAACGTCCCATCTGAGTTCAAAAATCGCTTTCCCCTGGAGGGAGATTGTTCTTTATTTGATATGCCCAAAGTGGATGTTCAGGTGTCAAGGGTAACTAAGAAAACGGCCCTACCCTTCGAAGACTCCTCCCAGCTTAAAGATCCTATGGATCGTAAAACTGAGAGCTTACTGAGGAGATCTTGGGACACCTCAACTAACTTATTGAAATCCAACGTGGCCTCAACATGTGTGGCCAGATTGTTGTTTCTTTGGCTTCGTACCTTAGAGAACCACCTCGTACAAGGTACATCCAGAGAGGACATCCTTAATTCTCTCCCCTTGCTCCAAAAAGCAACCGGATTCCTCGCGGACGCTTCCGCGGAATCAGTTCGGGTAGCCGCTACATCCGCTGTCCTTACAAATTCAGCAAGGAGGGCCCTGTGGCTTAAGTCTTGGGGAGGAGACATTACCTCAAAGTCCAAACTTTGTGGTATCCCTTTCCAGGGCCATCATGTCTTTGGACCAGCCTTGGACGACATCCTGGACAAGGCTTCAGACAAAAAGAAGGTCCTTCCAGAACAACGGAACCCGAGGAAGCGGTTTTTTCGTCCCCCCCCGTGAACAACCACCCCAACAGAACTATAGGGGAAAAGGCAAAACGGGGCGATGGAGCTACCCCAAAGGTGGGAGAGCCAGAAACATCATGGTCCCCCAGCCCCAGCAGCCCTCTGAAAAACAATGACTGCTCCCAGGTCGGGGGTCGACTCTCGAATTTTCTCTCCAGGTGGCAGGAGATCACCAGGGATCAGTGGGTCCTGCGTACCATACAGGATGGCCTAAAATTGGAATTCGAGAGTCCTCCTCCTCGCCATCTAACAATCACTTCTCCACAATCTCCAAAACTTCAGGAGGCTCTGAGGTCGGATATTCTAAGCCTGCTCCGGGAGAAAGTGATTTCCCACGTACCACATCGGGAAAGAGAAGGCCATTATTCCCATCTCTTTCTGGTGAAGAAACCCTCAGGGAAACACCGTATCATCGTAAACCTGAAACCCTTAAATCAGGTGATAAGATATCGAAGATTCAAGATGGAATCTATCAGATCAGCAATCCCGCTGATTGGACAGAACTGGGTAATGGCCACATTGGACCTGAGGGACGCATATTACCATGTGCCAATACACCCAGACCACAGGAGGTTCCTCAGGTTCGCCATCTCCCAAAACAAACGGATCAGCCATTACCAGTTCAATGTCCTTCCTTTCGGAGTATCATCAGCTCCACGGGTCTTCACCAAGATCATGTTGGAAGTGATAATCTTTATCCGACAACAGGGGGTCTGCGTCATTCCATACCTGGACGACTTCCTCCTCATGGCTCCATCAGCTTCTCGCCTCAATCAGGACGTGGCGAAGGTTCGCAGCATCTTAACGTCTCTCGGGTGGATTCCAAATCTGGCAAAATCAGATCTCCGGCCATCTCCTCAGAAGAAATTTCTAGGAATTCTTCTGGACTCAGAAAAGAGAATGTCCTTCTTACCCAGGGACCGTCGGATAGATCTTGTCCACAAGATCTCCAGATTCAGAGACCAGAAATTCCCAACTCTAAGAGACTCTATGTCAATCCTGGGTTCTCTAACATCATGCATCCAGGCAGTCTCCTGGGCCCAGGCCCATACAAGGATTCTTCAATCTCACATCCTGTCGTACTCAAGAGGACACCAGATGGCTTTATCCAGGAAAATTCCTCTTCCCACTCATGTAAGATCCTCCCTCTCATGGTGGCGGAACCCCCGAAACTTACAGCGGGGAGTCAACTGGGATCAGACCCCTCTCCGAGTACTTACAACAGACGCAAGTCAGAGAGGTTGGGGTGCTGTGATCGAGAAATCCCACTTTCAGGGTTTGTGGTCCCCAGAGATGAGACGCAGCTCCTCAAATGTGAGAGAGTTAAAAGCAGTGGAGGAGGCGCTAAAAGCCTCATCGGCCCTCATCCAGGGTCACCATGTACGGGTGATGTCCGACAACATGACCACTGTCGCCTACCTCCGACACCAAGGGGGCACGAGATACTCAAGCCTAAAGCTAACTGCTGGAAGGATTTTTTCCTGGGCAGAGAAACACCTCCTGTCCATCTCTGCAGTACATATAAAAGGGCTGGACAATTCCCAGGCGGATTACCTCAGCAGGAGGGACTTTCATCCTGGGGAATGGTCCCTAAACCAGGAGATATTCCTATCCTTGGTCCAGAGGTGGGGAACCCCCGAGGTGGACCTGTTCGCCAGCAGACAGAACAAAAAGTCAGACAACCTTTTCTCCCTGAACACCTCAAACGAGACTCAAGGACTGGACGCATTCTCACATCCTTGGGAATTTACCCTAGCGTATGCCTTCCCGCCAATCCCATTGCTATCCAGAACATTGCAGAAAGTCCGGATAGACCAAGTCCCAACGATTCTGATAGCCCCACTGTGACCAGGAAGAGGCTGGTTCAACGTGTTAACAGACATGTGCTTAGAAGGTCCAATCCTACCTCCCCAGAGACGCGACCTGCTTCAACAGGGTCCTCTATTTCATCCAGACCTGCACAAGCTGAAGTTAGCAGCCTGGCTTCTGAAGCCGAGATCCTGAAGGCCAGGGGGCTCTCTCAAGACGTGATTGAAACCCTACAAAAAAGTAGGAAGCCGATAACTAATGCCATTTATGGGAAAATATGGAAGAAATTTTCTTCATGGTGTCTTCCGAACAAACCAGATCCATTTAACCCGGAAATTGCTCAAATCCTTCAATTCCTCCAGAAGGGCTTGGAGATGGGACTCTCACCAAGTACCCTGAAGGTCCAAGTGTCGTCCCTCGGATCTTTCTTTGACCAAGATCTGGCAAGTCACCGATGGATCAAACGGTTTATAGCTTCAGCAACAAGAATCCGTCCAAGACATCTCATCCACACCCCTCCGTGGGACTTGAATCTTGTCCTGAACAATCTGACTGGTGACCCCTTTGAACCCCTTTCAGCCTCCAACTTAAAGATCTTGACCCTAAAAACGGTCTTTCTGGTGGCCATCACTACCGCCAGGCGTATAGGGGAGATACAGGCTTTATCAATCCGGGAGCCATTCCTGACCGTAACTATGGACAGCATAATCCTGAAATTAGATCCTTCCTTTATGCCTAAAGTGGTCTCTGAATTCCACAGAAATCAAGAAATCCTCTTACCCTCTTTCTGTCCGAATCCATCTAACCCAAAAGAGGACATCTTTCATACCCTGGACGTCCGCAGAGTGGTCCTATTCTACCTTCAACAGACAGAAGGTTGGAGGGTGGATCAGAATCTATTCGTCCAGTGGTCAGGACGAAATAAAGGCAAGAAGGCAGCCAAAAGTACAATAGCAAATTGGATCAAACAGGCCATTAGCCTTGCCTACTCATCCCAGAATCTGACTCCTCCAGCTTCTCTAAAGGCACACTCCACCCGTGCAGTCTCAACTTCCTGGGCAGAGAGGGGTAGCGCATCTTCAGAGCAGATTTGCAGAGCCGCCACCTGGTCGTCAGTCCATACATTCACCAGGCACTACAGGCTCAACTTCAATAGGGACCTATCGTTTGGCAGACGAGTTCTCCAGGCTGTTGTCCCTCCCTAAAGAAATTAGCGGTTGGTATTGCTCCGATACTGCTGTCGTGGAAGGTGACTAGAGAAAATAGAATTAGAACTTACCGGTAATTTTCTTTCTAGGAACCTTCCACGACAGTACTAATTTCCCTCCCTATCTGATTTATGTATTGTTTCCTGCACTTAAGTGGTAACTAAACATGCTACTGTGTCCAGAAAAAACACTGGTGGTTGCAGGAAGGGGAGGGGTATTTAACCTCTTTCTGTTCCTGTCCCCTATTAGGGCGGGGAGACATCCTCCGATACTGCTGTCGTGGAAGGTTCCTAGAAAGAGAATTACCGGTAAGTTCTAATTCTATTTTCATACCCGTCAATTACAGTATGAAGTATTGTCGGCTCAGGGAAAAGGACATCTGGAAAGTAAACTCTTTCCAAAGATGTCATAGAATCCCTATCCTGGTGGCTAGATATGGAGCACCTTTCAAAGGGTGTATCATGGATAATAGACCCTTCTAAGATAATTACTACCGACGCCAGCCCTATGGGGTGGGGTGCACATATGAAGGATGGTCTGGCCCAAGATATTGGGACGAGGCAGAATTAACATGTTCTTCCAATTGGAAAGAGTTAAGAGCGGTAGAATATGCCTTTAAATCATTTTCTTCCACAGATTCAAGGAGCACCTGTAAGGGTTTTCTCGGACAATTCCACCACAGTGGCATATGTGAACCGTCAAGGTGGTACACGGTCAGGAAGTCTGATGACCATAGCAGCAGACATCTTCCAGCTAGCAGAGACTCATCTCGCATCCCTAACGGCTCTACACATCAGAGGTGTAGAAAACATGAAAGCAGACTACCTCAGTCGAAACATGTTACGCCAAGGGGAATGGACCTTAAACAGAACCATATTCAAAATAACAAGATCATGGGGTATACCACAGATAGATCTGTTTGACAGAAGAGACAACAGACAAGTAAAAAGGTTCGCTTCCCTGAACTTCATGGATCATCCAGACATGTTGGACTCTCTCCACCATCCTTGGAAGTTCAAACTGGCATACGCCTTTCCTCCGATGTCTCTGATTCCACTAGTGATCAGAAAAATCAGAAGGGAACAAGCAAGAGTAATCCTCATTTCTCCCTTTTGGCCAAAAAGACCATGGTTCTCTTGTCTCCAGACCATGTGTCTATGCGACCCATGGATTCTTCCATCAGACATGGAGCTGCTGTTCCAGGGCCCCTTTTTCCACCCGCAAGTGAAAGGTCTTCACTTGACGGAATGGAATTTTGAGAGGCAACTATTAAGTTCAAGGGGGTTTTCAGTGGAACTAGTAAACACCCTTTTACTAAGTAGAAAAAGATCTACCACCCTAATATATAGTAGGGTATGGAATAAATTCTTAAATTTTTATACAGTACCATTCACTAAGCAAGTTCCGGTGACACCTATTCTAGAGTTCTTACAAAAAGGCCGAGAATTGGGGTTATCGGTAAATACCTTAAAAGTTCAGGTCTCTGCACTAGGAGCCCTATATGGATGCAATATAGCAGCTAATAGGTGGATCTCCAGATTTATAAAGTCTTGTGAACGTAGTAACCCGGTCCATATTCCCCGTCTACCTCCGTGGGATTTAAATCTAGTACTGGAGGCCTTAACCGGCTCCCCATTTGAGCCACTAGATTCCATACCTCTAAATGTCCTGACATATAAAGTAGCCCTATTGGTAGCCCTAACCTCAGCTAGAAGGGTTAGCGACATCCAGGCCCTATCAGTAGACCCACCTTTCTTACTAATATTTCAAGATCGGGTAGTCCTAAAACCAGACCCCTCATACCTCCTTAAGGTGGCATCCACCTACCACAGATCACAGGAAATTTTTCTCCCTTCCTTTTTTGATTCCCCTGTAACTCCAGAACAACATAAGTTCCACACCTTAGATGTCAGAAGAGCCATCCTGACCTATATAGAAAGGTCTCAGATATGGAGGCAGAGTAGGGCTCTGTTTGTCTCCTTTCAGGGCCACAAGAAAGGACATGGGGTCACAAGAGCTACCATATCTCGGTGGATCAGAGGAGCTATCTGCTTGGCCTATACATCAAAGGGCGAGATTCCTCCAGTGGGTATAAAAGCACATTCAACATGAGCCATGGCTTCCTCCTGGGCGGAACAAGCAGATGTACCAATCCATTTAATATGTAAGGCCGCAACCTGGTCTACACCTACCTTTTACAACCATTATAGACTTGATCTATCTACATCTTCTGACCTGACCTTTGGTAGAGCTGTTCTTAGTACAGTAATCCCCACCCAGATAATGACTCTCTGAAAATCTCTCATGTGGGGTGCTGTCGTGGCGAAGGGTAAAAAGCCGGATTACTTACCGGTAATGCTCTTTTAATGAGTCCACGACAGCACCCATTTACTACCCTCCCTAATTATGCACAGTTTCTTTCTTTTAAGCTCACAAATAATGGTTGTATAGAGTCTGATGCTTATGTTGCTGAATAAGAGTTAATACTAAAGCTTTTGCGGTTCCTTTTTATACTCTGTAAAGTAAACTGAGGAGGAGAGGGGACCGCCTCCTTTTATTCTGTAGGTTTCCTGTTCCTATGGGCGGATCCCTCTCTCATGTGCGGTGCTGTCGTGGACTCATTAAAAGAGCATTACCGGTAAGTAATCCGGCTTTTTTTGCACCCCCCCCAGACCAACCCTCACAGAGTAGAGTTCAGGGGGAAGGGCAAAACAGGGTGATAGAGCTACAAGGGCAAGAACATTCTGGTGCCCCACCAACACCAAACCCGGGACAAACAATGACTGCTGTCCGGTCGGGGGTCGACTCTCGCATTTCCTCACCCAGTAGCAATCCATCTCCACAAAACAATGGGTTCCCCGTACCATATGGGGCAGACTGAGGTTAGAATTCGAGAGTCCTCCCCCTCAATGTCTAAGGATTACCTCCCTGCAGTCTCTACATATCCAAGAGTCCCTGCTGTCAGATCTACAGGATCTTCATATGGAGGCAATCTCTCTCTCAGGTTCCACGACTGGAGATGGGCAGGGGCCATTATTCTCGTCTGTTTATCATAATGAAACCCTCAAGGAAACATCGGGTTATCATAAATCTGAAACCCTTGAATCGAGTGGTCAGCTACAGACGATTCAAAATGGAATCAGTCAGGTCAGCAATCCCTCTCATTTGACGGAATTGGGTAATGGCTACACTGGATCTGAGGGATGCATACTATCATGTGCCGATACATCCGAGCCACAGAGAGTTCCGCAGATTTGCAGTTTCCCACGGTCATCGGGTCAGCCATTTCCAGTTCAACGTCCTACCCTTCGGCATCTCGTCAGCACCGTGGGTGTTTACCAAGATCATGGCAGAGGCAGTCATCTTCATCAGAAGCCAGGGAGTGTGCATTATCCCGTATCTGGACGACTTTCTTATAGTCGCTCCATCTATCCCTCGCCTGAACCTAGATGTGGCGAAGACTCTGGAAATCCTAAAATCCCTAGGCTGGATCCCGAATCTAGAAAAATCGGATCTTCATCCTTCCACAAGAAGAAAAAAAAAAAAAAAAAAAGTTTCTAGGAATCCTTCTAGATTCAGATATTAGGACATCCTTCCTACCGTCAACTTGACCTCATCCAAAAATTTCCAGATTCATGGATCAGAGATTGCCTACCTTAAAGGGAACCTGTCACCTGAATTTGGCGGGACCAGTTTTGGGTCATATGGGCGGGGTTTTCGGGTGTTTGATTCACCCTTTCCTTACCTTGAGAAAGCGGTGTTATAGACACGCGAAACGTGCGTCGGGAGTTTTTTGGGGCATCCACGCCCGGGTTTGGAACCTCCCTGCCTTTGGTAAGCACTTTGTTACTCTCTGGCCAATATACTGATAGAGTGATCTTAGAATCCTGGCTGGCTTTTTTTTTTTTGCTTACCTTCTATGTGCAATATATTACTGCACTTGCACCTTATCTAATGCGATTTTTGCACAGAGTGGGCAGGGGTAATCAGCAGGTTTTCTTCTTTTCTGTTTCAACTTTCCTGCAGATACTTGATTTTTGATGTAATGGATTTAGTATGTTGATTTTTTTGAAGTACAAATTTACTATTTTTATACCTAATGACTCCTATTTTCTCCGTGTGAGATATAGATATAGATATATATATATATATATATATATATATATATATATATATATATATATATATATATATATATATATATATATATATATATTTATTTATATTTTGGAGTTGGTTTGCTTTGCTGTTTGTTTTGGAATGGGCTATTTTTAGGCCCTATTGTAATGATTACAATATGTTATTGAGGTTTTTGTTTCTTTCATACAAAAGAGATTGGAGCTAGGATATACCTGCACTTTCAGTGTACTGGGTGTATCAGCTCTTAGCTCTTTCTTTGATCAAGACCTAGCTGGCCACTGCTGGGTTAAACATTTCATGACCTCTGCAACTAGAATTCGTCCTAGGCTCCGTAGTCAGATTCTCCTCCTGAACCCCCCTTGAGATTTGAATATAGTCCTGAATAGTCTAGCCGAGACCCATTTGAACCTCTCTCATCCATCACCTTAAATAACCTGACCCTCAAAACCATCTTTTTAGTTGCGATTACTGCCGCTAGATGCATAGGAGAGTTACAGGCCCTCTCGATACAGGAACCTTATCTGACTCACTACAGACAGTATTGTCCTTAGGTTAGATCCCTCCTTTCTACCTTAGGTAGTCTCAGACTTTCACAGAGGTCAGGATATTGTGCTACCCTCATTCTGCCCAAATCCTTCCAACGCAAAGAAAGAAATCCTTCACAACCTTGATGTCCGCAGGGTGGTGCTATATTACCTCCAACAAACTGAAAATTGGAGGATTAACCAAAACCTATTCATTCAGTTTGCGGGACGGAACAAGAGCAAGAAGGCGGCAAAGAACATGATTGCTAACTGGATCAAGCAAGCTATCTGTCTGGCGTATTCATCATAGAATCTTTCTCCTCCTGCTACACTTAGGGATCATTCCACATGGGCAGTATCTGCATCATGGGCGGAGAGAGGGAACGCATCTTCTGAGCAGATATGCAGAGCTGCCACCTGGTCGTCTGGCCAGCGTTCACCAGACATTATAGATTAAATTTCAATAGGGATTTAACATTTGGCTGACGAGTTCTGCAGGCTGTGATCCCTCCCTAAAGAAATCAGTTGTTGGTATTACTCCAATGTTGCTGTCGTGGAAGGTGACTGGAGAATATAGAATTAGTCTTGCCGGTAATTCGGTTTCTAGGAACCTTCCACGACAACACCAATTTCCCTCCCTATCTGATATTCTTATTGGATGATTTCTGCACTTGAGTGGTAACTATACATGCTACTGTGTCCAGAAAAAAACACTGGTGATTGCTGGAAGGGGAGGGTATTTAACCTCTTCTGTTTCCTGTGCCCCATTAGGGCGGGAAGACATCTTCGATGATGCTGTCGTGGAAGGTTCCTAGAAACCGAATTACGGTAAGACTAATTCTTTTTTCTCTTCCTCCAAACATGGTGAGTTTAGTTAATGCCAAAGACCTCAATTTTTGTCTCATGTGACCACAGCACCTTCTCCCAATCACTCACAGAATCATCCAGGTGTTCATTGGCAAACATCAGACAGGTCTGTACATGTGCATTCTTGAGCAGGGGGACCTTGCGGGCACTGCAGGTTTTAAACCTTTACAGGGTAATGTGTTAGCAATGGTTTTCTTGTAGCTGGAACCACATTCACCCTTGAGATCATTAACAAGTTCCTCCGTGTAGTTTTAGGCTGATCTCTCACCTTCCTCATGATCAAGGATACCCCACGAGGTGAGATAATGCATGGTGCCGCAGACCTATGTTGATTGACAGTCATTTTGTATTTCTTCCATTTTCTTACTATTGCACCAACAGTTGTCTCCTTCTCACCCAGCGTCTTATGGTTTTGTAGCCCATTCCAGCTTTGTGCAGGTCTATGATCTTGTCCCTGACTTCCTTATAAAGCTCTTTGGTCTTATCCATGTTGTAAAAAGGTTAGAGTCTGACTGATTAAGTCTGTGGACAGGAGTCTTTTATAAAGGTGACTATGTAAGACAGCTGTCTTTAATGCAGGTAACAAGTTGATTAGGAGCGTCTATCTGGTGTGTAGGAGCCAGAACTCTTAATGGTTGGTAGGGGATCAAATACTTATTTCCAGTGGCGTACTGCCAATGGTGGCAGGCCAAGCGATTGCTATGAGGAGTCGGACCGCAACGGCTGTGCCAGGGGCGGACATACCGACCAGGGCCCAGAGGCTCCGGGGAGCCCCTGCAGGGCGGCTAATAATGAGGGTAATCTGGCCTGTTTATCTGGCACCGGGAGAGGCCTCTGGCCTGATGGCCCTCATGTGCGGCGGGCAGGGAGAGATCCCTGCAGCTCCGCTTCCTACAATAGAAAATGTCAGCGGAGCTGCAGCGATCCGTCCTGCTTCCTGCCCACGCTTCCTGTCTCACACATCAGTCAGCTGCGTGCCTGGATTAAATCATCATTCAGTGCTGCGACTTTTGTGAGAGTAAGCTGCCGGCGATGCTGCGGGAGAGCATGCAGAGAGGTGAGGCATACTGTCTGCTGTGCGTGTATGTGCATAGATGAGTGGTGGCGTGCGTAGCGCTGCGGGAAAATGCAGAGAGGTGAATGGTGCTGTGTGTGTGTGTGTGTGTGTGTAGGGGGAGGAGAGGGCAGTGATGGGGGAGAAGGCAATGATGGGGGTGACGGAGAGGGCAATTATGGGGTGGTGGGGGAGAAAGCAATGATGGGGTGGTGGAAAGGGCAATAATGGGAGGTGTGGTAGGAGGAGATGATGGAGGTGGTGGAATGGGCAATGATGGTGGTAGTGGGAAAGGGCAATGATGGGGGGCGATAGGGAAGGCGGAAATGATGGAGGTGGTGGAATGGGCAATGATGGGGTGGGGGACAATAATGGATGCGGGGGGAGGAGAACAATGAGGTGTGGGGGATTTATAATGGATTTAGGAACAGTGAGGTGGAGGAAGACGTTATCGCTTATTATGTTTAACACAGTCTCTTAGTATATAGTGTACTCGCTTATTATGTATAGCGCCATCCCTCAGTATATAGTGTAGTCACTTATGTATAGCACAGTCCCTTAGTATATACTGTACACACTTATGTAGAACACCATCCTTATTTACATAGTTTCCTCTTATCATGTATAACACTGTCCATTATTACATGCCATCCTCTCTAGTTATATATGGTGCCGTCCCTTATTATATAGCTTCCTCTGCTATGTACAGTGCTGTCTCTTACATAGTGTATTCTTGTTATTTTTGTTGTTCACAGCACCCTCTTATTACATAGTCCACTGCCTTGTTAGATATAAAATGACTGCTGATGGAGGAGCCGGTGACCTGACTACCAGTCCATCATCTCCTCCATTAGAAAAGAAGCTTTCCCATGCTCCATCAGACATCATTGCATTATATATCTAACAAGAGAGGACGGTATGTAATAAAAAACAGGGCTGTATATAATCCAATATGTAAGGGACGGTGCTGTACATAGCAAGAGAGGGCACTGTATAAGGGACAGCAATATACATAATAAAGGAGACTATGTAATATATATACGTGTGTGTGTAAATATATATGTGTAGCTTTGTCGCCATAAAAGGAGAGGACCCAGACACATTTCTTGCACAGGGGCCCCAAGCTGTCAGTGTCTGCCCCTGGGCTGTGCTGTGCCTGGTGCTTTTAATTAAATGTGCACACCGCCGTGACTCTGTACCTGGCTCCTCCTATCTCCTCCTTTCTAGTCCTGCACTACTCCCAGCTGAACTCTCTGGATTTGCATAAGGACGCCAAGTCTCCTTGCTGATGTAGCTTTCCAGACAGAGAGAGCAGTGTATGCTGGGCCCAGCAGGAAGTAGTTGCACATGTGAGGGGCAGGCTACTGGCTGTTGGAGGCAGAGCGTGAGGAACTGAGGTTGTGTGGAGACACGGTGAGCTGGGCCCGGCTGTGATTTTTCTTTTTTTTTTGGGGGGGGGGCATGATTTCTATGCACGCCCCTGCTTATTTCGCACTGCAAAATGCAAATTGATATAATTTATCCTTGATCATGAGGAAGGTGCGAGATCAGCCTAAAACTACACGGGGGAGCTTGTTAATGATCTCGAGGTAGCTGAGTCCACAGGCACCAAGAAAACCATTGCTAACACATGCTGTAAAGGTTTAAAATCCTGCAGTGCCTGCAAGGTCCCCCTGCTCAAGAAGGCACATGTGCAGGCCTGTCTGAAGTTTGCCAATGAACAGTTGGATGATTCTGTGAGTGAGTGGGAGAAGGTGCTGTGGTCGGTCAGTTGAAACAAAAATTGAGCTCTTTGGCATTAACTCAACTCGCCGTGTTTGGACGAAGAGAAATACTGCCTATGACCCAAAGAACACCGTCCCCACTGTCAAGCATGGAGGTGGAAACATTATGTGTTGGAGGTATTTCTCTGCTAAGGGCACAAGACTACTTCATCACATCAATGGAGGAATGGATGGAGCCATGTGCCCTAAAATCCTGAGTGATAACCTCCTTACCTCCGCCAGGACATTAAAAATGGGTCGTGGCTGGGTCTTCTAGCAAGACCATGGCCCAAAACATACAGCCAAGGCAACAAAGGAGTGGCTCAAAAAGAGGCACATTAATCTTATGGAGTGGCCTAGCCAGTCTCCAGACCTTAATCCCATAGAAAACTTATGGAGGGAGTTGACGCTCCAAGTTGTCAAGCGACAGCCTCAAAATCTTAATGATTTGGGCTATGTGCACATGTTGCGGATTGGTGTGCGGATTTTTCCGCACTGTTTTTGCAAAATCCGCAGGTAAATCGCACTGCGGATTTACCGCTGTTTTTGTGCCGATTCCACCTGCGGTTTTACACCTGCGGATTCCTATGGAGGAGCAGGTGTAAACTGCTGCGGAATCCGCACTAAGAATTGACATTCTGCGGAAAAAACACGTTGCCTTTCCGCGCGTTTTTTCCGCAGCATGTTCACTGCGCATTTTGTTTTCCATACGTTTACATGGTACTGTACAACGCATGGAAAACAGCTGCAGATCCGCAACGTGTGCACATAGCCTTACAGATGATCTGCAAAGAGGAGTGGACCAAAATTCCTTCTGACATGTGCACAAACCTAATCATCAACTACAAAAAACATCTGCAGTGCTTGCCAACAAGGGTTTTGCCACCAAGTATAAAGTCTTGTTTACGAGATGGATCAAATACTTATTTCTCACTGCAAAATGCAAATAAATGTATATAATTTATACAATGGGATTTTCTGGATTTTATTTTTGATATTCTGTCTCACAATGTTAAAATTAATCTACCCTTAAAATTATAGACTGTTCATGTCTTTGTCAGTGGGCAAACTTACAAAATCAGCAAGGGATCAAATACTTATTTCCCCCACTGTAAGTAATGAGTGTGCTGCTTGTAGGCTCTGTTTTAGAGATCCAGCGAGCTTTAGTCCCGCCCCCACCCCTTTTAAACTTCTCACTTCCTGCAAAGGGAAAGCTGCCTTTTGTTAGTTGCATGATTGTGCACAGTTTGGACCAGCAGCAGGATCGTGGTACCATTTCAAATTGTCAATATTTAGGAGTGCGCTGCCCCCTGTAGAGAGCTGGGTACTCTTGAAAAAGAAAGAATAATCCTTCAAACTGCCAACTGCTAATTTTTCTCTTTTTAGTGAGGGAGGATTCTTCAAGGTGCATCTTACATTCCCAGCGGACTATCCTCTGAGACCTCCCAAAATGAAATTTATAACAGAAATCTGGCATCCTAATGGTAAGTCATGTCTTTGCTTTCTGATCAGCAGAAAGTCCAACCAAATCCTGTTTTTGGTGGTTAAGACGTAAGCAACAATGGGGCCACTGAATGGGTGCCTAAAAGGAATGTGAAAGCACCCTTAGTCTGATAGTGATGGATCTCGGGAAGGTAGCAGTCAACTGTATGTTTTAGCAACAGTCACTTTAGGTTAAACCGATAATGCAGAAATAGTAGTAGGCTGAGATTTGTTTGTAGTGTCAAATAGCATATTGGCACCTTATTAATTTTATTTTTTTTAACTAACAGTTGCAAAGAATGGGGATGTTTGTATTTCCATTCTTCATGAGCCCGGTGAAGATAAATTTGGTTATGAGAAGCCTGAGGAACGCTGGTTACCCATTCACACTGTGGAGACCATAATGATAAGTGTTATTTCTATGCTCGCGGACCCAAACAGTGACTCCCCAGCCAATGTAGATGCAGCAGTAAGTACAGCTCTAACTTTAACTCTTGATGTGCTTTTCTGCACAAAGCTTTCATTATACAAACCTCCATTATTTCAGGTCTCCATTCCTCATGCTGTAACTGCAGGATTGTGTGATCTCTTCCCATGACCTAGCAGTTTGGCAGAGGTGTATCCTCCTAGCAAGATAACATTTTTAAAAATTGCAATGTGTGCAATCAGCTACCGTGTATTGAAAGTCTTACCTTCTAGAAGCAGGAGAAGGCATGTAATATGGTGGTATATGCAGAAAACTATACTGAACACTTCTGAATTGTGCACGATATTGTGCTTTTATATTGGTTTAGTGATTAATGAACATTTAGTAACTAACATCTGTCATTTAACAGAAAGAATGGAGGGAAGATCCAAATGGTGAATTCAAAAGGAAAGTTGCTCGCTGTGTTAGGAAAAGTCAAGAAATGGCTTTTGAATAAACTAGTGAGTATTAACCAAGGTTTCCTATTCTGATAATCTGGTGTCATAAGGGTGCAGACAGGTGGCCTTCTAAATCGGGCAGCAATGCTCCAACTGGCCGAAGGCTCTCCCGACCCAAGCATAACCGCTTTATATATTTCTATGCAGCTGTCACGCTCAGGCTGGTGGAGCCACAGACAGTCCGAGCATTGCTGTCCAATCTCATATGGCCGACTGATCGCACCCATAAGGGAACCAGTCACCTAATTTCCCAGATCTAAATTGCTGCCACCAATTTGTGTGTCAGCAGCATGGCATATATGGAGAAATTAACTTTATACATCTCTCTGCCTGGTAAGCGGTTTCAAACTGGACAATGGTCAAATATTGACCAACCTCATAGCTTGCTAACCTAGCCCATCAATCAAAAGCAGAAGGGCTGACTGCAATTAGTGAGGTTGGTCTGTATCCACCTACCAAAATATTCGGTACTGATGGAAAAGCAATAAATAAAGTTCATTACTCCTGGTTTCCTGATCTGCAAATCTCTTACAGGGAACCTGTCAGCAGGATTGTGCACAGTAACCTACAGAGAGTGTCAGGTTAGCGCCGTTGTACTGATTAAAAATGATACCTTGGTTGATTAAATCTGTCTTGTGGTTGTTTAATCTTTATTTTGAGTTAGGCTAGGTTCACATTGCGTTAACAGCAGCCCGTTCAACACGTGCGTTAACGGGCTTCTGTTAATGCAAGTGCCAATATGTCATCACGCTAGCGCAGATAGAGCTAGCAGATGCTCTATCTGCGCTAGCGGTGACAGACCTGGAAACGCTGCAGCCCGCCTCACAGGGTCCGTCACTCAATGATGGCACATCGCTAGCACACGATGAATAAATTTATTTCAGCAAATAAAACAATTTAATGCATATTATACATGCGATCATGCTGCGGCGCCTGCCTGCTGAATGTGTGGGGTTTTTTTTTTTTTTTTTTTTTTTTTAAATTTTCCACAATACATATAATATTCAGTATGTAAAATAGGAGGCAGGTCAGTGAGGGATCGGTGACCGCTCATAACCCATCAGTATGAATAGCTAAGCAGAGCACCACATAAAGCCCTCACCCACAGGCTGCCTTGGAGCACGAGCATATCATTAATCTTTATTTTCAGTTTTGAGTTAAACAACAACCACAAGACTGATTTCATCAACCCAAGGTATCATTTTAATCAGTATAACAGCGCTGACCTGACACGGCCTGTAGGTTACTGTGTACAATCCTGCTGACAGGTTCCCTTTAAGTAATCGCTGGGATCCTAATAAAGTGACAAAGAAAGTGATGGCAGCAGTTTACATCTTAGAAACTTGGTGACAGTACAGCCTTTTCCCTGCAGAATTCAATCAGAACTTCTTCCGCTTTGTAACTAACATTTTTATTTTCCATTGTAGTGGATGAAGAGCCATAGGAAGAGCAATAGCATTCACAGGCAGAAGCAGAAATGGGTGTTTTACTGACCTCTGTTTTACCCTCAGTGGGCAGTTTACTTACTGGTTTATTTTATAAATTATATATGATAGACTTCACATTTTTAACTGCAAAACCTGCAGATTGGTTTTCAATCCCACCTGGAGTTCTTTATTTATTCAAATATATATTTTTGCATATGTCTGTTTTCTTTAATGAAGCTGAAGTGGCTTCCTTTACAGCACTAGTCCTTGCATTGTAAAGGGGGTCTTCAAGTGAGAAAATGACTTTCACATTTGGTTACAGGAAAACTTGCCACAACCATTGGCTAAAAGCCTTTTGTCCGTAACAAAACTCTTGTGGCTTGGCTACTCCTCTCAGCTGGAAGTTTAGTCCTGATCTATACCACACTGGCTTTTGCTGCAGTTAATGGACTCTTGGATGTTGCAACCTTTAAATAGAAGCGGGAAGATTAATGGACCGCATTTGGACCTCTTGATAGACTAGACACTTTAAATCCTCTTTTATATTAACCCTATGCTGTATAATGTCATTTTGTGTAATGTTTTTTTTCTTGTTTTGTGAAACTATTTGGTTACAGAATTAAACTATTTTTGAGATGTTTTGATAATTGTTTTCTTATGTGTAGTCTTTATTGTAAACTTCAATGTAATAATGAATGTGTGTGCTGCATTGTCAGTGTATATATGCTAGATTCCCTATTTCATTTATAAACAAAATGGAATACAAACCTGCAATAGGCATCTGTGTTTTGGGTCAAACACTCCTAATTTGGACTTTTCTTGTAACCATATAGAATGTTTTTTTTTATACATCACTAATGTACATAAAAATGTAATATATTTTTAGAGAAATCCCCTCTTTCCTTTGAACTGCTTATTTCTTGAAATACTCAATTGACTGATAAAAATAGGGATTTGTGTGTACTCACTGTAAAATCCTTTTTCTCCAAGCCACTCATTTGAGGGACACAGGACTGTGGGTGTATGCTGCTGCCACTAGGAGGCTGACACTCAGTAAATACAAAAAGGGTTAGCTCCTCCTCTGCAGTATACACCATCCACTGGATCTGGATAGAACCAGTTCAGAGACCAAGCAGTAGGAGATTCACAAAAAAATTAACCGTAGGTGCAACATGTCAAAACTATAACACTCATCATAGGCAAAAAGGGGTGGGTGCTGTGTCTGTGTCCCCAATGAGTGGCTCGGAGAAATGGATTTTACGGTGAGTACACAAAAATCCCTATTTCTCCATCGCCACATTGGGGGACACAGGACTGTGGGACGTCCCAAAGCAGTCCCTGGGTGGGAAATTGCAACATAACAGAGTAAACTCACGGCACCTGCTGTCTAAAGGTGCGCTACCACTGCCTGCAAAATTCGTCTACCCAGTCTCGCATCTGCAGATGCCTTAGTATGGACACCATAATGCTTTGAGAAAGTATGCAGGCTAGACCAGGGCGCAGCTTTGCAAACCTGCTCAGCAGACGCTTGATGCCGAATGGCCCATGAAGCACCCACCGACCGAGTGGAATGTACCCTGATCCCCTCTGGGATAGGCTTGCCTCTGAAGCGATAACCTTCTTGAACAGTCGACCGAATCCATCTGGCTATTGTTAACTTAGAAGCGGCCAATCCCTTCCGAGGTCCCACCGGGAGCACGAACAGAGCTTCCGTCTGTCGAAAAGGTGCCATCCTAGACACATACTTTCTGAGAGCCCTTACAAAATCCAAGGAGCGAAGAGCCTTCTCCACGCGGTGCGTCAAGGCAGGACAAAACGAAGGGAGGATGATATCCTTGTTAAGATGGAAGGAGGACACCACCTTTGGAAGAAAGGTAGGAGATGGTCTGAGGACCACTTTGTCTCGGCGGAATGTAAGAAAAGGCGCTCGAGAGGAAAGAGCAGCCAGCTCCGAGACTCATCTGATAGTAGTAATTGCAACAAGTAAGGCTACCTTCCATGAGAGAAGCGATAGAGAGATGTCCTGCAACGGCTCAAAGGGAGATTCCTACAGGATGCCTAGGACCAGATTAAGGTCCCAAGCCTCTAGAGGTGCTCTATAGGGAGGCACCACGTGGGAGACTCCCAGAAAGAACGTTCTGACCTGGGCTTTGGAAGCAATTTTACGCTGGAAAAGGACTCACAAGGCCGAGACCCGCCCCCTAAGGGAGTTTTGCGATAGCCCCAAGTCCAGACCGGATTGAAGGAATTCCAAGATGGTGGGAATGTTGAAAACCAGCAGAGGGCGACCTCTACTTTTGCGCCATTCAAAAAAGATCTTCCAGGTCCGATGATAGATGCGCAATGACACCGGCTTTCGAGCATTGATCAAGGTGGAAACTACTTTGCGGGAAAAACCCGCTTGAGTCAGAACCCAGGATTCAACGGCCAAGCCGTCAAACACAGGGCCCCCTGAGTTCTGGTGGTAGAGCAGGCCCTGGGATAGTAGATGCGGACGATCTGGTAGATGCCAAGGAATGTCTGCGATGAGTTGGACCAGCTCTGCATACCACGCCCGGCAAGGATAATCCGGAGCGATGAGAATCACTGGCACACCCTCCTCCCTGATCTTCCTGATGACTCTGGGAAGCAGGGGCAGGGGAGGAAACGGATAAGGAAGGTGAAACTGACTCCAAGGAAGGACCAGCGCGTCCACCCCGATTGCTCTCGGGTCCTGAGACCGGGCTACAAACTGAGGTACCTTGGCATTGAACCAGGAAGCCTTCAAGTCTACGTCTGGAGTACCCCAACGAAGGCAGATTTGTTGGAATATGTCCTGATGGAGAGACCACTCCTGAGGTTAGACCTTGCCGGCTGAGGAAGTCCGCGGCCCAATTTTCCACTCCTGGAATGTGAGTGGCTGATATGACCGTGGTTGTTTTCGGCCCAGCGAAGGATGTACTCTGCCTCGCGCATTGCAGCTCTGCTACAGGTGAACCCCCGGTGATTTATATAGGCCACAGCCGTGGCATTGTCCGACTGGATACGGATGGGGCGGCCTGCTAGGAGATGATGGAACCGCTTTAGAGACAGCCAAATCGCACGTATATCCAGGATATTGATTGGAAAGCGAGACTCGTAATGAGTCCAGGTTCCCTGCGCAGTGTGATGGTGAAAGACGGCTCCCCAGGTGAGGAGGCTGGCATGGGTAGTGACTACCAGCTAATGGATTGGGAGGAAGGGCCTCCCTTGGAGAAGAGAGGTTCGGCGCATCCACCATTGGAGTGCCTGCTTGACCCGAGAAGAGAGGACACAGTCGGTCGAGGGAAAATGGACTCCCATCCCATGCGTCCAGCAGAGCGTGCTGGAGGCGACGGAGGTGTAGTTGCGCAAATGGAATTGCGTCCATTGCGGCCACTATCTTCCCGAGAATCCTCATGCCGAAACGGATGGAACAGGGAGATGGCTGGAGAAGCTTCCAGACCCCCTGTTGAAGAGCCAGGACCTTGTCCCGAGGAAGAAGCTCCAACCCTTGGGAGGTGTCCAGGGTCATGCCCAGGAAGGAGATCCGTTGAGCTGGAACAGGAGATTACTTTTTTAAGTTGATCAACCAGTCCAGCCGAGAAGGAGTATCCAAGGAAATGCGGACGCACTCCTCGCAGGCTTGGAAAGATGGGCCTTTGACCAGTAAGTCGTCTAGGTAGGGAAGCACTACTAGACCCCGAGAATGTAGAATGGCCATGACCGCCGCCATGACCTTTGTGAAACTCCGGGGGCGGTGGCGAGGCCAAAAGGCAAGACCGTGAACTGAAAATGTTCCCCTCTGACGGCAAAGCGAAAGAAACCTTTGGTGAGGTGGGAAGATTGGAATGTGGAGGTATGCATCCCGGATGTCGATGGAGGCTAAGAATTCACCTTGTTCCATCGAGGCGATGACGGAACGGAGAGACTCCATCCTGAAATGTCGGACTTTGACAAATCTGTTCAAGGATGGGCCTGACCGTTCCATCCTTCTTGGGGACCATGAACAGATTTGAATAAAAACCGCGGAACCTTTCGTCTTCTGGGACTGGGACAATGACCCCGTCTCGGTGGAGTGACTCGATGGCCTGGGAAAAAGCCCGAGCACACGTTCCCACTTCGGGAGGGTGGGAAGCGAAAAACCGAGTGTGGGGGAGGATTAATCGATTTTGTAACTGGAGGACACCAGATCCCTGACCCACTCGTGAACGACTGCGAGCCAGGTATGACGAAACAAGAGAAGGCCTACTTTGCTGGTGTCGTCCGGACGAGGTTGTGAGTCCTTTAGATGAAGATGGTTGGGGTCTGGATCCCCTGGACCTAGAGGGCGTGGTGCGGCCCCTCCAGGAATGGTTGGGCCTGTACGAGGCCTGTGGGCTTTTGTCTCTGCCGGCACGGTGCCCCGAACCAGGGGAACTGGCCGAGGAGTTCTATGCGTAATTTCCACGAAAGGACCGAAAACGAGCCTGCGGCTGTCGACGGAACGGTTGTCTGAATCTCTGCTGGGGAAGGGAAGTACTTTTCCCTCCTGTAGCGTCTGAAATCAGCTTGTCCTGCTTTTCACCAAATAAGCGGCTACTGAGATATGGAAGGGACGTGAGGGACTTTTTTGATGTTGAGTCCACTCTCCAGTTTCTCAAGCATAGTGCTCCCCTAATCGCCATAGCGTTTGAAGCCATAAGTGCAGAGCAATTAGCCGCGTCCAGGGAAGCTTTTATTAAGTAATTGCCAGCCAAGGAAATTTGATTTGCTAGCTCCGCTATGTCAGAGGGAAGATCACTGTTCTGTAAGGCCTTATGCAGACAGTCTGCCCAAAAAGTCACGGCTTTGGCTACCCAGGTAGCAGCAAAGGAGGGAAAGAGTGCCGAGCCAGAAGCCTCAAACGCTGAACGGGCGAGACTGTCAACTAGGCGATCTGTGGGATCTTTGATAGAAGATCCGTCCGGCGCGGATAGAAGAGTTTTAGAGGACAAACGTGAAACAGGAGGATCCACAGGAGGGGATTTTGTCCATTGTTTGCGGAGATCATGAAAAAAAGGATATTTGGACTCCAGAGATCTCTGGCCTGCAAAGCGTTTGTCCGGACCCTCCCTATGTCGCTGGACTATGTCCTGGAACTCCGGGTGATTGGCACCCTATTAGGAGGCTTGGTCCTTTTGAAGGACACCGAGTTATCCGTATAGGAGGTCGCAGGCTCCTCATCAACCTGAAGGGACTGGTTGACGGCCTCAATGAAACTATAGTACTCTGATAACCTGGCGACTCCAGATCAAGAGGCCCATCAGAGTCAGGTTCAGAGTCCTGGTCGGAACAGGTGCCTGGGGAGAGGGAAGCAGAGCTAAAGGTCGCCGAGGCACCAGAGGGCCTGGGGGACGAGCTACGGACACGCTTCCTAGATTGCCGCTTGTGCCTAGAATGAGAGCGGCCCCTGCAGGCTGAAGATTCCGCAGCCGTAGGGGAAGTTTCCTGAATAGGCGGATTAGTGGTCCTGCTCCTGGATGGATCCTGGAGAAACTCGATAGCTTTAGTCAAAGAAGCCATAGATTGCGAAAGTGTCAAAGCCCACTCAGGTGGACTGGTCATCGCGGGCTCGTTTGCGGTGGGGGGCTCCTGAGCGCATTTAGGGTCACAAGCATTACAGAGCGGAGCAGTATGCCCACTTGGTAGCGCAGCCTGACAGGAGGTGCAAGAAGTGAAGAACACCGTATGCGTTTTTGCAGATTTTTTGGAGGGTTTAGGCAGAGACCTATTGTACCTGCTAACCTCCGTGCAGGGCTGATGTGGGGCAGTTATGTGCAGCTAAAATAGACCACTCTGTATGCATGAGGAGGAGGGCCTGTGTTAGCGTGCAGAGCACCTACCCAGGTCCTGTGTCCTGTCGCAGCGCTGTCCCAACCGGGAGGAGGGCAGCCGGCGTCCAGAAGCTTCTTGCATCAAAGATGGCAGCCGAGATTATGTGGAGTGCTTCTCGCAGTGTGCGAGAAGGGCTAATCCGGTAGGCGGGGCCTCATGCGTTACGCACGCTGTGGGCGTAGCTGGGGCCGAAGCCGGGGACTAAATTAGCGGTGCCCGGCCGCAAGATGCGGCCGAGCCCACGGTGCGCTCGGGAGCCCCCCCACCCCTGCAAGACTCACCGCTAATGGTCCTCTACAGGCGAGGTATGAGGGGAAAAATAGTCACCAAAAAACAATATATAGGGTATTAATTTAGATTACAACTAAAAAAGTACCAAAAAGAAACCCCTAAAATGTAACTTTTAATAAATTTGAGTAAAAAAAAATTACCCATATAAAAGGGTCAAGAGACAGTAACACCTTAATCTATCTTAACAATTAATAAGAAAGGATAGAAGCTAAGATGGTGGGGGGGGGTGATCTTTCCCTTATTCACCCTACCTCACAGCGGAGGTTGGCACCCTAAGTTCGACATGGCGCCCCCACTCATCGACGGCTCTCCCTTATAACCCTAAAAGGAACTTATCAAAGGAAACTGCCACCACACCAAACCTTATCTAAAGTGCAATTGTGCTTATAAGGTGCAGAATAAAAGCTGTTGAAGTCTTTTTGTGGATCGGTTTCCACAACAAAGGGTCTAAAAATGGTTACCCTTGTACAAATATATAATGGAGGTGCAATAGGTGTCTAATATAAGAGACAAAATAAGTAAATCTTAAGCAATTGCGATATTCATCAATAATAGTCCTGCCTATAATAACAGGAAATGCATCACACCTATAGTATACCTAATTACTATATATATATATATATATATATATATATATATATATAATGTATTAGGGAGATGATAGTGTATCAATGCATCATCAGGGCTGTATTGCTACTGCCATACAAATGCACCTCCAATTTTCATACAGACATTAATACAGATGGTTACTTTGCATCTTCATAAATGGTCAAAAAAGAAGTAAGGATGTACTCATCCATTTGTTGTCGCCCATCCCGACGCGTTTCCCCCTAGGGCAATACACCAGGGTTCATCATGGGAAGGAGTAGGGCTTCTCACAGTACGAGGCAGCTGTAGTGTGCCGCGTCTCGACGTGACCGCTCACAATGAAGGGCTGCACGTGTCTTACCATTCGCCGCTTCTTATCCCTCTCGCTGCCATCATAGACAGCTTCAGAGCCGGAAATGACGCGTGATGATGCATAGCGCCGAAGTACTTCCGGTTAGTGGAGCGCTAGAGCGCTCCACTCGATACAACCTATCGCTCTGAAGATTGAGGGCAGTGCAAGCTGAATGTGACTAGCTTGCTGAAGCCTAATTTACGTCATTGGAGCGCACAAAGCTCCATAATATATGCCGAACTGTTTGTACAGGGCGCAATAAAGTAATAAGATAATAACTAGTAGAGCATAAGGTTCTTGATGCATCAATTTTAGGCACCAGTAATTTGCATTAATATCATTGCGGGAGGATTTGAAGCGGAGAATGGCCGTACAGCCACAACATAGTATGGGGATGCCAGAAATATTATCATTAACCACCCATGGGTAGGTGGAATTTGATTTGAAAGAACCTACTGGTATTGTTTACACTGTTTAGTGATAAACGCACATGTGATCTCCTGGGAGACCTATACAATTATCCAGTTTTTCTTGTCATACAGACAAAGTGAACACCATTTAAATAAAGCTGGTAAAACTAAGCTGCTCGTTCAGTCCCAAGGGAGACATAGACTCCAGGAGGTAGATCCACCTCGTTTCACGCTGCAATATTTTACGATCCCAGTCGCCCAACCTGATAGATTGGGGGACGGTCTCTATCACCTGAAACGAGAATGACGTAAGGTCACCTTGATGCTTCTCTACCATATGACGTGCAAGAGGGGTATCTCTCTTATGTTTAATATCTCCTACATGTTCGCTTATCCTTATTTTCAATTGCCTCTTCGTTTTTCCGACATAATCTAAAGGACAGCTACATGTACATAAGTAGACTACCCCTGTGGTTCCACAACTGGCAAAGCCTCTATTTTTGAAGATGCGTCCCGTAACCGCACTACTAAAGGTTGTTGACTGCTTTACTAGTTTACACACATTACATCCTCTACATTTAAAGGTACCAACACTCCTCTGGTCCAACCATGTTCCTCCTACTTTTGAGGGATTCAAATGACTGTGGACCACATGGTCACGTATTGACTTCCCCCTCCTATACGTCACCGAAGGGGTTTTTGGAATATAGTCAGCTATATCGGGATCCGCTCTTAAAATATTCCAATACCGTTTTAGGATACCCATCATTTTGTAATTTTGATCGTCACATGTTCCAATTAGTCTAGTCACATCCCCTCCTTCCTTTTTAGGTTTAGGGGTAAGTAATTGCATACGATTAGAGTTACGCGCAATTCATATCCCTTTTCTATCACATAATCGGGGGATCCTCTTTCCCTAAACCGTCTCTTCATGATGTTAGCTTGATAATCAAAGTCTTGTAGTGAGGAACAGTTTCTACGAAGTCTAAAAAACTGTCCCTTGGGTATACCTTTCTTTAAACTTGTGGGGTGATAGCTCTCCCAGCGGAGGAGACTATTAGTCGCTGTCTTTTTACGATAAATCGTACTGTTGATAGGGCCCTGGTCTCCCCTCCAGAGATGTACATCCAGAAAAGAAATGCTGTCGCCCCCTACTTCATAAGTAAACCTTAGAACCACGTCATTTGTATTCAAGTGTTCCACAAATTCTTTAAACAAATTGCCATCCCCGACCAGAGTATCAGGATATCATCAATAAAGCGCCCCCAAAAAACAATATGGGGGCCCCATTTATCATCGTCGTCCCTGAACACCACCGGTTCCTCCCACCAGCCCAGGAGCAAATTAGCATAAGTGGAGGCACAAGGGCTCCCCATTGCTGTGCCCCTGAGCTGGTGGAAGAATTTCCCATCAAAGAGAAAAAAGTTATGAGTCAACACATATTGAAGTTCGTGGTATATTGAAGAGCAGTGGGATACCTAAAATAAGCCCCTGCTGTAAACTAAGAGGTCAATAGCCTTGTGTGTGTTTTATCACATTGTAGCAGTGGAGGGATAACTAAAGGTACTGTCACACAGTACCATTTTGATCGCTACGACGGTACGATTCGTGACGTTCTAGCGATATCGTTACGATATCGCAGTGTCTGACACGCAGCAGCGATCAGGGATCCTGCTGAGAATCGTACGTCGTAGCAGATCGTGTGGAACTTTCTTTCGTCGCTTGATCACCCGCTGACATCGCTGGATCGTTGTGTGTGACAGCGATCCAGCGATGTGTTCGCTTGTAACCAGGGTAAACATCGGGTAACTAAGCGCAGGGCCGCGCTTAGTAACCCGATGTTTACCGTGGTTACCAGCGTAAACGTAAAAAAACAAACAGTACATACTTACATTCCGGTGTCTGTCCTCCAGCGTCTCAGCTTCTCTCCACTGTGTGAGCGTCTGCCAGCCGGAAAGCGAGCACAGCGGTGACGTCTGACGTCACCGCTGTGCTTGCCGGCTATGGCGCTTACACAGTGGAGAGAAGCAGAACGCCGGGGACAGACACCGGAATGTAAGTATGTACTGTTTGTTTTTTTATTACTTTTACGCTGGTAACCACTGTAAACATCGGGTTACTAAGCGCGGCCCTGCGCTTAGTTACCCGATGTTTACCCTGGTTACCGGGGACTTCGGCATCGCTCCAGCGCCGTGATTGCAACGTGTGACCGCAGTCTACGACGCTGGAGCGATATTCATACGATCGCTGCGACGTCACGGATCGTGCCGTCGTAGCGATCAAAATGGTACTGTGTGACAGTACCCTAAGATAAGCCCCCCTGCACATGTGATAGCCGTCTGTTGGCCTAAAGTCACCCTAATCCGTGACGTAGGGGGTGATGGTCACGGTGTGACCTCTATGCTGATGACACACAGATCTACATCTCTGGACCAGATATCACCTCCCTACTAACCAGAATCCCTCAATGTCTGTCCACTATTTCATCCTTCGCTAGATTTCTGAAACTTAACATGGACAAAACAGAATTCATCATCTTTCCCCCATCTCACGCGACCCCCCCAACGAACCTAAGCATTACAGTAAATGGCTGCCCACTCTCCCCAGTCCCACAAGCTCGCTGCCTCGGGGTAATCCTTGACGCTGATCTCTCCTTCAAACCACATATCCAAGCCCTTTCCACTTCCTGCCGACTTCAACTCAAAAATATTTCACGAATCCGTTCATTCTTCAACCAAGAATCTGCAAAATCCCTAGTCCATGCCCTCATCATCTTTTGCCTTGACTACTGCAACCTCCTGCTCTGTGGCCTCCCCTCGAACACTCTCGCGCCCCTCCAATCTATTCTAAACTCTGCTGCCCGACTAATCCACCTGTCCCCCCGCTATTCCCTGGCCTCTCCCCTCTGTCAATCCCTTCACTGGCTCCCCATTGCCCAGAGACTCCAGTACAAAACCCTAACCGTGACGTACAAAGCCATCCACAACCTGTCTCCCGGTACTTACCTACATGCAACCTCCGATCCTAACAAGATCTCCTTCTCTACTCCCCTCTTATCTCCTCTTCCCACAATCGTATACAAGATTTCTCTCGCGTATCACCCCTACTCTGGAACCCTCTACCACAACACATCAGACTCTCGCCTACCATCGAAATCTTCAAAAAGAACCTGAAGACCCACCTCTTCCGACAAGCCTACCACCTGCAGGAACCACCGATCGACCAAACCGCTGCATGACCAGCTCTATCCTCACCTACTGTATTCTCACCCATCCCTTGTAGATTGTGAGTCTTCGCGGGCAGGGTCCTCACTCCTCCTGTACCAGTTATGACTTGTATTGTTTAAGATTATTGTACTTGTTTTTATTATGTATACCCCTCCTTACATGTAAAGCGCCATGGTATAAATGGCGCTATAACAATAAATAATAATAATAATATTGAAGCAGTCTCAGCAGGAAGCCATTATGTCGAAAGCAATGTTTCCCCTTGCTCTAAGATAATATTCGACAGCTTCCAAACCCTTATTGTGTGGTATACTACTATAAAGGGTTTCCACATCTATTGATGCCAGGATATTACCTGAATCAAGATGGATACCATCTAGTTCAGTCAACAGGTCAGAGGTGTCTCTAATGTATGATGGTAGAGAATACACAAAGGGACGTAGAATCTGGTCAAGGTATACACTTGAATTTTGGCATAATGCGTCTATGCCCGCCACAATTGGGCGTCCCTTCAGTGGATCACATCCCTTGTGTGTTTCTGGTAGGGAATAGAAGGTTGCTACTGTGGGATACTTAGGGTACATAAAGTCAAATTCGCTCCGGGACAAAAGACCGTCCTCCAAAGCCCCCGTCAGTAATGTTTTCAGTTCTACTTGGTAGGGCAATGTGGGGTCTTTTTTAAGGATCTCATAGGTTGTTAGATCCGATAGAATGTTTTTACACATTATTAAATATTGTGATCTATCTAGTACCACCACATTGCCCCCCTTATCAGACGGTTTGATCACTAGCTTATGATCTTTTTCCAAGGAGCTAAGTGCCTCCAATTCACATTTCTCCAAATTAGGTTCCGATGTACCATATTTTGGATTAATTTTCTAGATTTCTTCAGTAACTAAACTCAAGAATATATCAATATTGCTATCATTACCGATTGGAGGTGCTTTTTTGCTCCTTGGTTTGAGCTCAGAGTATGGACCTTCTCCAATCTGTCGTACCCCCTCATCAGACAATCCAGCCAGCACTCTCACATCCTCCAACGAATCAGATGATATACCCAATAATTGACATTGTGACTTATCTTTCTGAGTAAAGAATTTTTTCCACTTAAGTTTTCTTAGGGTACTGTCACACAGTCACACTTTGGACGCTACGACGGCACGATCCGTGACGTCGCAGCGTCGTATGAGTATCGCTCCAGCGTCGTAGACTGCGGTCACACGTTGCAATCACGGCGCTGGAGCGATGCCGAAGTCCCCGGGTAACCATCGGGTTACTAAGCGCAGGGCCGCGCTTAGTAACCCGATGTTTACCCTGGTTACCAGCGTAAACGTAAAAAAAACAAACAGTACATACTTACATTCCAGTGTCTGTCCCCCGGCGTTCTGCTTCTCTCCACTGTGTAAGCAGCAGAGCCGGAAAGCACAGCGGTGACGTCAGACGTCACCGCTGTGCTCGCTTTCCGGCTGGCCGGCGCTCACAGTGCAGAGAAGCTGAGACGCCGGAGGACAGACACCGGAATGTGAGTATGTACTGTTTGTTTTTTTTTACTTTTACACTGGTAACCAGGGTAAACATCGGGTTACTAAGCGCGGCCCTGCGCTTAGTTACCCGATGTTTACCCTGGTTACAAGCGAACACATCGCTGGATCGCTGTCACACACAACGATCCAGCGATGTCAGCGGGAGATCCAGCGACGAAAGAAAGTTCCATACGATCTGCTACGACGTACGATTCTCAGCAGGATCCCTGATCGCTGCTGCGTGTCAGACACAGCGATATCGTATGGATATCGCTGGAACGTCACGGATCGTACGGTCGTAGCGATCAAAGTGTGACTGTGTGACAGTACCCTTATAAAAAGATGAAGATCTTTAATCCATATAAATGGGTCATATTTGGTAGTGGGAACAAATGACAGACCATGACTCAACACCATTGTTTCCGAAGGAGAAAGAATATGTGAGGATAAATTGATGATACATTCAGCCCCTCCATCCTCACAATCAGTTCTTATCTTTTCTGACCTTGGGGAAATCGTGTGCGTAGTGTGTATGGGGGCATTTCTCTGTGTTCTAAAAAAGAGGATGAGGAGGAAGATGAAGATGCTGAATTGTTTGATGGACCAGCTGCCGGAGGTGCCATCTGTTGGCGCTGCCCTAGGCTCCCCCTTTGACCACCTCTTGGCCATTTTTTATGTGTTCCTCTCCTATTATACTGCCCCCTACCTCTCCCACTTTCCTGATAGTATTGGTGTCTTGTTTCAGTATCTGATAAGTTGATGTCTGATGAGGAAACCTCCTCTATGGGGGCGGTGTTATCCCTCAGAAATGCATACGCTCTCTTATCTTTAAAGTCTGCGAGATCTCTAACAAATCGTTTGTGTTTCCTATCTTTTAGGATATTTTGATACCGTTCCACTGTTGTTTTCAGAGTGAGGTGGTCAAAGGGGGAGACAAGGGCAGCGCCAACAGATGGCACCCCCGGCAGCTGGTCCATCAAACAATTCAGCATCTTCATCTTCCTCCTCATCCTCTTGACCAGATTCTACGTCCCTTTGTGTATTCTCTACCATCATACATTAGAGACACCTCTGACCTGTTGACTAAGCTAGAAGGTATCCATCTTGATTCAGGTACTATCCTGGCATCAATAGATGTGGAAACCCTTTATAGTAGTATACCACACAAGGGTTTGGAAGCTGTCGAATATTATCTTAGAGCAAGCGGAAACCATTGCTTTTGACGTAATGGCTTCCTGCTGAGACTGCTTCAATATGTGTTGACTCATAACTTTTTTCTCTTTGATGGGAAATTTTTCCACCAGCTCAGGGGCACAGCAATGGGGAGCCCTTGTGCCCCCACTTTTGCTAATTTGCTCCTGGGCTGGTGGGAGGAAACGGTGGTGTTCAGGGACGACGATGATAAATGGGGCCCCCATATTGTTTTTTGTAGGCGCTTTATTGATGATATCCTGATACTCTGGTCGGGGGATGGCAATTTGTTTAAAGAATTCGTGGAACACTTGAATACAAATGACGTGGGTCTAAGGTTTACTTATGAAGTAGGGGGCGACAGCATTTCCTTTCTGGATGTACATCTCTGGAAGGGAGACCAGGGCACTATCAACAGTACGATTTATCGTAAAAAGACAGCGACTAATAGTCTCCTCCGCTGGGAGAGCTATCACCCCACAAGTTTAAAGAAAGGTATACCCAAGGGACAGTTTTTTAGACTTCGTAGAAACTGTTCCTCACTACAAGACTTTGATTATCAAGCTATCATCATGAAGAGACGGTTTAGGGAAAGAGGATCCCCCGATTATGTGATAGAAAAGGGATATGAATTGCGCGTAACTCTAATCGTATGCAATTACTTACCCCTAAACCTAAAAAGGAAGGAGGGGATGTGACTAGACTAATTGGAACATATGACGATCAAAATTACAAAATGATGGGTATCCTAAAACGGTATTGGAATATTTTAAGAGCGGATCCCGATATAGCTGACTATATTCAAAAAAAACCTTTGGTGACGTATAGGAGGGGAAAGTCAATACGTGACCATGTGGTCCACAGTCATTTGAATCCCTCAAAAGTAGGAGGAACATGGTTCTACCTTTAAATGTAGAGGATGTAATGTGTGTAAACTGGCAAAGCAGTCAACAACCTTTAGTAGTGCGGTTACGGGACGCATCTTCAAAAATAGAGGCTTTGCCAGTTGTGGAACCACAGGGCTAGTCTACTTATGTACATGTCCTTTAAATTATGTCGGAAAAACGAAGAGGCAATTGAAAATAAGGATAAGCGAACATGTAGGAGATATTAAACATAAGAGAGATACCCCTCTTGCACGTCATATGGTAGAGAAGCATCAAGGTGACCTTACGTCATTCTCGTTTCAGGTGATAGAGACCGTCCCCCAATCTATCAGGTTGGGCGACTGGGATCGTAAAATATTGCAGCGTGAAACGAGGTGGATCTACCTCCTGGAGTCTATGTCTCACTTGGGACTGAACGAGCAGCTTAGTTTTACCAGCTTTATTTAAATGGTGTTCACTTTGTCTGTATGACAAGAAAAACTGGATAATTGTATAGGTCTCCAAGGAGATCACATGTGCGTTTATCACTAAACAGTGTAAACAATACCAGTAGGTTCTTTCAAATCAAATTCCACCTACCCATGGGTGGTTAATGATAATATTTCTGGCATCCCTATACTATGTTGTGGCTGTACGGCCATTCTCCGCTTCAAATCCTCCCGCAATATTAATGCAAATTACTGGTGCCTAAAATTGATGCATCAAGAACCTTATGCTCTACTAGTTATCTTATTACTTTATTGCGCCCTGTACAAACAGTTCGGCATATATTATGGAGCTTTGTGCACTCCAATGACGTAAATTAGGCTTCAGCAAGCTAGTCACATTCAGCTTGCACTGCCCTCAATCTTCAGAGCGATAGGTTGTATCGAGTGGAGCGCTCTAGCGCTCCACTAACCGGAAGTACTTCGGCGCTATGCATCATCACGCGTCATTTCCGGCTCTGAAGCTGTCTATGATGGCGGCGAGAGGGATAAGAAGCGGCGAATGGTAAGACACGTGCAGCCCTTCATTGTGAGCGGTCACGTCGAGACGCGGCACACTACAGCTGCCTCGTACTGTGAGAAGCCCTACTCCTTCCCATGATGAACCCTGGTGTATTGCCCTAGGGGGAAACGCGTCGGGATGGGCGACAACAGATGGATGAGTACATCCTTACTTCTTTTTTGACCATTTATGAAGATGCAAAGTAACCATCTGTATTAATGTCTGTATGAAAATTGGAGGTGCATTTGTATGGCAGCAGCAATACAGCCCTGATGATGCATTGATACGTTATCATCTCCCTAATACATACATATATATATATATATATATATATATATATATATATATATATATATTTGAGGTAATTGGGTATACTATAGGTGTAATGCATTTCCTGTTATTGTAGGCAGGACTATTATTGATGAATATCGCAATTGCTTAAGATTTACTTATTTTGTCTCTTATATTAGACACCTATTGCACCTCCATTATATATTTGTACAAGGGTAACCATTTTTAGACCCTTTGTTGTGGAAACCGATCCACAAAAAGACTTCAACAGCTTTTATTCTGCACCTTATAAGCACAATTGCACTTTAGATAAGGTTTGGTGTGGTGGCAGTTTCCTTTGATAAGTTCCTTTTAGGGTTATAATGGAGAGCCGTCGATGAGTGGGGGCGCCATGTCGAACTTAGGGTGCCAACCTCCGCTGTGAGGTAGGGTGAATAAGGGAAAGATCACCCCCCCACCATCTTAGCTTCTATCCTTTCTTATTAATTGTTAAGATAGATTAAGGCGTTACTGTCTCCTGACCCTTTTATATGGGTAATTTTTTTACTCAAATTTATTAAAAGTTAAATTTTAGAGGTATGAGGGGAGGTGCAGTAACCCTCGATCTGCCACCCTCTTGATGAGGAGGTGGAGAGGGACTGAGGAGCTCCATGCAGCACCGCTGTTCTTCAGTGGTGGTGCAGAGGGAGGGCAGCCGGACTGTGCATATGAAAGGTGGCCTCTGTGTATCCGAAGGGTTCGCTCCCCTAGGATTTCACAGGGCTAGGTCTCGGCCGTAAATCCCATGTCGCAGGAGAGGGTACGGGGAGGTGAAACTCGCCTGTTGATGTTTTTGGGGAGATCGGCCCCCTTAAAAGGGTCCGTCGCCCCATCATCCTCTTGCGCAAAAAGGTAAAAATAAGAAAGTCTGAAAAAAAAACAGACGCAGTGTGCCTCCTACAGACACTAAGCAAGAACTGGCATTATCCGGAGCCAGTGGGTGGTGTATACTGCAGAGGAGGAGCTAACCTTTTTTGTATTTACTTAGTGGCAGCAGCATACACCCACGATCCTGTGTCTCCCAATGTGGCGATGGAGAAAAAATAATTCTATCAGCATGCATAAGAGACAAATGTGGCGTGACAAAAAAACAAGCAAAACTTTTTTTTTTTTGCAGCTTCTTTACTGCCAAGAGAGCAGGTTTTGCTGCAGCAAAAATGTCACGTGTGAACATAGCATAGCCTAAGGGTACGTTTCCTCGGTCCCGATTGGCAGCGCTTTGGACGCAGCTCCGTCCAAAGCTCTGCCGGCTTTTGTACGCGTGGTGATTCCGCATGTGTTCATTGAACCATGCGGAATCACCGCATCCTATACATAGGACAATATTTATCTTGCTCAGACTGAGCGTCTCCGCAAGATAGACATGCTGCTGTCTAGAAAGATGCGCCACATGTCGGAGGCGTCCCTGCACACATAGCGGAGATGGGATTTTAGAAAATCCCCTCCACTATGCTGTAACATCTGGCCGCTGCAGCTGTACGCAGGCAGGGTCCAATCCACAGCGTATACTGACCGCAGAAACATACCCTTATAGAACAGCAGGGTGCACAGTCAAGTTCCCAGTGATCAGACACTTCTCACCCATGAACAGGATAAGTTGTAATTATGATGCAACCACTTCTTTTACTGGATCTTCCATTTCTTTTTTAGGCATATGTCATATCTTGGTCATTGAGTTGGCAGTCTTATTAAAACCACACATCATTCAGATCATTCATGTGCCTGACCTGTTGCCAAAACTCCTGCTTACTGCTATGAGAGCAGAGCCTGGAATTCAAATGTTAAGTGATGTAGTGTCCCGTCCTGCACTTACCTTCATTCAGGGAGTTTTCCTGGAAGTCTGCAGAGCTCAGTTTTGAATGGATTTATTGTTGGTCTGCTAGAACTAGAGCTCTGCACTTTTTCTCTTACTTTCCCTGGCTGTCCTGTATGTGCTGCATTCAAGACTGGGCTCTACACAACCCTGTTCTCGGGATTGCTAGGGGCCTATGGGCATAACTGTCAAATCTTGGAATATCCCTGTTAAACCTATAAGTAGTACATTAGCTGATCATCTTATGTGACTTTTACAGATGTTCCTCAAGCAAAGCAGTGAGGAGTCCTTCCCACCTACTGTCATTGATGGTTTGTGTTGTCTGCCTCCAACTTTAGACTGGGGGTGCTTTCTCACATCACTAAAACCATGGGAAATCTAAAACAATTGTCATTGTTCAGAGACCCTAAACTGTCATTCTGTGCTGACAAAGTACAGGCGCATGGTGCACCATTGGTGTGGCCAAACATTTAAAGGGAATTTGTCAGCAGGTTTTTGCTACCTCATCTAAGAGCAGCATGATGTAGGCAAAGATACTCTGAATTCAAGGATGTATCACTTTGTTTACTGGGTGCAGCTGTTGTGAAACACTTCTTAGATGCAGCATGAAGCAGAGCTCAGACAGCTAACCCCGCCCACACCAGGCTGTATGTACATAGTCTACTGACAGTGAGCTGCTAATCATAGGATGGGGCGGAGTCAGACTATCAGTTGTGGACATTATACCTGGCACCGATAATGTCACTGTAAGAAAACCAGAGCACACAGCTTAATAAATGACACATCATTGAATTCAGTGTTTTAACCCTTACCTCAGATTACATGAAAGGAATCGCTCAGTAAGTTTTTGCTAAGTGCAACTTCCCATCTACTTGTTTTCCCATAGTTCTGCTTCTATAATGCCAGAGCTGTCAAAGTAGGAAGGGGGAGTGGTGAATGAGGGAAAGTGCACTTAAATGTTTGGTCATGCAAAGGGTGCACCAAGAGCCTGTACTTGGGTTGAACAATCATTCTGTTCAGACAAAAAAAAAAAAAAAATGCTGCTAAGTAGAGTTTAACACTCTGCTTAAAAGGGGTTTTGCCAGGCGTGTTTGTGTTCAGTCTGACTGATGCTTGCAACCTCCTGACAGTATACAATATGCACACTTTGAGGATTCTGCTCTGTCTTCTGAAACTGTTGTCACAGGATTGCTCATATGAGATTTTTGTACTTGCAGTCCCATGCGATTAGTTACATTTCTTGCTTCCCTCTATTGAGAGAAGCAGGAAGAGCAGCTGCTCCGCATGTGACCGCCAGAATCCAAGCCACATACAAGTGGACACGGGACTCTGCAAGCTGACAGAAAAACATGCCTGGCCCATCCCTTTAACATTGCAACACTTTATGTGCCATATGTATTCAAGTGCGGCAGAAAGTTCTACCATTGCCCCTTCATTTGAATGGACCTGTAGAAATCCATACATGTGCTTCAGAAACAGAATACCTGGCCCTATTTACTGGAAATGGTCAGACATCATAAAATTAAATTTTATCTGTTTTAATACAGTGAGCTTAAATAATAGTTACATCCAAAGTGCACTGTACAACTCTCCTGGGCATAGTGATCCCATACATGTGTGCCTTGTATAGCACTGGGTTTACATGCATTTCCCCTAGCTTTTACTGCAGCCTCTGAATCTATATAAGAGGCATCGTGATTACTCGCTAATCCCGCCCCCTGCACAGTAGCTCCGCCCCCACACATCACCACACACAATCCCACCCCCACATTACCACACATAATCCCGCCCCCCACCACATTACCACATAATCCCGCCCCCCACCACATTACCACACATAATCCCGCCCCCCACCACATTACCACACATAATCCCGCCCCCCACCACATTACCACACATAATCCCGCCCCCCACCACATTACCACACATAATCCCGCCCCCACATTACCACACATAATCCCGCCACCCACCACATTACCACACATTATCCCGCCCCCACATTACCACACACAACCTCGCCACATTACCACACATAATCCCACCCCCACATTACCACACATAATCCCGCCCCCCCACCACATTACCACACATAATCCCACCCCCCCACCACATTACCACACATAATCCCACCCCCCCACCACATTACCACACATAATCCCACCCCCCACATTACCACACGAGGCTCTGTCCCCACACATTACCACACGAGGCTCCGTCCCCACACATTACCACACGAGGCTCCGTCCCCACACATTACCACACGAGGCTCCATCCTCACACATTACCACACGAGGCTCCGTCCCCACACATTACCACACGAGGCTCCGTCCCCACACATTACCACACGAGGCTCCGTCCTCACACATTACCACACGAGGCTCCGTACTCACACATTACCACACGAGGCTCCGTCCCCACACATTACCATACGAGGCTCCGTCCCCACACATTACCACACGAGGCTCTGTCCCCACACATTACCACACGAGGCTCTGTCCCCACACATTACCACACGAGGCTCTGTCCCCACACATTACCATACGAGGCTCCGTACTCACACATTACCCCACGAGGCTCCGTACTCACACATTACCACACGAGGCTGCGTCCCCACACATTACCACACGAGGCTCCGTACTCACACATTACCACATAAGGCTCTGTCCCCACTCATTACCACACGAATCCAGTTTGCTTTTGATTTTACACCGTGAATAAAATATATTAGTATTATTCTGATTTTTAATTATTGTTATTAACTTCATTTTAAGTTAATTTACCACCTGCGTAAGTGCTATTGAATGTTGTCATTATTTACTTTAGTTTAATCACTAGCAGCGTTAATTAGATAGCAATGAGCATGCCGAGCGTTAGCTGGCTGGAAACAGCTAGTGTATATGATATTTAAGTAAAGACAAAAAAGTAGATTGGACCAGAGGAAATTATGTTTGGGGCAGCGTGCATCCTCTGAATTAATGACCGATCACCTGGTTACCATGCAAAAGTGTGTGTGTGTGTGTGTGTGTCACACAAGATAGATGATGAATATTGTCCTTGTGAATTAAAAGGAATATCTTGTCAGGTTTTTGCTATTTAATCTAAGAGCAGCATAATATAGGGCACAAGAACCTGATTATAGGGATGTTCCACATACTAGGCTATGTGCTATTCTTTTATTACAATCAGTGTTTTATCAGCAGACAATTATCACTACAGGACAAGGCATCTCATGCTCACTAGTCAACCAGTTGATCCCACCCCCACCACTGATTAGCTGCCTGCTCACATGAGGCTGACCATCAGGGGTGTGGGTGAGGTTACTCACAGATCAGCATTTGAGCACTGCTACATCTACAACAAAAAAAACAAGGATTATAAAACACAAAACAAAACTATACCAAGTAGCCCAGTAATTGATATATTGCTGAAATAAGGCTCTTTGTCCCTACATTATGCTGCTCTCAGATATATGGATTTAGGCGTGAAAATGTTATCAGACCTGCACATACTGATGCTGTTTTAAAACATGGCCATTGTGGTTTCTGCAGCATGATTCTAGGTGAAAGCATCTCTGCGTCTCTAGTCTGGATGCCATAACTGGAACCTATAATAATTTGGTCAATGTCAGAACTGGGACCACAAGCTGTTCGTTACAGTCAGATCCGGACTGTCTAAGCAACAGAGACTGCAATAATCGGGAAAAGGAAGACTGTAGATATATGGCAGCGACATCTGTGTCACATGGTCGGACAGGGGTGAACCAGAACAAGCCAATGTCAGGGTAAATATAGACTATTTATTGGTATACAGGAGAGGATGTGCGTGGTAACAAATCACTGTTCCATCCAGTGGAGACACAGCAAAAGCACAAAAACTACCAAGCAGTAATCAAGAAACAAAATTTCCCGATTTTATTAAGCACCAGCTTAACACTGAATATTTGCCCAAATATTACTTGCTTTGTTTGGCTGCGACTTTTCATATTACAATACAGTATAAAACTTTTGCTCAACATCAAAACAAAATCAATGATTTTCAGCTTCTTTCTTTATTGCCCAGGACCAGACAGAGATTTATTCATGAACTGTCTCTTTACAAAGCACATCCACCACTGGAGAGAGAAAAGGAGCACATTAAAAACAAAAAAGAAATGATTGTGGAAATAAAACATATTATAGTTCTGCCTGAAGAAGAATCCGCACATCCATGTGTCGTGGTACGTATATGGACCGCGGTACTCGGACTGACCAGGAGTTACTGACCTGATGAAGAGAGCCTCAGATTTGCCTACGAGGCTGTTGAGTTTAGGTTGAGAGGCTTGCAATCGGACAGTGACACACAAATGTGCGAATATGGCCTATGGGGCACTGCAGGACAGACGGATTTACGCACAGAGAAAGCCGTGTGAACATAAAGCCTAAACAATATTCACCGGTTCATTAGCCGTGGTGCTGGGGCAATGATGGGAAATTACTTTTAAAGTCGCCCTGCCATTAACTTTTTCCCTACTAAACCTATGTAGATGTTAGTGTAGTGTGGTGTCCCTGTGTTACTATACCGTACTCAGCGATTACCGTCTCCTCTGATATCCAGCGCCGGTCTGCTCCTCTTCTGAGTCACGTGACAACGATTCAGACTCTCCGATCACACTGCACTCCATGTGTCCTTTACAATATAAGTCTATGGGGCCTCGTTCTGACGCATCTTAGACTTATATTGTAAAAGCCGCTTCCAGGTCACAGAGCGCAGTGTGACCCAGAGAGGAGCAGAACGGCGCTGGATGCCGGAGGAGACTGATCGGATCACTGGGTATATTAATACATTGAGCCTACATTGACATTTACACAGGTTTAGGGTTAAAAAAAGATAATGGCAGCGCTTTTTTTAAATATACCAATTTTGGTGAATCTTTCTTTATGCATTAGAAAATTACATTTACATCAGTGAAGCCAGGGCTGTGGAGTCGGTGTTCATTTTGGTGCAGTCAGAGAGTTGCAGTCAGTATAAAATGGACCGACTGAGGATATAATACTATGGCAGTATCACCAGCAAGAGGGAGGGGGCGGCAGGAGGGTCTGCGCTCCAGCAGTATCAGCAACTAATGGATCTGAGTCAAACAGAATAAGAAATAGGATGTGTCACCTATACAACTGGCAATTCAGTTCAGTCATTGCCAGGTGCTAGGGCGCTGTACGCCATCTAGTGGTTCACGTGACATAACGTTTTTGTGCCCAATATACATACACTCAATCATGGGTAAGAAATGGTATTTTACCTTGCTGGGCTTGTCTGTCTGAGGATCAAACACCTTTTCGCATAGCCTTAGACCAGTCTCCTGCCTCAGTTGCTGCAAGTAGGCTCTCATCACCTCTGAGAGAAGGGTAAAGCCAAATTAAACACATTGTGCAGAACTGGCTAACTAACAAGTACATATAGTCGCAGGCGCCAATCTGTCAGGAAAAAAAACTTAAAAAAAAAAAATGATCGCACAGCATCACTGTGAAATTTGGGGCGTCTGCTTCCCATCTGGTCTAGTAAAGTAACAAGTACATATAGTCGCAGGCGCCAATCTGTCAGGATTGAAGAGACAGACTTTTTTTATCTTTTTATTATTACACAGCATTAGCCACTGTGATAAATGATGAAGTACAGCCAACTACCCCAGAAAATAACGGGAGGTGCAGCGAGACCTCTACCTGGGCTTCGTATTGCTGCCCGGCACAGGAAATGGCCAATATGTAATCCGCTCCCTCCAAACCACGTGCCAACGGCAAACATGGAATATCAGCTTACAGGGTGGAAGCTAGTGGCAAATGTGAAAATCGGAGAATTTCAAGCAAGTTTGTTTAATTACAAATTATTGTAAAAACCTGATTGGAGGAGGACTTGTCAGCAGGTGTCGGATTTTGCTCTTATTTCATTTCCGCTCCTCTCCCAACTATACAATTTTTTTCTTATTATGGTTCCAAAGATGCAGGCTTTTTTTAGTTAGCCTGTCTTCGGCTATTTCTCCTGGTCCCACCCTGGCTCCTGCCTCCTGTACACATAGGACAACAGGTCCCTGTTATGCCAACAATGTCTCCCACAGTGGGCAGCCCACACACTGCAGCGGCCTACCAGGAATCTGTCCGCTCCGACAGTCTGGTCCTGCCTGTTGGCCAGAGAGCAGATTTAACTCCACACCTAGAACCTGAGGCTGCAGCCCATCGACAACATAGTGAGTCTATTAAGTCACATGACTGGAGACTTCCCCAGAAGTACCCCTAGTACCACACACTGGGAGCAGCAATGCGTTTCCATATACTTCTCTATCACCTGGGTCCCTCCATTATAGCTCACACAGAATGCTGACATAAGCCTGGTTGGCTGCTTTCTACCAACTCCACCTACTGAATGACCGCCTGACAGCTCCGCACAATCGCTCCGCTCTGTCCCTAGCTCAGCATTCAGTCTCATGCGGAAAGAGCAAAAATGTAAAGGCATTATTGTGGGCTCAGTCTGAGGCCATGTTCACACAGTGCGTTTTTTACTGCGGAACCGCTGCGGTTCCGCAGCTTTTTTCCATGCAGGGTACAGTACAATGTACCCTATGGAAAACAGGAACCGCTGTGTACATGATCCTGAATTTCAAAAAAAAAGCCGCGCTGAATAGCTGCGGGAAAAAAGAAGGAGAATGTCACTTCTTTATCCGAAACAGCAGCGGTTCTGCACCCATAGACCTCCATTGTGAGGTCAAACCCGCAGTAAAACCCGCAGATCAAAAATATATCTGCGGGTTTTATTGCGGTTTGTGGTGCAGAACCGCTGCAGCAGGAAGTGCGGGGAAGCGGGAGGAAGTGCGTGGGCGGAGTGTCGTTCCCGAAGAGACTGTCATGGAGGCATACCGTCGCATGGGGATCGATGTCGGGCGTCTGATTGATTTGGTGTGTGTGTGTGTGTGCGCGTGTGTGTGTATGCGTGTGTGTGTATGCGTGTGTGTGTATGCGTGTGTGTATGCGTGTGTGTGTATGCGTGTGTGTGTGTATGCGTGTGTGTGTATGCGTGTGTGTGTATGCGTGTGTGTGTATGCGTGTGTGTGTATGCGTGTGTGTATGCGTGTGTGTGTATGCGTGTGTGTGTATGCGTGTGTGTGTATGCGTGTGTGTGTATGCGTGTGTGTGTATGCGTGTGTGTGTATGCGTGTGTGTGTATGCGTGTGTGTGTATGCGTGTGTGTGTATGCATGTGTGTGTATGCATGTGTGTGTATGCATGTGTGTCCCCATGCGACGATAGTGTCTCCATTGTGCTAAGTCGCCGTATGGGACTACTACTCCCATCCGGTATAGGATGGGAGAGTTGTCCCTGTGTCCGGCGACTTAGCACAATTGTAAAGTTACACAAAACACCTACACACAATACACATACATGACACACAGTACAGTACATACAACACATAACATAGAGTATATACTCACCAACAGCACACTTGTAGGCGAAGCCCTCGATCCTCCAGGGAAAAATCCCAAAATAAAAAATCAAATTCATACTCCCTGTCCGCAGAATCCATAAAACGAGTGTCCCACGCCGATCCCCTGCTCTCCGGCGATACACTGCCAGGAGCGAAGCTCCTAGCAGTGTATCGCGTACTGTCCCGGAGTTCAATGGCTCCGGCGTCTCAGTTAACGGCAGTACAGCTGCGTTGAACTTTCCCACGCAGCACTGCCGTTAAGCTAGAGTGCCGGGGTCAATGACCGCCGGTAAACTCGCTCGCGCATGCGCAGTGACACACCGACAGGAACTATGGCTCCTGTCAGTGTGTTGCTGCAGCCGTGGAGAGCAGACATATCTCTGGATGTGTCTGTTCTCCATGGAAGATCTTCGTGGGACCCTCGATGGATTTCTGCGGACAGGGCCAGGGAGTATGAATTTGTTTTTTTATTTTGCCTCTTTTTCAGGTCGAGGGTCTTCTGGACGGATTGAGCGTTTAATAAAATTTGGTCAAAAAGTGGGTGTCTTTATTTCATTAAAATATTTTTTTCTAGTCTTTGTGGGTTTTTTTTAACCCTTTCATTGGCTTAATAATGGATAGGCGTCTTATTGACGCCTCTCCATTATTAACCGGGCTTAATGCCACCTTACAATAGCAAGGTGGCATTAACCCCTCATTACCCCATATCCCACCGCTACACGGGAGTGGGAAGAGAGGGGCTAAGTGCCGGAATTGGCGCATCTTTTTGATGCGCCTTTTCCGGGGCGGCTGCGGGCTTATATTTGTAGCCGGGGGGGCAAATATCCATGGCCCCTTTCCTAGGCTATGAATATAAGCCCACGGCTGTCTGCCTAGCCTTTCTGGCCTAAAAATATAGGGGGACCCCAACACTTTTTTTTTCTGGGCCCCCTATATTTTAGTGCCAGAAAGGCTGCGCAGACAGCTGTGGGTTAATATTCAGAGCCTGGGAACAGCCATGGGTATTTTAACCCCTTCCCGGGCCTCAAATATTGGCCCACGGCTGTCTGCCTAGCTTTTCTGGCCTAAAAATATAGGGGGACCCTATGTATTTTTTTTTAGGGGGTCCACATATATTATAGTAACCGTTTAACCCCTTCATGACCCAGCCTATTTTGGCCTTAATGACCTTGCCGTTTTTTGCAATTCTGACCAGTGTCCCTTTATGATGTAATAACTCGGGAACGCTTCAACGGATCCTAGCGATTCTGAGATTGTTTTTTCGTGACATATTGGGCTTCATGTTAGTGGTAAATTTAGGTCGATAATTTCTGCGTTTATTTGTGAAAAAAATGGAAATTTGGCGAAAATTTTGCAATTTTCACATTTTGAATTTTTATTCTGTTAAACCAGAGAGTTATGTGACACAAAATAGTTAATAAATAACATTTCCCACATGTCTACTTTACATCAGCACAATTTTGGAAACAACATTTTTTTTTGCTAGGAAGTTATAAGGGTTAAAATTTGACCAGTGATTTCTCATTTTTACAACAAAATTTACAAAACCATTTTTTTAGGGACCACCTCACATTTGAAGTCAATTTGAGGGTTCTATATGGCTGAAAATACCCCAAAGTGACACCATTCTAAAAACTGCACCCCTCAAGGTGCTCAAAACCACATTCAAGAAGTTTATTAACCCTTCAGGTGTTTCACAGCAGCAGAAGCAACATGGAAGGAAAAAATGAACATTTAACTTTTTAGTCACAAAAATGATCTTTTAGCAACAATTTTTTTATTTTCCCAAGAGTAAACGGAGAAACTGGACCACGAAAGTTGTTGTCCAATTTGTTCTGAGTACGCTGATACCTCATATGTGGGGGTAAACCACTGTTTGGGCGCACGGCAGAACTCGGAAGGGAAGGAGCGCCATTTGACTTTTTGAATGAAAAATTGGCTCCAATCTTTAGCGGACACCATGTCGCGTTTGGAGAGCCCCCGTGTGCCTAAACATTGGAGCTCCCCCACAAGTGACCCCATTTTGGAAACTAGACGCCCCAAGGAACTTATCTAGATGCATAGTGAGCACTTTGAACCCTCAGGTGCTTCACAAATTGATCCGTAAAAATGAAAAAGTACTTTTTTTTCACAAAAAAATTCTTTTAGCCTCAATTTTTTAATTTTCACATGGGCGACAGGATAAAATGGATCCTACAATTTGTTGGGCAATTTCTCCTGAGTACGCCGATACCTCATATGTGGGGGTAAACTACTGTTTGGGCGCATGGCAAGGCTCGGAAGGGAAGGCGCGCCATTTGACTTTTTGAATGGAAAATTAGCTCCAATCGTTAGCGGACACCATGTCGCGTTTGGAGAGCCCCTGTGTGCCTAAACATTGGAGCTCCCCCACAAGTGACCCCATTTTGGAAACTAGACCCCCCAAGGAACTTATCTAGATGCATAGTGAGCACTTTAAACCAACAAGTGCTTCACAGAAGTTTATAACGCAGAGCCGTGAAAATAAAAAATAATTTTTCTTTCCTCAAAAATGATTTTTAGCCCAGAATTTTTTATTTTCCCAAGGGTAACAGGAGAAATTGGACCCCAAATGTTGTTGTCCAGTTTGTCCTGAGTACGATGATACCCCATATGTGGGGGTAAACCACTGTTTGGGTGCACGGCAGGGCTTGGAAGGGAAGGCACGCCATTTGGCTTTTTGAATGGAAAATTAGCTCCAATCATTAGCGGACACCATGTCGCGTTTGGAGAGCCCCTGTGTGCCTAAACATTGGAGCTTCCCCATAAGTGCCCCCATTTTGGAAACTAGACCTCCCAAGGAACTAATCTAGATGTGTGGTGAGCACTTTGAACCCCCAAGTGCTTCACAGAAGTTTATAACGCAGAGCCGTGAAAATAATAAATACGTTTTCTTTCCTCAAAAAAAATTGTTTTAGTCCTGATTTTTTTATTTTCCCAAGGGTAACAGGAGAAATTTGACCCCAAGAGTTGTTGTCCAGTTTCTCCTGAGTACGCTGATACCCCATATGTGGGGGTAAACCACTGTTTGGGCACACGTCGGGGTTCGGAAATGAAGTAGTGATGTTTTGAAATGCAGACTTTGATGGAATGCTCTGCGGGCGTCACGTTGCGTTTGCAGAGCCCCTGATGTGCCTAAACAGTAGAAACCCCCCACAAGTGACCCCATTTTGGAAACTAAACCCCCAAGGGAACTTATCTAGATGTGTGGTGAGCACTTTGAACCCCCAAGTGCTTCACAGAAGTTTATAACGCAGAGCCGTGAAAATAAAAAATCATTTTTCTTTCCTCAAAAATAATTTTTTAGCCCGCAATTTTTTATTTTCCCAAGGGTTACAGGAGAAATTGGACCCCAAAAGTTGTTGATCAGTTTCTCCTGAGTACGCTGGTACCCCATATGTGGGGGTAAACCACTGTTTGGGCACACGTCGGGGCTCGGAAGGGAGAGAGCACCATTTTACTTTTTCAAAGCAAGATTGGCTGGAATCAATGGTGGCGCCGTGTCGCGTTTGGAGACCCCCTGATGTGCCTAAAAAGTGGAAACCCCTCAATTCTAACTCCAACACTAACCCCAACACACCCCTAACTCTAATCCCAACCCTAACCACAACCCCAACACACCCCTAACCCTAGTCTTACCCCTAATTCCAACCCTAACCCTAAGGCTATGTGCTCACGTTGCGGATTTGTGTGGATTTTTCCGCAGTTTTTGAAAAATCTGCAGGTAAAACGCACTGCGCTTTACCTGCTGATTTGCCGCGGATTTCCAGTGTTTTTTGTGTGGATTTCACCTGTGGATTCCTATTATGGAGCAGGTGTAAAACGCTGAGGAATTGCACAAAGAATTGACATGCTGCGGAAAATACAACGCAGCGTTTCCGCGCTGTATTTTCCGCACCATGGGCACAGCAGATTTGGTTTTCCATAGGTTTACGTGGTACTGTAAACGTGATGGAAAACTGATACGAATCCGCAGCGACCAATCCGCTGCGGATCCGCAGCCAAATCCGCACCGTGTGCACATAGCCTAATTCTAACCCTAATTCCAACCCTAACCCTAATTCTAACCCTAATTCTAACCCTAGCCCTAAGTGCAACCCTAGCCCTAAGTGCAACCCTAGCCCTAAGTGCATCCCTAGCCCTAAGTGCATCCCTAGCCCTAAGTGCATCCCTAGCCCTAAGTGCATCCCTAGCCCTAAGTGCAACCCTAAGTGCAACCCTAGCCCTAAGTGCAACCCTAAGTGCAACCCTAAGTGCAACCCTAGCCCTAAGTGCAACCCTAAGTGCAACCCTAAGTGCAACCCTAAGTGCAACCCTAGCCCTACCCTAAGTGCAACCCTACCCCTAATCCTACCCCTAACCCTACCCCTAACTAATGGAAAAACAATAAAAATAATTATATTTTCTATATTTTATTATGGGGGTGATAAAGGGGGGGGGATTTATTTACTATTTTTTTTATTTTGATCGCTGTGATAGAACTTATCACAGCGACCAAAATGTGCAGGAACGAATCTGCCGGCTGGCAGATTCGGCGGGCGCACTGCGCATGCGCCCGCCATTTTCCAAGATGGCGGCGCCCATGAAGAAGACGGCCGGACACCGGGAGGGACATCGGAGCTAGGCAAGTATGGGGGGGTGGGATTGGAACACGGGGGGGGGGGGGATCGGAGGACCTGGGGAGCGGACAGGAGGACCAGGGGAGCCGACAGGAGGGAGGAGGGGAGCGGAACAGAGATCGGGGCAAAAAGGACGACTGGGGAGGTGATCGGTGGGGTGGGGTGGGGGCAGATCGGGGTCTCCAGCCATGGCAGATGCTATTGCAGCATCGGCCATGGCTGGATTGTAATATTTCACCATTTTCATAGGTGAAATATTACAAATCGCTCTGATTGGCAGTTTCACTTTCAACAGCCAATCAGAGCGATCGTAGCCACGGGGGGGGGGGTGATGAAGTACCACTCCCCCTGTCCCTGCAGATCGGGTAAAATGGGAGTTAACCCCTTCACCCGATCTGCAGGGACGCGATCATTCTGTGACACAGCATATGCGTCACAGGTCGGATTGGCACCGACTTTCATGACGCATACGCTGTGTCACAGGTCGGGAAGGGGTTAATAGGATTAATAATGGATAGGCGTCTTATTGACGCCTCTCCATTATTGACCGGGATTAATGCCACCTTACAATAGCAAAAATACGTGATACGTGGCACTTAAATATGTGGCACTGAAATACGTGATACGTGGCACTGAAATACGTGATACGTGGCACTGAAATACGTGATACGTGGCACTGAAATACGTGATACGTGGCACTGAAATACGTGATACGTGGCACTGAAATACGTGATACGTGGCACTGAAATACGTGGCAATTAAATACGTGGCACTGAAATGCGTGATACGTGGCACTGAAATACGTGGCACTGAAATACGTGATACGTGGCACTGAAATACGTGATACGTGGCACTGAAATACGTGGCAATTAAATACGTGGCAATTAAATACGTGATACGTGGCACTGAAATACGTGGCACTGAAATACGTGGCAATTAAATACGTGGCAATTAAATACGTGATACGTGGCACTGAAATATGTGGCACTGAAATACGTGGCACTGAAATACGTGGCACTGAAATACGTGGCACTGAAATACGTGGCACTGAAATACGTGGCACTGAAATACGTGGCACTGAAATACGTGGCACTGAAATACGTGGCACTGAAATACGTGGCACTGAAATACGTGGCACTGAAATACGTGGCACTGAAATACGTGGCACTGAAATACGTGGCACTGAAATACGTGGCACTGAAATACGTAAAACGTGGCACTGAAATACGTGACACTGAAATACGTGACACTGAAATACGTGGCAATTAAATACGTAAGACGTGGCACTGAAATACGTGGCACTGAAATACGTGGCACTGAAATACGTGGCACTGAAATACGTGGCACTGAAATACGTGGCACTGAAATACGTGGCACTGAAATACGTGGCACTGAAATACGTGGCACTGAAATACGTGGCACTGAAATACGTGGCACTGAAATACGTGGCACTGAAATACGTGGCACTTAGGCTATGTTCACATTTGCGTTGTGCGCCGCAGCGTCGGCGCCTTAACACACAACGCAAACAAAAACGCAGCAAAACGCATGCACAACGCTGCGTTTTGCGCCGCATGCGTCCTTTTTTTGATTGATTTTGGACGCAGCAAAAATGCAACTTGCTGCGTCCTCTGCGCCCGGATGCGTGCGCTGCAGTGACGCATGCGGCGCAAAACGCAAGTGCGACGCATGTCCATGCGCCCCCATGTTAAATATAGGGGCGCATGACGCATGCGGCGACGCTGCGGCACCCAACACTGCGGCGCAGACCGCAAATGTGAACGTAGACTTAAATAGCTGGATAGAGCTGGATCCGCGGGCTGTGATCTGGCCTACGCTCAGCACTCTGCGGAGCGCTGTCATTCAAAACACGTCCACTCATTTTGGTGTTTAGTCCCAAAATGGAGGATGGAAGAAGAAAAGGGTTGGACAAGGAAATGACATCATTTCTTTTTTTTTTTTCCCCCCCCACTGCAGTTAAAGCTTAATTTGTGTCAAACACAGACAATCTGCAGAGAAAACTGCATAAAAAAACGCACTAAAAACCGCATCAAAAAACGCACCAAAAACCGCACCAAAAAGCACCAAAAACCGCACCTGCGTTTTCTGCCAAGAGCTGCGGTTTTTAGTCCTGAAAAAAAAAAAGAGGGAAATCAGGAACGTGTGAACATACCCTGAAACTGCATTTAAAAATAAATATTTTAAAAAAAAATATTTGGGGGAGCAGCAGAATAAAGCTACTTTCACACTAGCGTCGGGCTCGGCCCGTCGCTGTGCGTCGGGCCGACGTTCCCGACGCTAGCGTTGTCTCCGCCGCACAACGGGGGCAGCGGATGCATTTTTCCAGCGCATCCGCTGCCCCATTGTGAGGTGCGGGGAGGTGGGGGCGGAGTTCCGGCCGCGCATGCGCGGTCGGAAAAGACGCTTACGACGGAGCAAAAAACGTTGCAAGCAAGTTTTTTTGCTCCTGACGGTCCGCCACTGCACGACGCATCCGTCGCACAACGGGTGCGACGTGTGGCAATCCGTCACAATGCGTCGTCTAATGTTAGTCTATGGGGAAAAAACGCATCCTGCAAACACTTTTGCAGGATGCGTTTTTTCGGCAAAACAAAACGCATTGTGACGGAATGCAGTTAACGCTAGTGTGAAAGTAGCCTAAGAGCAAGAACTGGCCACTTTTGACCTGGGACAGATCCTCCTTCAAAGGAACTTGTCTACATTTGAAAGTAATGGCTGTGTAGGTACTTGTTCCCTAGTACAAATGGTACCTTTTCTGGAGATTCAATGTGCTAGTCTAGAGAAATCTAGCTTAGAGGCTTTATGCAAATCAGGATGGATGTGCAGAAGGGGTGTGTCAGGGCATTTAGACTGCTTCAAGTGAATTGACACGCCCCTAGTGCACTTCTGTCCCAAACTGTATATGACTTCTACTACTCCCCCCCCTCCCCTCCCCTCCCCTCCCCTCCCCTCCATGTCAAAAAGGTATCATTTCTATTAAGGGACAAGCATCTATACAGTTGTACCACTATTTCCATATGTAATAATGTAGTGAGATGTTCCCTTTTAATATGTCTTTTTCTGATTTCCATTCCCTTTAAAAAGTTCTGTTCACTCTTACATTAGATGGCAATACAATTAATAGTTGATATTGTGGGGTGGGGAAAGAGGAATCAAAGTATGAAAGGTAGTCAAGCTCACCTGATTCCGGGCTGCTCCACACCTAGAATCCCAGCACGGAAAAAAGCCGAGCAGCTGGTTCAATTCATGAGACGAAGAGTAATCCAGCGGGGAGAAGTATATCAATAAAAAAGTGTGCTTTATTTGGTCCATATCTTACAAAATGGCATTCATGAGCCATGAATAAGACTTAGTCGAAACGCGTAGGCTCATGCCATATTTGTGCAATACGCTGTTATATGTTGATGTTTTAACAATAGGTGGTACACCATGAATGACATTTTTTAAGATATGGACTAAATAAAAGCTTACTTTTTTATTGATATACTTCTCCCCACTGGATTACTCGTCGCATCATAAAGGATCACAACACATCTGTCCCATTCGTCATATATCCTGGAAATACATGGAAGTAACAAGAACAGAGTCTCACCATCTTCCTGCTTGCTGGAGGGTTTCACATACATGGCATTGAGAGGGAACCCTGGCTCCCCAGGAATGGGGAAGTTTGTAATTCCTAAAGTGTACATTTCTTTTTCACCTTGTCCTCTGGAATTACACTAGTTCAAAGAAAAGAAAAAAAACATTACCCATGTAAAAGAATCTATGACCACATGTTGTATTCCATCAGCCTCCAGGAGCACAGAACAGGACAGAAATTATGTACACCCATTGCATATAACATTGATAGTCATAAAAAGGTGGGCACTGAGAGCGGTGCGACGAGAAGAACGTGTGACTGCATTATAAATGCCAAGCAATGAGATGACATCTGTCACTCAGGATTTTATGGTAGAAATTCATCCAATTACCGTATATACTCGAGTATAAGCCGAGATTTTCAGCCCACTTTTTTGGGCTGAAATTGCCCCTCTCGGCTTATACTCGAGTCATACCGGGGGTCGGCAGGGGAGGGGGAGCGGGGGCTGTCTAAAAATACTCACCTAGTCCAGGCGCGGTCCCTGCTTCCCCGGCGCCGGCAGCAGCAGCTTCTTCCTGTACTCAGCGGTCACATGGTCCCGCTCATTACAGTAAATGAATATTCGGCTCCACCTCCCATAGGGGTGGAGCCGCCTATTCATTACTGTAATCAGCGGTACCATGTGACCGCTGAGTACAGGATGAAGCGCTGCGGCGTCGGGGGAAGCAGGATCTACACAGCGGCAGGACCAGGTGAGTATACTGGGAGGGGAGCGCAGCACTGCGCGATAGTCACCTGCTCCTCGTTCCAGGCGCCGATCTGTCTCCAGCAGTGACGCTGAGGTCAGAGGGCGCGGTGACGTGGTCAGTGCGCGCCCTCTGCTGAACGTCAGTGCTGGAGACAGATCGGCGCCGGAACGAGGAGCAGGTGACTATTGAAAGTGCCGGGGGCCTGAGCGACGGAGAGGTGAGTATGTGATTTATTTTTTTTATCGCAGCAAATGGGGCAAGTGTCTGTATGGAGCATCTATGGGGCCATAACGTTCCTGCAGCACTATATGGGGCCATAACGTTCCTGCAGCACTATATGGGGCCATAACGTTCCTGCAGCACTATATGGGGCCATAACGTTCCTGCAGCACTATATGGGGCCATAACGTTCCTGCAGCACTATATGGGGCCATAACATTCCTGCAGCACTATATGGGGCCATAACATTCCTGCAGCACTATATGGGGCCATAACATTCCTGCAGCACTATATGGGGCCATAACATTCCTGCAGCACTATATGGGGCCATAACATTCCTGCAGCACTATATGGGGCCATAACATTCCTGCAGCACTATATGGGGCCATAACATTCCTGCAGCACTATATGGGGCCATAACATTCCTGCAGCACTATATGGGGCCATAACATTCCTGCAGCACTATATGGGGCCATAACATTCCTGCAGCACTATATGGGGCCATAACATTCCTGCAGCACTATATGGGGCCATAACATTCCTGCAGCACTATATGGGGCCATAACATTCCTGCAGCACTATATGGGGCCATAACATTCCTGCAGCACTATATGGGGCCATAACATTCCTGCAGCACTATATGGGGCCATAACATTCCTGCAGCACTATATGGGGCCATAACATTCCTGCAGCACTATATGGGGCCATAACATTCCTGCAGCACTATATGGGGCCATAACATTCCTGCAGCACTATATGGGGCCATAACGTTCCTGCAGCACTATATGGGGCCATAACGTTCCTGCAGCACTATATGGGGCCATAACATTCCTGCAGCACTATATGGGGCCATAACGTTTGTGCAGCACTATATGGGGCCATAACGTTTCTGCAGCACTATATGGGGCCATAACATTCCTGCAGCACTATATGGGGCCATAACATTCCTGCAGCACTATATGGGGCCATAACGTTTGTGCAGCACTATATGGGGCCATAACGTTTGTGCAGCACTATATGGGGCCATAACGTTCCTGCAGCACTATATGGGGCCATAACGTTCCTGCAGCACTATATGGGGCCATAACGTTCCTGCAGCACTATATGGGGCCATAACATTCCTGCAGCACTATATGGGGCCATAACGTTCCTGCAGCACTATATGGGGCCATAACATTCCTGCAGCACTATATGGGGCCATAACATTCCTGCAGCACTATATGGGGCCTTAACGTTTCTGCAGCACTATATAGGGGCATAATGTTTGTGCAGCACTATATGGGGCAAGTGTCTGTATGGGGCCATAATTAACGTTTGTAGGGCACTACGGCATATGGGGCAAGTGCCTGTATGGAGCATCTTATAGGGCCATAACGTTTGTGCAGCACTATAAGGGGCAAATATCTTTATAGAGCATCTTGTGGGGCCATAATCAGCATTTGTGCAGCATTATATTGGGCAAATGTGTCTATGGAGCATCTTATGGGGCCTTTATTAACCTTTATGCAGGATTATATGGGGCATATTTTAATATGGAACATCTTATGGGGCCATAATGAACAGTATGGAGCATTATATGGGGCTCCTGATTCAATATGGATATTCAAAGACACTTAACCTACTGATGTCTCAATTAATTTTACTTTTATTGGTATCTATTATTACTTTTGATATTTACCGGTAGCTGCTGCATTTTCCCCCCTAGGCTTATACTCGAGTCAATAAGTTTTCCCAGTTTTTTGTGGCAAAATTAGGGGGGGTCGGCTTATACTCGGGTCGGCTTATACTCGAGTATATACGGTAACTGAAATTAACCTAATCTTCACCACATAAGCAACCAGCAATATTACCGCTTCTGTTGCTTTTTTAGCATTGACAGTTGTGTTTAATAAATGGATTGTCACTGGAAACTGATAGACCATGTCAGCAGAATTTTGCTAAGTAAAGAACACACAAATCCATTTTGTGGTTTTGGTGTAATCTTTGTGTATCTGGGTGGGCCTGTGGGCAGGGTCTTATCGTGGTGCTCTGGTCCTTTATCCATCCTCCTGTTGCAATGACAGGTGTCTGATCCATCACCGACCTGCCTCCTAGTCTGATCCATCGCCGACCTGCCTCCTAGTCTACAAGTCACACCGGCACAATGACTGCTGTGGTCTCTTACAAAATCCATAGTATCCCAACAAATTTTGATCTTAATCAGCTGATAGTGAATGGACAATCTGTCCCGACTCCTCCATAGAAAGGAGCACTTGGTTCCTGTGTTCTCTCACAGTGAGCCGCTATCAGACTCCTATGGTGGCAGCGAGAAGAAAAAGGATCAGCAGTCTGGAATTGGACACAGCAGATCCTTATTCAGGTTTTCTACAAGTTCCTACATTCACTATTGATTCTCAAAAGACGTCCAAGGAGGCTGTCACTTCCCCGCAGTTTCGATCACCCCCCTGAAGCAGGACATCATCAGCGGGTGGCACTGCGTTCACTTACAACAGCTCTGTTCATCACTGCCACCTATTCAGAAGGTTATCGATCTCAGTGAAGGGGCTGGGAGAAGTGACAGCAGCGCCATCCCACTGATTCTGTCACCACCCTGAAAGGGATCCTCATCAGGGAGTAGTTATTATAGAAGTAACAGGCGCGACCGCAGCGCAGTGTCCTGATGATCTGTTTCAGGGAAGAGACAGAAGCAGGAGGGGAGTGACCGCAGCGCAGTGTCCTGATGACGATCCGTTTCAGGGAAGTGACAGTAGCAGGAGGGGAGTGACCGCAGCGCAGTGTCCTGATGATCTGTTTCAGGGGAGTGACAGAAGCAGGAGGGGGGTGACCGCAGCGCAGTGTCCTGATGACTATCCGTTTCAGGGAAGTGACAGTAGCAGGAGGGGAGTGACCGCAGCGCAGTGTCCTGATGACGATCCGTTTCAGGGAAGTGACAGTAGCAGGAGGGGAGTGACCGCAGCGCAGTGTCCTGATGATCTGTTTCAGGGGAGTGACAGAAGCAGGAGGGGAGTGACCGCAGCGCAGTGTCCTGATGACGATCCGTTTCAGAGAAGTGACAGTAGCAGGAGGGGAGTGACCGCAGCGCAGTGTCCTGATGATCTGTTTCAGGGAAGTGACAGAAGCAGGAGGGGAGTGACCGCACCACACTGTCCTGATCACGATCCGTTTCAGAGAAGTGAAAGAAGAAGGAAGGGGGGCGACTGACCCGCAGCGTCCCGATGATGATCTGTTTCAGCAAAGTGACAGAGGCGGGGGGGGGGGGGAGTGACCGCAGCGCAGTGTCCTGATGACGATCCGTTTCATGGAAGTGACAGAAGCAGGAGGGGAGTGACCGCAGCACCACCGTTTCACCCCAAAGATATTCTGTTCCACGGTGGTGACAAAAAACGTGGGGTGGTGCTGTGATTGATTTGAGACATCATCAAGGGGTCGGTGGTGAAAGAGACTGTGGTCAGTGAATGAAGCGCCACCCCCTGACGACGCTCCGTTTCTGGAGGGGGCAGGGTTTGAAAGAAAGCTGCAAAGAAATAATACAGGGCCATGCTCTAGATGACGTCCTGGATGAGAATCCCTAATGAATGGTGGGACTCAAACAGAACATCACAGTAAGTAAAGTAAGTTATTACAAAAAAAAAAAAAAAAAAAGGCAGGGATCAGTTGTAGGAGAACAGTAAACTACTTTCAAATAAGAAAAAAAAATACAAAAGATAAGATTCAAACACATTTATAGAAAGCATTTTAGATATTGGATCACCCTTTTAACATATCTTATGTTTTAAGACCATTTTTACCATTTCTTGGCACCGATTACACATTTTTTCTCTTGTAATCCAATATTTTCTTTGGCTAACTTTGTAAATCAGAAGACTGAAAAGTATAAAGTATTTGTGGTGATTTGTACAAAGTCTCACCTTTTGCAGCTTTTTCAAACACTCGGAAATATAAAGGGTGATATAAATCAAGGTCCGGTCAGCTTCATTCTAAAACAAAAAAAAAAAGGCATAAAAACAGGGCACCTGAATAATCTGCATTAACACAGGGCACAACTACATATTATAACAAATCACTTGCCTTAATTTCATAGTTCTTGAAGAACACATTGGCCTTGAAATAATAAATGGCTTCATCCACAATATCTGTGTCCTTGGCTAAGAAAAAAAAAAAAAGACAGAAGCCATAATAGTCACTTGTAATAATCTAATATATAAAGCTGAGTGTGTGTGTGTGTGTGTGTGTGTGTGTGTGTGTGTGTGTGTGTGTGTGTGTGTGTGTGTGTGTGTGTGTGTGTGTGTGTGTGTGTGTGTGACCCTGAGAGCGTCATAGGCTATGTCGTGAGACAAAATTTTAACCCCGCGCTTTCCAATTCAAACAATTTTGCCCCTATCTACATAATGGGGAAAAAGAGAAAGGAAAAGTGTTGGAGGCAAATTGACAGCTGCCAGATGTGAACAAGGGGGACTTAAAGAATGAGAGCGATGGCGCCAAAGAGTACAGGTCCTTCTCAAAAAATTAGCATATAGTGTTAAATTTCATTATTTACCATAATGTAATGATTACAATTAAACTTTCATATATTATAGATTCATTATCCACCAACTGAAATTTGTCAGGTCTTTTATTGTTTTAATACTGATGATTTTGGCATACAACTCCTGATAACCCAAAAAACCTGTCTCAATAAATTAGCATATCAAGAAAAGGTTCTCTAAATGACCTATTACCCTAATCTTCTGAATCAACTAATTAACTCTAAACACATGCAAAAGATACCTGAGGCTTTCAAAAACTCCCTGCCTGGTTCATTACTCAAAACCCCCATCATGGGTAAGACTAGCGACCTGACAGATGTCAAGAAGGCCATCATTGACACCCTCAAGCAAGAGGGTAAGACCCAGAAAGAAATTTCTCAACAAATAGGCTGTTCCCAGAGTGCTGTATCAAGGCACCTCAATGGTAAGTCTGTTGGAAGGAAACAATGTGGCAGAAAACGCTGTACAACGAGAAGAGGTGACCGGACCCTGAGGAAGATTGTGGAGAAGGACCGATTCCAGACCTTGGGGAACCTGAGGAAGCAGTGGACTGAGTCTGGTGTGGAAACATCCAGAGCCACCGTGCACAGGCGTGTGCAGGAAATGGGCTACAGGTGCCGCATTCCCCAGGTAAAGCCACTTTTGAACCATAAACAGCGGCAGAAGCGCCTGACCTGGGCTACAGAGAAGCAGCACTGGACTGTTGCTAAGTGGTCCCAAGTACTTTTTTCTGATGAAAGCAAATTTTGCATGTCATTCGGAAATCAAGGTGCCAGAGTCTGGAGGAAGACTGGGGAGAAGGAAATGCCAAAATGCCTGAAGTCCAGTGTCAAGTACCCACAGTCAGTGATGGTGTGGGGTGCCATGTCAGCTGCTGGTGTTGGTCCACTGTGTTTCATCAAGGGCAGGGTCAATGCAGCTAGCTATCAGGAGATTTTGGAGCACTTCATGCTTCCATCGGCTGAAATGCTTTATGGAGATGAAGATTTCATTTTTCAGCACGACCTGGCACCTGCTCACAGTGCCAAAACCACTGGTAAATGGTTTACTGACCATGGTATTACTGTGCTCAATTGGCCTGCCATCTCTCCTGACCTGAACCCCATAGAGAATCTGTGGGATATTGTGAAGAGAAAGTTGAGAGACGCAAGACCCAACACTCTGGATGAGCTTAAGGCCGCTATTGAAGCATCCTGGGCCTCCATAACATCTCAGCAGTGTCACAGGCTGATTGCCTCCATGCCACGCCGCATTGAAGCAGTCATTTCTGCCAAAGGATTCCCGACCAAGTATTGAGTGCACAACTGAACATTATTATTTGATGGTTTTTTTGTTTGGTATTAAAAAACACTTTTATTTGATTGGACGGGTAAAATATGCTAATTTATTGAGACAGGTTTTTTGGGTTATCAGGAGTTGTATGCCAAAATCATCAGTATTAAAACAATAAAAGACCTGACAAATTTCAGTTGGTGGATAATGAATCTATAATATATGAAAGTTTAATTGTAATCATTACATTATGGTAAATAATGAAATTTAACACTATATGCTAATTTTTTGAGAAGGACCTGTATATACTGTACAGTTGCTAAGGTGGGGCCCCGACATGGGATAATCACCACACACCGGGATATGAACACACACACAAAATGCACCACACACTACCACGTGCTTGAACACATATACCACCCTCAGCACACATTTCACCACACATACACCAACCTCGCCACATAGAAGTCAAGACACAAAAGTCACCACTCAAAACTCGCCACACGCAAAATTCGCCACATGCAAAACTCGCCACATCTAGACGGATCATGGATGTCAGAAGGATGGAACACCTTACAGCCTTACTAAATGACTCGGTGGTGCGCTTCCAGGCAATATGGTCCCCGTGGGATTATTATGCAGCGGGATCCGACCTGTAGTGCGGCTGAGTTCGGATTTGATTAGTCGATTTAACTGAGGTTTTTCCCTTTTTTTTTTTTTCCCCCCTCCTTCTACCCCTTACTGTCTTGTCTTTGTCATTTACGTCTTTGTAAAATTAAGGTCATTTATAGCCTTACATCGTTTATATCGTTTATTATTCATGCACACTATACAGAAACTAAATACTTGTACGACCCTGTTTTGTTATACAATGTTTAATAAAATAAAAATTTGACGTGCAAAACTCACCTCATGGAAAACTCGCCACACGCAAAACTTGCACAAACGGAAAAATTGCCACATGCACAAAAGTTGCAACACATGCAAAAGTTGCTTCACACAAAACTTGCACATACTCAAAAGGCACCACACATAAAACTCGCCACGCGCAAAACTTGCTGCACACAACTTGCTACACTAACCTGTCACATGCAACTCGACACACAAAAAGTTGCTACACGCATGTCGCCACACAAAACTCATCTCACAAAAGTCGCTACATGCATGTCGCCACACGCAACTCAACACACACAACGTGACACATGAAACTCGCCCTAAAACACACACAAGTCTGGTATTATCCTTCAAAAATAAAAATCTGATTAATAAGCAGACAAACTACAAGAGCAACAAATGTACCATATAGGAAATACGGCAGCTGTCAGTCACATGACCTGTCTATTATGTGTATGTGTGAGCTAATATATACTGCCAGGGGGGAGGGCTTCCTGTTGGCTGGGGATTTATCAGGCTGCCAATTTAGCTTACAAATACTGAGGTAAAAATACTGACCAAATAACGTGTGAACGAGGTCTAATACAGGAGGAGATGACACAGATATATACTATATACAGGAGGAGATGACACACAGGTATATACTATATACAGGGGAGATGACACACACATATATACTATATACAGGAGCAGATGAGACACAGATATATACTATATACAGGAGATGACATACAGGTATATACTATATACAGGGGAGATGACACAGGTATATACTATATACAGGAGCAGATGACTCACAGGTATATACTATATACAGGAGATGACATACAGGTATATACTATATACAGGAGATGACATACAGGTATATACTATATACAGGAGATGACATACAGGTATATACTATATACAGGAGATGACATACAGGTATATACTATATACAGGAGATGACATACAGGTATATACTATATATAGGAGATGACATACAGGTATATACTATATGCAGGAGGAGATTACATACAGGTATATACTATATACAGGAGGAGATGACATACATCAGGTATATACTATATAAAAGAGGAGATGACTCAGGTATATAGAAGAGGAGATGACATACAGCAAGTATATACTATATACAGGAGATGACATACAGGTATTACTATATATAGGAGGAGATGACATACAGGTATATACTATATACAGGAGATGACATACAGAAGGTATATACTATTTACAGGGGAGATGACATACAGGTATATACTATATATAGGAGGAGATGACATACAGAAGGTATATACTATTTACAGGGGAGATGACATGCAGGTATATACTATATACAGGAGATGACATACAGGTGTATACTATATATAAGGGAGATGACAAACATGTATATACTGAGGGGGAAATGAGCGGTGTGAGGTGAAAAAGAGGTGTGAGGTGAAAATGGAAAGGTATGAGTGCAAAATGAGAGGAGTGAGGGAAAATAGTGGAGTGATTGGAAAATGACAGATGTGAGGTCGAAATGACAAGTGTTAGTGGGGAATGAGAGGAGTGAGGGGGGAAATAAGGAGTAAAGGGGAAAATGAGAGGTGTGAGGGAGAAAATGAGAGATGTGAGGGGAAAATGAAAGATGTGAGGGGAAAATGAGAGGCATGATGGGAAAATAAGAGAAGTGAGGTGCTATAACTAAACACAGATATTTACTATGCCCAGGCAACGCCGGGCTCTTCAGCTAGTACATTATAAAAGGGCAATATAGAAGGTTATTCCCCTCCAAAAAATATCCCCTATCCAAAGGACAGAGAACTTGATAACTTGCTGATTTTTGGGGATGAGACCCCCAGCGATTCTGAGATTTGCCATCCTGAATGGTGTTCTGCATCCCAGTCCTGAATGGAGCGGAGGAGAACATGCTCAGCCTTGGCATCATTCACTGACTATGGGACTGCCCAGTAGAGAGCAATTTCCAGCAGTCCCATAGCCAATGAATGATTGACAACAATGGTGCCACCTTCCGATCAAATGTGCTGACATTAAGTTAAATTATAAACAAATAAAAATTCCAATTGTGGCTGATATATAATGACTTGCATTACACAATGTTCAATAATCTTCTGCATCATCAGTCTCATACAATTTCACTGGCACCACAAATCTAGAAACTGCTAAAGTGGAAGATTAAATGGCAACATTTTAGCCAATACTGTCGCCACCAATAAAGGAGTTGTTTGTCCTACACAACTCTACTAAGACATATAGATGTAATAAAGGTCCCTCTTGGTACCCCTCTGAAAAGTTGATCAGTGTTCAATCTTGTGTCACCGCCAGAATAATTGTCGGGATGATCTGTTCTGCCTCTCATTCAATTCTATTGCACTGGCATAGATATCCAAGCGCATTGCTCCGCTATCTTCAACATGATAGACGGTGAACTGGGCTTGGCTGATTCTGTCCCAAAAATAAAATCTTCATTTAAAAAATAAATAAATTACAAGGTTTTTTACGTTAATCTCGATTTTTTGCAGAAGGGAAGCACACAAGCCATCATGGATGGAGAATACATATTTTATCTCCTGTCACTCTGAGCTCACAGAAGTTATGGGATATGCAGATATTACAAATTAGCTTCTCTCCCTGCGTTTAAATCAGAAAAGGGTAACTCCTCTCCAGGTGTTATGGGATTAACATCCGAATTGTGTAGCAGGCATGTAGTGAATTGATTAAATTAATAGTCCGGCCCTACTTTGAGTAGTGTCAGGGCACATGCACAGCTAAGGCTAGTTTCACATTTGCGTTTAAAAACGCAGCGTTTTTAACGCAAACGCATGTGGTGAAAAAACGCATGTAAACGCATGCAAACGCTGCGTTTTTTAGACGCATGCGTTTTTGCATGCAGAAAAAAACCGCGGCGTTTTGTCGCGTTTACATGCGTTTTTTCCTGCATTTGCATTTTTGAAACGAATGCTGAGAAGTGTGTGACAGCTGCCAATCATCAAAATCAACAAGAAAACCCACTATAAATAGAAATAGCTAGGGTTAGGATCCCTAGGGTTAGGGGTAGAGTTAGGATACCTAGGTTAGGGGTAGGGTTAGGGTTTGGATCCCTAGGGGTAGGGTTAGGGGTAGAGTTAGGATACCTAGGTTAGGGGTAGGGTTAGGGTTTGGATCCCTTTATCACCTTGATGGTGGGGGGTGGCTTATAAGTGTGTATTCTTGTTTTTTTCTATAAAAACGCATGCGTTTTTAACGCAAACAAACGCATGTGCTTAAAAACGCATGCGTTTACATAGACAGCAATACGTTTTTTTGCGGCAAAAAAACGCCTCTAGAAATTACTACGTTGCATTTCTGCAACCAAACGCAAGCATGGAAAAAATGCATGCGTTGTCAAACGCGGCAAAACGCATGCAAAAAAACCGCATGCGTTTTTAATGTTAAACATAGGAAAAAAAACGCATGTGTTTTTTTGCGGAAAAACGCTGCGGCAAAAAACGCAAATGTGAAACCAGCCTAAGGAAAAATATTCAGATGGATTAGAGCTAAACCAATATTCCATGGTGAAAGGAGGGAGAAAATGGTATGCAACAGCATCACTATGCTAATAATAATAATAATAAGTGTCATCCAATGTAATACAATATAAGCTGTAAGGTGTGGACTTATTGCAGATCAATCGCTACCAATACATAGGGGGAAGGGGAAGTTTGTGGAAACCACAAAAAAAATGCGACCTTACGATCTGAGATGTATACAACACAATATCTTTATTAGAACATGTTCTAATAAAGATATTGTGTTGTATACATCTCAGATCGTAATGTCGCATTTTTTTTGTGGTTTCCACAAACTTCCCCTTCCCCCTAAATATTCCATGGTGGCAAAGTCCGTAAGAATGGAGAAAAAGTGCAAGTGCGTACGAATACCGGTCCTAGAAGTCATCAACAATAGGATATTGAGAGCACCGAGAAGAGACAATGCAAATATTGGTACAAGTCCGTCCAAGTGGACTCAAATAATATCAGTAAAGTGGAAGATGGAATACAACTGAAGAGTATGGGACCGAAACCCCAACGGACGTTTCGCGTTAGCTTCTTCCTGGGTGTGTCGCATACATACGCACTTGCACTTTTTCTCCATTCTTACTGTCTTCGCCACCATGGAATTTTGTTTTACCCCTAATCCATCTGAATATTTTTACATTTGGGCTTACTGAGCCCATCAGCTATCTTGTTTGTCATTATTTTCATGAATGTCCTGGTTACCACATTTCTGTCCATACATCATGGCTCTGGAGCAAAGGGATACCTGGTTTCATTCTCTTTTAACCTATCTTATTTACTTTTTATTCTAATAAAGTTTATTACTTCACTCTTATACGGGCAGTTTGGCTTCCCATTTATTTTGGCATTTCACAGTCTTATTATATTTTGATTTAGGGGCGGGTTACAGTTTCTGCCAGGTTCTATTACAGATTATCATCAGTGCTTGGAAAGAAACAGAATCTAAAGAAATGTCAGACTATAATAGACAGGCACTTAATGTACATTATTCATTATGAAATTATTTTACGTTTTTGCATAAATCCACAAAACCTCATGTTAACCCCTTATATGTCCCATCTACGCCTCCACCCTGCGGAGGGAACATAGAAGCTAACGTTTCCCATGTCGCTGCACATGCGGCACGCTGAGACTTGTGCCCGTCCAGCGGCAGGAATGTCAGCTCACACTCACTTTCTCTGGGGGCAGGTCCTTTGAACTGGCTTCTAATCGGCAGCAATGCCATGTTTCCAATTAGTTTGGTGTCCGATTCCATCAATGTAGAGTGGTAGGCCTGGAATAAATACAGAAACAACATATTAAATGGAAATCCATGTAGGGCTTCATTAACTAGAAGTATACATTCTAACATTTGGTAATGTTATATGGACTGTCCCATTGCTAGGAAATCATCTTATAAAAAATAAAAATCAAGTGAACGGCAAATTAAACAGAATCCCAGCAGTGAACGTCTCCTGGTGGGCTAGAGACAACCCACGTAGATACGCAGCAAAAGTCCACAATGGAGAACGGCCCCCATATCATTGATATAAAGCTGCATTTTCCTACTATTGATGCTAAAATTATTGATATTGAGTAAGTTCAGAAGAGTGGTTGTCAAGATCCAACACACACACAGAAATACCACTCGCTCCTCACACTGGTCGGGTCATGACAAGTGTCCGGCACCTAAACTGCGGAAGCCGCCTGCCAGGGGACAACCGGCCATGGCCCAAAAGGGACCTTAGAGATGAAAATCTGGAGGTCAGATTAGCACCTTCACTTGGCACAGAAATTGGATTTGCACATTATGCTAATTTGCACACTGTCATAATGGTAGATACCGACTTTGGCCCCTGACTCAAATGTTTTTGTGTCATTATTTCTGGAGGAATACTGACATTTAGGTTTGCGCCCAATTCATTATTTATTTTGCACCTTTTTTTACATTAACTGATTAGTTTCACCTTCTTATATTTGGGAGGGGGGAGGGGGAAGAGTTGGGTCTGGAATTATTGTGCAGTTGTACAGGGTCAAGTAACTTTTCGCTCTAAAACAAAAAAGCACGAACAAGAAGCTAAAAGGCAAGAAAATAGGAGCAGCTGTGCTTTTGGGCAAAACCCATCTGCGCAGTTTTTAAAGATTTGGTCCCAAAAAAGGCAATAAATTAAAATAAAATAAATAAATAAAAGTCACCTGAAAATAAAACACTCACAAATGATGAAATGGGACCTATGTGTTGCTGTCTACAAAACAGCCAGACCAGGAGGCTCGGGACCCCCATTCTGAATCAATGGGGTCCCAGGAATCATTCTATCAATTGGTGACAAACTTTTGAAACCTCATCAAGCCTTACCACGTGTGACCCTGTACTAGGAGCTCATGATTTGGGCAGCAGAGTGCGATAACTTTTCTTGTACATTGGGATAGTATCAGGGATGTGGAGTCGGAGTCGTGGAGTCAGAGTCGGTGTCATGGAAATTGAGGAGTTGGAGGTTTGGTTTACCCACAGCCAGGACTGGGCGAGCCCCCCGGGCAGGCAGAATTACACACCGCATATGGCCTTTTTAGGACCGTGAATGGGCACTTGATAAGTAAATGCACTTATAACTGGATAAAGGGGTTTCCTACACTGCTGAGGACGGCAATGAGGGAAATGTTCTCCGTGTGACAGACAGGAAGAGCTATGAGAGGGAGGACACAGACGGAATAAGCCCCCTGCGAGCGGTGATAGCTTCCCGGAAGTCCTCAGTGTAGTCGGTGCAGGAACGCTGTGACTGGAGTTCTACATTTCTCAGTGTGGTCAGAAATATAAAAAAGCTGCAGACTCTGTGCGCCCCCTGGTGGTCTGACAACAGGAGCAGAGTCATAACAGCTCTGACAACTACTAGAAGAACAGAGTAGTCAGTGCACACCCCTTCAGTGCTAAGCGTCATCACACCTCAAGCTCCCTGTCCAAGATCAGAAGCATTAAAGGGACGTCCGGGCTCGGAGTAACTATCCCAAAAGCAGAAATATAAGCAGTCCTCACACGGCGAATGTCCGCCGCTCTTTGCTTACTAGTACTGCAGCGACCACCTCACCTGCATCCACATGATCACTGCGGCCAGTCACGGCCCAAACATACAGGCATCACCACCAAGGCCAGGGATTGGCTGCAGCGGTTATGGATACAGTTGGGTGATTTTTTTGTAAGACCATTTATTGTCTTGTGGTGTTCGCTACAGGGTTTATTTAGCCAAATTCTTCACAATGGCGCACCGGGTTCATTAGTCAGGAGCAAAACCAAAAATACCCTTTATTCTGTCTCTGACCCGTTTTGTGACTTTTTCAGGCAAAAAAATTGCACGTTTTACTAAATGCTGCAAAACTTCTGCCGTAGATAAAATCACTCCAGGGACGGCGACTGGGGAACGATAGCGACATCTGAAAATCCCACATCTCACTCACAGTGGAAAATGAAAATGAAATAAAAATTTTTTTTAAAAAGTGCAAATTAAAAATAAACCAAGAACAGACACAAATGAAAAACTGGATAGGGCCATTTTTTAAAATTAATTTGACGCAAAATTCATGAACCCCATGCGCCAATTTGACACATTTTTCACACATAAACCATCAGCAGCTGATGAATCGGGGCCATCTTGTACCTTACACTCACCTGAGGGAGTGACAAGAAGCCACAGTGGGTGTCACCGGGAATTACACAGGAATGAGGGCACAATGCCCCGTGTTCTGGGTGATGCCACCGCCTGCTGCACGTATCGTTTCCTTCGGGCCTCACCCATCACTTCCTGATAAGCCCCCCATCCTGCCCTGCTTGTACCCCGATCACCAGGCGATGGTGCCACATTACTGATCCCAGTCGCCCACTTACCGGCATGATTACGGTCCCGTGGCAGGAGACGATCTCTACACCGGCGATGCTGCTTCACACTTCCGCTGTCCCACCCAACGAGCCAGAAGCAGGAAGTGAAACGGTTGCGATTTCGTTTGCGACCGCTAGAGGCAGCAAAATTATAAAGTGTGACAGAAGGGACTGAGTAATTCAGCTTGTGGCCACTAGGCGGCCTGAGTTCACCCTGACCGCACAGGGAATGAACAGAGCACATACTGGCAGACGTTACCAGAGTATGTGGTAAATGCCGCCATGATGTGCTGGCCCAGGGGAAATGGACCGCCTGGAAGATATAGTATATAGACTACTGTTTATTATTATTATTATTATTATTATTATTATTATTATTATTATTATTAATTTATATAGTACCATTGATTCCATGGTGCTGTACATGAGAAGGGTTTACATACAAGTAAGGCTGCTTTCACACTAGCGTCGTACGACGCACGTCACATTGCGACGTTGCGACGTTCCGACGCATACTGTGCAAGCGCCGCACAACGGGGGCAGCGGATGCAGTTTTTCAATGCATCCGCTGCCCCATTGTGAGGTGCGGGGAGGCGGGGGCGGAGTTCTGGCCGCGCTTGCGCGGTCGGAAAAGACGGTCACGACGCACCAAAAAAACGTTACATGCAACGTTTTTTGGTGGCGAAGGACCGACGCAAACGTCGCACGACGGTTGCAACGTGTGGCGATCCGTCGCTAATACAAGTCTATGGAGAAAAAACGCATCCTGCAAGCACTTTTGCTGGATGCGTTTTTTCTACAAAACGACGCATAGTGACGTGCAGTGCACGACGCTAGTGTGAAAGTAGCCTTACAGATATCACTAACAGTACAGACTGATACAGAGGGGCGAGGACCCTGCCCTTGTGGGCTTACATTCTGCAGGATTATGGGGAAGGAGACAGTAGGTTGGGGGTTGCAGGAGCTCTGGTGTTGGTGAGGCGGTAGCTCCGGTGGTGGAGAGGAGGCAGCGGGGTCAGTGCAGGCTGTTGGCTTTCCTGAAGAGATGAGTTTTCAGGTTCCGTCTGAAGGATCCGAATGTGGTTGATAGTCGGATGTGTTGGGGCAGAGAGTTCCAGAGGATGGGGGATATTCGGGAGAAGTCTTGGAGGCGATTGGATGAGGAGAGAAGGAGGTCTTAGGAGGACCGGAGATTACGTGAGGGAAGATATCGGGAGATTAGTTCATGAGAAATTAAAACAGGCTGTCAAAAGAAAATAATGTTCTTTTGTTTACATTTTATAAGGTTTACATTGTATTCTTTTTTTTAATTCAGGACATGCAAAAATTATAGTTCATCCCCTTTTTTTTTTCTGTTCCACCCCCCACCCCCAAAATGGTGGAACGACGTATACGTTTGTTTACGTTCTCAGCTACTGAGCCTGCTCCACACTTTATGGCGTAAGCGAACATCATGTATCAGGAAGGAGTTAAAATCATACATGTCGGATGCATTGAACGGTGCTACTTTACATGTCAATATCTTCCCGTAAAGAATAATATAGAAAGAAAAAATATATAAAAGTATAATTTTATTAAATATTTATAACATTAACCCCTTCACCCTGAGCCTGTTTTCACCTTCCTGACCAGGCCAATTTTTACAATTCTGAACCCTGTCACTTTATCAGGTTATAACTCTTAAACACTTCAATGGATCCTGGTGATTCTGAGACTGTTTTCTCCTGACATATTGTACTTTATGATAGTGGTAAAATTTCTTTGATATGACTTGTGTTTATTTGTTAAAAAAAAAAACACAGAAATTTGTCGAAAATTTCATAATTTTCAAACTTTTAATTTTTATGCCCATAAGGCCGGGTCACACTTGCAAGTGCAATGCAAGAAACTCACACGAGTCTCTCACATCAATACCCGCCACTGCCGCCGAAACTCGGGACCGGAGGGTTCATCTGCATAGAAATACATGCAGCCACACACTCCAGTCCCGAGTATTGATGTGAGAGACTCGTGCGAGTTTCTCGCATTGCACTCGTAAGTGTGACCCCGGCCTAAATCAGAGAGTCATAACGCACAAAATAGTTAAAGGGAATCTGTCACCCCAAAATTCGCCTATAAACTAAGCCCACCGGCATCAGGAGCTTATCTTCAGTATTCTGTAATGCTGTAGATTTGCCCCCGATGTAACCTGCAAGATAAGAAAAACAGATTTTATTATACTCACCCAGGTGCGGTCCCAGTGCGGTCCGGTCCGATGGGCGTCACGGTCCGGGTCCGGCGCCTCCTATCTTCATACGATGACGTCCTCTTCTTGTCTTCCTGTCGTGGCTCCTGCGCAGGCGTACTTTGTCTGCCCTGTTGAGGGCAAAGTACTACAGTGCGCAGGCGCCGGGAAAGGTCAGAGAGGCCCGGCACCTGCGCACTGCAATACTTTGCTCTGCACTCAACAAGGCAGACAAAGTACGACTGCGCCAGAGCCATGGCAAGAAGCAAAGAAGAGGACGTGATCGTATGAAGATAGGAGGCGCTGGACCCGGACCTGTGACTCCCATCGGACCGGACCGCCCCTGGGTGAGTATAATCTACAGTTAGGTCCATACTTATTTGGACAGAGACATTTTTCTAATTTTGGTTATAGACATTACCACAATGAATTTTAAACAAAACAATTCAGATGCAGTTGAAGTTCAGACTTTCAGCTTTCATTTGAGGGTATCCACATTAAAATTTGATGAAGGGTTTAGGAGTTTCAGCTCCTTAACATGTGCCACCCTGTTTTTAAAGGGACCAAAAGTAATTGGACAATTGACGCCAAGGCTATTTCATGGACAGGTGTGGGCAATCCCTTCGTTATGTCATTCTCAATTAAGCAGGTAAAAGTCCTGGAGTTGATTTGAGGTGTGGTGCTTGCATTTGGAAGGTTTTGCTGTGAAGTAAACATGCGGTCAAAGGAGCTCTCCATGCAGGTGAAACAAGCCATTCTCAAGCTGCGAAAACAGAAAAAAACCATCCGAGAAATTGCTACAATATTAGGAGTGGCAAAATCTACAGTTTGGTACATCCTGAGAAAGAAAGCACTGGTGAACTCATCAATGCAAAAAGACCTGGGCGCCCACGGAAGACAACAGTGGTGGATGATCGCAGAATAATCTCCATGGTGAAGAGAAACCCCTTCACAACAGCCAATCAAGTGAACAACACTCTCCAGGAGGTCGGCGTATCAATATCCAAATCTACCATAAAAAGAAGACTGCATGAAAGTACCGTAAATACAGAGGGTTCACTGCACGGTGCAAGCCATTCATAAGCATCAAGAATAAAAAGGCTAGACTGGACTTTGCTAAAAAACATCTAAAAAAGCCAGCACAGTTCTGGAAGAACATTCTTTGGACAGATGAAACCAAGATCAACCTCTACCAGAATGATGGAAAGAGAAAAGTATGGTGAAGGCGTGGTCCAGCTCATGATCCAAAGCATACCACATCATTTGTAAAACATGGCGGAGGCAGTGTGATGGCTTACGCATGCATGGCTGCCAGTGGCACTGGGTCACTAGTGTTTATTGATGATGTGACGCAGGATAGAAGCAGCCGAATGAATTCTGAGGTATTCAGAGACATACTGTGTGCTCAGATCCAGCCAAACCGATTGGTCGTCGTTTCATACTACAGATGGACAATGACCCAAAACATAAAGCCAAAGCAACCCAGGAGTTTATTAAAGCAGAGAAGTGGAATATTCTTGAATGGCCAAGTCAGTCACCTGATCTCAACCCAATTGAGCATGCATTTCACTTGTTAAAGACTAAACTTCAGACAGAAAGGCCCACAAACAAACAGCAACTGAAACCCACCACAGTGAAGGCCTGGCAGAGCATCAAAAAGGAGGAAAAGCGTCTGGTGATGTCCATGAGTTCAAGACTTCAGGCAGTCATTGCCAACAAAGGGTTTTCAACCAAGTACTAAAAATGAACATTTTATTTAAAATTATTGAATCTGTCCAATTACTTTTGGTCCCTTTAAAAACAGGGTGGCACATGTTAAGGAGCTGAAACTCCTAAACCCTTCATCCAATTTTAATGTGGATACCCTCAAATGAAAGCTGAAAGTCTTATCTTCAACTGCATCTGATTTGTTTTGTTTAAAATTAATTGTGGTAATGTCTATAACCAAAATTAGAAAAATGTTGTCTCTGTCCAAATATATATGGACCTAACTTGTTTTTCTCATCTTTCAGGTTACATCGAGGGCTTATCTACAGCATTACAGAATGCTGTAGATAAGCCCCTGATGCCGGTGGCCCAAGCTTATAGGTGAATTTTGGGGTGACAGATTCCCTTTAATAAATAACATTTCCCACATGTCTTCTTTACATCAGCACAATTTTTTAAACATAATTTTTTTGTTAGGAAGTTATAAAGGTTAAAAATTGAACAGCGATTTCTCATTTTTACAGCAAAATTTGCAAAACCATTTTTTTAGGGACTGTCTCACATTTAAAGTGTCTTTGAAGGGCCTATATGAGAAAAAATACCCAAAAATGACACCATTCTAAAAAACTGCACCCCTCAAGGTACTCAAAACCACATTCAAGAAATTTATTAACCCTTCAAGTGCTTCACAGGAATTTTTGGAACGTGGAATGATAAAATATACATTTACTTTTCTTTCACAAAAATTTTCCTTTAGACTTAATTTTTTTTTACTTTCGCAAGGGTAACAGGAGAAAATGGACCATACAATTTGTTGTGCAAGTTCTCCTGAGCATGCTGATACCCCATATGTGGGGGAAATCTACTGTTTGGGCACACAGCACGGCTTGAAAGGGAAGGAGCGCCATTTCACTTTTTGAATGTAAAATATGCTGTATTAATTAGCGGATGCCATGTCATGTTTGGAGAGGCCCTGATGTGCCTAAATAGTGGAAACCCCCAACAAGTGACCCATTTTGGAAACTAGACCCCTTTTGGAACTTATCTAGATGTGTATTGAGCACCTTGAACCCACAGGTACTTCACAGAAGTTTATAATGTTAAGCCGCAAAAATAAAAAAATCACATTTTCCCAGATAAATCTTTTTTAGCTCCATAATTTCAATTTTCATAAGGGTAACACCAGAAATTGCTCCATACAATTTGTTGTACAATTTCGCCTGAGTACACTGATACCCCATATGTGGGGGAATACTACTGTTTGGGCTGTGAAAGCCGTGAAAATTAAAAAAAAATAAAAAATCACATTTTTCCCTCAAAAATCATTTTTAGCTACAAATTTTGTATTTTCACAAGGGCAAAAGGAGAAAATGGACCCCAAAGTTTGTTGTGCAATTTCTCCTGAGTTCACCGAAACCCCATATGTGGTCAAAAACTACTTTTGAGGCACAGTGCAAAGCTCAGAAGGGATGTCATATTACAGTGCAGATGTATCCCCCCCATAAGTGACCCCATTTTGGAAATTATACCCTTTGGGGAATTTATCTACATACTAGATGGTGGCCCGATTCTAACGCATCGGGTATTCTAGAATATGTATGTAGTTTATTTATGAAGATTTCAGAATAATACAATGAATACACAGGAGTCGGCCGGCCGGGCGCGACCAATTAGCGAAGCGTGGTTCAAATCCCGCCCAATTCGCGTCCGGACTGCGTCTGTCGCTGATTGTTCGTGGCCGGCCGGGCGCGACCAATCAGTGAAGCCAGGGCCAGCTCCAGGTTTGAGGGCACCGGGCGAAAGAGTCTCACAGCCCACGTAGCATATAACACAGCCCACGTAGTATATAGCACAGCCACGTAGTATATAGCACAGCTACCTAGTATATAACACAGCCACGTAGTATATAGCACAGACAGGTAGTATATTGCACAGCCACGTAGTATATAGCACAGCCACGTAGTATATAGCACAGCCCACATAGTATATTGCACAGCCACCTACTATATTGCACAGCCACGTAGTATATAGCACAGCCACGTAGTATATAGCACAGACACGTAGTATATTGCACAGCCATGTAGTATATTGCACAGCCACGTAGTATATAGCACAGCCCACGCAGTATATAACACTGTCCACATAGTATATAGCACAGCCCACGTAGTGTATAGCACAGCCCATGCAGTATATATCACAGCCCACGCAGTATATAACAGCCCACATAGTATATAGCACAGCCCACGTAGTATATAGCACTTCCCACGCAGTATATAACACAGCCCACGTACTATATAACGCAGCCACGTAGTATATTGCACAGCCTCGTAGTATATTGCACAGCCACGTAGTATATAGCACAGCCCACGTAGTATATTGCACAGCCCACATAGTATATAGCACAGCCACGTAGTATATTGCATAGCCGCATAGTATATAGCACAGCCACATAGTATATTGCACAGCCACGTAGTATATAGCACAGCGACGTAGTATATAACACAGCCCATGCAGTATATAACACAGACCACATAGTATATAACACAGACCACGTAGTATATAGCAATGTGGGCACCATATCTGTTATGACCCCAATGGCGAGGGTCTCAGAGGAACAAGTAAGTCTGCGAAGTACAAAAATCCAGCTCATAGGGCAGTGGTAACTGGGTTGACCATATATCTACTCCTAACGCCAACACTAGAAGTAGCCGGGGAACATGCCTACGTTGGTCGCTAGATGTCTCGCGCCAGCCGGAGGACTAACTACCCCTAGAAGAGGAAAACAAAGACCTCTCTTGCCTCCAGATAATAGACCCCAAAAGTTGGATACAAGCCCCCCACAAATAATAACGGTGAGGTAAGAGGAAATGACAAACACAGAGATGAACTAGGTTTAGCAAAGAGAGGCCCACTTACTAATAGCAGAATGTAGTAAGATAACTTATATGGTCAACGAAAACCCTATCAAAATTCCACACTGGAAATTCAAGAACCCCCGAACCGTCTAACGGCCCGGGGGGAGAACTCCAGCCTCCCTAGAGCTTCCAGCAAGGTTAGGATACAGATTATGTACAAGCTGGACAAAAATGCAAACAAAAACAAATAGCAAAAAGCAAGAAAGCAGACTTAGCTTAATCTAGCAGGAACCAGGATCAGTAGACAAGAGCACAACAGATTAGCTCTGATTACAACGTTGCCAGGCATTGAACTGAAGGTCCAGGGAGCTTATATAGCAACACCCCTGAACTAACGGCCCAGGTGAGCATACAAGGGATGACTGACATACCCAGAGTCAAATCACTAGTAACCACCAGAGGGAGCCAAAAAGCAAATTCACAACAGTACCCCCCCCTTAGTGAGGGGTCACCGAACCCTCACCAAGACCACCAGGGCGATCAGGATGAGCGGCGTGAAAGGCACGAACCAAATCGGCCGCATGCACATCAGAGGCGACCACCCAGGAATTATCCTCCTGACCATAGCCCTTCCACTTGACCAGGTACTGAAGCCTCCGCCTGGAGAGACGAGAATCTAAGATCTTCTCCACCACGTACTCCAACTCGCCCTCAACCAACACCGGAGCAGGAGGCTCCGCAGAAGGGACCACAGGCACAACGTACCACCGCAACAAGGACCTATGAAATACGTTGTGAATGGCAAACGACACCGGAAGATCCAGGCGAAAGGATACAGGATTAAGGATTTCCAATATCTTGTAAGGACCAATGAAGCGAGGCTTAAATTTGGGAGAGGAGACCTTCATAGGAACAAATCGAGAAGACAGCCATACCAAATCCCCAACGCGAAGTCGGGGACCCACACCGCGGCGGCGGTTGGCAAAACGCTGAGCCTTCTCCTGTGACAACTTCAAGTTGTCCACCACATGACTCCAGATCCGCTGCAACCTATCCACCACAGAATCCACCCCAGGACAGTCAGAAGGCTCCACATGTCCCGAGGAAAAACGAGGATGGAAACCAGAGTTGCAGAAAAATGGCGAAACCAAGGTGGCGGAACTAGCCCGATTATTAAGGGCAAATTCAGCCAACGGCAAGAAGGTCACCCAATCATCCTGATCAGAAGAGACAAAACACCTCAAATAAGCCTCCAGAGTCTGATTAGTTCGCTCCGTTTGTCCGTTAGTCTGGGGATGAAAAGCGGACGAAAACGACAAATCAATGCCCATCCTACCACAAAAGGATCGCCAGAACCTGGAAACAAACTGGGATCCTCTGTCCGACACAATATTCTCAGGAATGCCGTGCAAACGAACCACGTTCTGGAAGAACACAGGAACCAGATCAGAAGAGGAGGGCAGCTTAGGTAAAGGAACCAAATGGACCATCTTGGAGAAACGATCACATATCACCCAGATGACAGACATTCCCTGAGTGTTGTGAAATTGGATTCTGGGCTCCCCCGGTGGCCACTGGTGGAATTGAACTTGTGTGCATCATCCTCTCTGTTCACCTGTTCCCATCAGGATGTGGGAGTCTCTATATAACCTTGCTCCTCTGTCAGTTTCATGCCGGTCAACAATGTAATCAGAAGCCTTTCTTTGCATGTTCCTGCTACTAGACAACTCCCAGCTAAGTTGGACTTTCGTCCTTGTTTGTTTTTTCATTTTGTTCCAGTTCACAGCTGCTGTTTCGTTACTGTGTCTGGAAAGCTCTTGTGATCTGAAATTGCCACTCTGGTGTTATGAGTTAATACTAGAGTCTTAAAGTAATTTCTGGATGGTGTTTTGATAGGGTTTTCAGCTGACCATGAAAGTGCCCTTTCTGTCTTCCTGCTATCTAGTAAGCGGACCTCGATTTTGCTAAACCTATTTTCATACTACGTTTGTCATTTCATCTAAAATCACCGCCAATATATGTGGGGGCCTCTGTCTGCCTTTTGGGGAAATTTCTCTAGAGGTGAGCCAGGACTGTATTTTCCTCTGCTAGGATTAGTTAGTCCTCCGGCTGGCGCTGGGCGTCTAGGGATAAAACGTAGGCACGCTACCCGGCCACTGTTAATTGTGCGGCAGGTTTAGTTCATGGTCAGTTTAGATTCCATCTTCCAAGAGCTAGTTCTTATATATGCTGGGCTATGTTCTCTCGCCAT